>NC_052349.1:7987045-8315486 GCF_009727055.1 Benincasa hispida | reverse complement strand
AGAGATGATAAGGGAAAAAGGAAAGTCCAAGAAGAAACAACGCAAGATCCAAAACCTTTGGACCCCTTACCCTTAGTTATCCGCCCTCCAAGCCCTTTGAGCTCACCCGTACGACCTTCTTCTCCACTCCATGAGCATTTCACCAACTTTCTCCTCATTCCAAATTCTCCAACCGCATACCCACTAATTTACTCACCTGCAGCTTCATCACCGTAACCTTCCATTCCACCGTCGCATATTGATGACCCACAAAATTTGGGTGAAGGCACCTCTGCCCAACCTCAAAACGATGTTGGTGAGACATCGCAAGCGCAACCTTCCATCCCTTCCTTGGTTGCAGAGTTAGCTAAAATGCGGTCTCTCTTTTCCCAACAGCAGCAACTTTTTGCTCAACAGCAAAACTTCTTCAACCAAAGATTTGAGGTGGTAATGGAGCAAATTGATGATATACAGCACAATGCTGCCACGTCAAGGGAGACGTTGATCAATACTCAGTACAATATTTTTAAAATCCGTCGCCACCAAAGATAGATTGCGGAGCGCAACCATGAATACTTTAATTTTCTTACAGCTTATCTTTATGGTCCCATGATGCCTTCGCATTTCCGGTAGCAATTGAATTTTGAAGATGCTCTTGTAGCATCACCTCAGAATCCTCCTCTAGATTCTCCGGCTCCTCAACAATAAATTTTACATTTTTGCGGCCATTCTATATTTTTATTTAATTCATTATTTTTCTAAGATAACGAAATTCTTTGATTCTTTGTATAGGCACAAATTTATGTATTGCGTTAATTTTTAATTCTTTGTATAATTGGTTAATATTCAATACAATTTAGTTTATATTCACTCCTTTCTTCCTATGCCTTTTTCTTTATCATCCTTTGTCGATATTTGCGATGTTCTGATCTTTTATTGTTGCGTTATTCATTGCGCTGCCGTGATGTAATATATGTTTTTACTTAGAAACATTTCCCATACTTTGTAAATTCTGACTAACACTTAGTTAATTCTTAGTTTAGCAGTACTTTACCTTTTATCTTTCAAAGTTCTGCTCAAATCTTCTTTTTGAAATTTTTATTCTAATTGTTTGTCTAGTGTATCCAAACAACGCAATGAGGACCTTGCTTATCTTTAAATTTGGGGGTGGGGAAGGTCTGAGCAGATAAGATCAAGAATATGCAATGATTAAGAAAAGACGTTCATATTCCCAAAAAAAAAAAAAAAAATTATGCCAAACTCCAATGTCAGCGCAAGGGAAAATCTAAAAAATGTTCCCAACCTGATAAGAGTTTAGTTGTGAAAAGAGCCTGCTCGTAGTTGGATGTTCGTATGACACCCATAGGAACAAGCCAAAACGAAGGTGGGTTTCTAAGAACAACGCAATAAAAGAGAAAATAAAAGAGTGTAAGAGACAACTCCTCTGAATATCATGAGTTAAAGTTGAAATTGGCACATAACTGTAGTTGGATATTCACATGGCACCCGTGGGAACAAACCAAAACGAAGAGTGTAACCATGACCAACAGTCTCTATTAAATAACGCAAAGTTTGACCATCGCATATAGACATATCAAGTTGTTTTGACAAAGAAGAGATAAACATTCTGTTTTCAAAATTAGAAAAGCATCTTTGAGCAGAATGTTGTTATATAGAAGAATAAAATAGGGCTTTGTTCAGAATTAGCAAGGATAGAAGGAAATTGCATTGTTTAGAAATGTGCCTGAGTGTAACATTCGGAGCAGCCAATCAATGCAAAAATATAGGAGAGGAATTTAGCATTATTGTCTTAGTAGAAGATATGCTTGAGGACAAGCATATATCTAAATTTGGGGGTGTGATAACTTGTAGAAATACAAGTTATTTATGCTGCTTTATCTAGATATTGCAGCCAAAAGAGAAGGAATATGCATTGATTGTATGAAAATTAGCTCAGAAATGCAATAATTATGAATTAACGTAATTACACCCACTAACATCGTCAAGATAGTAGAAGAGGATATTTTTACTCTGCTTTGCAGGAAATCAAGTCACCGCTTGCGATCAAGGCTCAACGGGAAACTGAACAATGCATCTCTGTTACATTGGGCCCATCAATCAACAATGAAGAGACGATTAACATAATGACGACGCAACGAAAGTCGATCCTGAGCTGAATTTCAATCGCATGCGGTAATAAAAACCATACTGCATGCGAGCAACCGGTCGAAAGATGCAGCTGAGCAACGCAAAGGCGGAGGATTGCGACACGTGTACAACTAACCGTTGTATAGATTTGACGGTCTGATTGCATAACAGAAGGAATATTTATTTCTCCATCTTTGAAATTTCCATAACAAGAAGTGGGGTTCCACAACCAAGAGTCAAAGTTTTTTTACCTATAAATACCCCCATAGAATTCAGAGAAAATATACTAGATACAGGTATAATTGATACGAGGGCTAAGTGTTGCTAAATTACTAAGAGAGAGGCTGAGCTGAGTATTGAACAGAAGAAATTTGGGAAGAAAAGAGACAAGGCCGAGAGGTGAGTCTCAGTGCTATTCTACCAGATCCCCACCGCAAAGCTCTATACTCAGATCCCTGCTACCGGTTGAGCAAGCCTTAGAGGGAAGCTCATCCGTCCGCATGATCCATCCACATTAACAAGCAAATATCCATCCAGATCGGCGCTATGACGTTGGCGTTTATTTGTATTTGTTTCTAACTTTATTTTCATTGACTGTATTTCATCTTCTTAATCTCTTCATTCACAAATCATGTATCAGACGCTGAATAGAAATATTAAATGTCTCGATCGATTTCATATCCCCTTCTCTATCTATTTTCGTTCCTCTGATTATCGCTTTCTTCATAAAGTCTTCTTAATCCATTGGTAATTAATATGAATTTAACAAGTAACTTACTCTATGCTAAAGAAATAAGAAAGTTTAGCTAAAGCATGCTAGACGACATCTTCACCTATGAGAGCAGAAGTGAAGATGTCATTCTGATCTATCAAGAGAAGGTTAGAATAATGCGTTAACTAAAGCAAGAAGTAATTCCAGAGATGGAAGCAACCTTGTGTTCATTATGTTTGTCCTTATTTCACCACAGAGATGTGGGAGCGTGG
This sequence comes from Benincasa hispida, assembly GCF_009727055.1. Lineage (NCBI taxonomy): Eukaryota > Viridiplantae > Streptophyta > Magnoliopsida > Cucurbitales > Cucurbitaceae > Benincasa > Benincasa hispida. The sequence goes on along the minus strand of NC_052349.1, from coordinate 8,312,375 downwards.
CCGATCACCGAGAGGTGTACGTCAAGGGAAAAACAGAACCGTACTTATACCTTTAGCGCAATTAGGAAACTTGCGATATTTGTATTAATTATCTTTTATGTTTCTGCTTCGTACATAAGGCTTGTCCCCGCAATACACAATCTTTGCATAATCTTCACAGCCAACCTTGACCTCAGTATCTTGTATCATGAAACCTGTATTTTGTATCATCTTAGTTTAGATTTACTTTAACGCAATTTATTTTATTATTGCATCTTTACCTCTTTACTTTACGATCGCATGTTTATATTCTTGTACCCAATAACTTTTATTAATTGAAAACCCCTGGTCGCATGTATCACAAGCATAATGCAATAACCTCAAACAGTTCATGCGTTCGATCGCGGATCACATCGAGAAACTTGCGGTGAAATTGTACTTGGTTTCAACGCAAGGAAACTTGTGACAACGCACAGCATACTACAAGAACATTGTTAATTAATGCATATCTAGAAGTAGTATCACATGGGCATGAACCTTGCGTGCATCATCATCATTTCATCACAGTGCATGCATAACAAGGAATCTAAATTTCGCATTACATTATGCATTAGGAATAGTCAGTAGGTACTAGTCTAATCCAGGGTTAGACATTGGACAACGGTTAAGAATATTCTCAAGTATCTTTGGAGAACTAGGGATTACATGCTAGTGTATCGGGCTAAGGATTTGATCCTTATAGGGTACACTGACTTTGACTTCCAGATGACAAGGATTCTAGGAAACCTACATCAGGCTCAGTATTCATCCTTAATGGGGAAATTGTAGTTTGAAGAAGCATCAGGTAGAGATGCATAGTAGCCTCCACTATGAAGGCTGAGTATTAGCTGCTTGTGAAGTAGCTAAAGAAGCAATTTGGCTCAAAAAGTTCCTTACATTTAGAAGTTGTTCCAAATATGGTCTTGCTCATTACATTATACTATGACAATAATGGGGCAGTAGCCAACTCAAAATAACCTCACAGCCATAGACGAGGAAAACACATAGAGAGGAAGTATCACTTGATACAAGAGATTATGCAACAAGGAAACGTGATCGTCACCAAGATTGCTTTAGAGCACAACATCGTTGATCCAGTTACGAAAGCTCTCTTGGCTAAAGTGTTCAAGAGTAATCTAGAGAGTTTAGGTCTGCGAGACATGTATATAGTGTAATCTAGGGCAAGTGAGAGATGTGTAATGGGTAAAAGGATTCCCTAGTTTATTGTATTTGTATATTTACTTTTCATGTAATGTACATTATACATTTGACATTTCCAGCTTTGGATTATTTATTGTATGTACATCCCACTAACTAGAGTTTTAGTTTAAATGGGAGTTTATTGGGTTTTATGCCTTAAAACTCGTAGATAGTAAATGTAACATTTGATTGATCATTAATAAAGAGTTTTTAATGTTTATTATAATAAATAGTTATTGCTTTTCTTGTATTTATCTTGCCTAAATAACCCTAATTCAATAAACTTACATCCTAGACTATTGTATGAGTCTTGAACTGTATGTAGAGACATACGGGGATCATTGTTTATGATACAACCTAGAGGGTCTATAGTATGTAGATACGGCTGAGTACCTTATCCTGATGACACTATAGATACGACCCACTTTGTATTTGATACAAATGCAATGACCCAACGCATTCATGTAGAGGAAATGCCAGTGGGGGTATCCTATGCAATGAGTTTTCATAAGACTGGACCACGAAATTGTAACCTCTAAATGTAACTCTGTTGACTAGTTAGATTTCTATTTCACTAGAATGACCCAGGCAAATTGGTGAATGGATTATGGATTCTTTTTCACAAGGGATTGTAATTTGATTTGTATGAGTGAGAGTGGCCAGTTCGCCGACTCAATAAGTCTATTATTTTGGAGACAAGACTGAGTGGGGAGCTGGGAACATAATTTCATGAGATGAAATTCACTCCTTCCCGACTTTGGGGTAAGCACATGAGTTTCACTTAAGTGGTGTCTCCGGGACTTGAACAAAGGGCCCTACCCATGGTTGTTCATTAGAGAAGCACTAGTACTTAAGGGTACAGAGGCAACTCAAGGGTAAAACGGTCATTTGACCTAGCTAGTGTTACGAACACTCGTGAAGGACTAACTATCATTGGTCAATATTCGTAGACACAAAAATATATCTGTAGTGAGAAGAGTGCAACTATGGGACTATAGTGGAGTGGACCCACAGTTAATGAATATTGATTAACTTGGTTAATGAGTTTAACTAATTAATCTCATATCGTTATAATGAATGGTGATAAAAGGGTATTGGGGTGATTAAAGTAATTTAAAATGTTAAAAATTACTGAGGGAAAGAATATAATGTATGGTGATACATTATAATATACAATTTATATTTTAATTAGACTTTATAATATAAATTTATTTCAAATTTGATTGAAAACTTAATTTATGGGAGAATTAAATGTTTGAAGGAGTTTAAATATTAAATTTAATGTGAATAGAATTCATATTAAAACTATAGGTTAAAATTAATGTGCATTAGATGTGCATTAAAACCATAGGTAATATGAGAGAAAACATAATTGAATATGGTTCAATTATAAGGTTAAATTAAATATGTGATATTTAATTTAACGATTAATTAATTATTTAATTCAATTAAATTTAATTAACTTTGATTTAATTAAATTAATTGAATTAAAATTATAGGTTGTGAGAGAGGGATGTATTAGAATATGATTCTAATACACATTTAATTAAATATGAGACGTTTAATCATTATTAATTAACTTGATTAATTAATAATTATCTAATTTATTTTAATAAATTAAATTTTTATTTAATTTATTTTTAAATTAAATGAAGTTATTGTTATTTAATTAAATAAATTAAATTTGATTTATTTTATTGGTTAAATAAATAATGAATTAATTTTTTTTTGTTATAACAAACTCCCAACGTGGGAGTTATATGGGAGTGGGAGAGATCTTCTCCCAACTTCCTCCTCTCTCTCTAGTAATTTCTCTCTGCATCATAGAAGAAAAAAGTGATACGCAAAATTTTCTCTCTGGGCTTCTGGCTTTCTGAGATTTTTTCTCTGTAGAAAATTTTCTTCAAGGATCCTACCTCCTTCTACCACACTAGCCCAAGAAGAATACCGGTGAAACCATTTTGGTGGTGTTTACTTGATTTGTAGTAGAGGATTCAAGATCGTAGATTTAAAAGTTAGTGAAACCCTCCAAAGTCGTCAACGAAAGTAAGGGGTTCTAAATTTTATTTCCTCTATTAATTTGTTATTAAAATATAAAAATGGTCTGGATTTTTTTCCCTTTGCGCTTGGATTTCAACCTAGCAATCGTACCTTAAAGAAAGAATCAGGTCATGACGTAGTTCAAAAGGAATATTTTTTTCAAGAATGCAACTGAAATTAAATTTATTTAAGCTGCCTACATATCATATATAATTATAGAGATCAAGTCATAACGTAGTTCATACTAAGTTTTTTTAGGTCGTTCACCTTTCAAGCTTACGCGGGCCAAGAGTACCATGTAGTTTGGTCTCCCTAGGTGTACCAATTTATTCACATGAGATTTCATGAGAAGTTTAATTCGTGGAATTTGAACCTTGTATTTGTATTAATTTCAGTATAGTGAGTACAATCTCTAATACATTCCTTTGATGCTTTCTTCGAAAATAAACTCTACTGTTAAGCTTATTGGTTCTTCTTGGATGATCGGTTTTTGGGTTTGATGATCTTCTGGAGGATTGACCTTTGGGCTTATTGATCTTCTTGGAGTAACCTTTGGACCTGTTGATCAGTTTAAATCGCCCTATGGTTTGTTGATCAGCTTGGATCGGCCTCTGGCTTGTTGGTCAGTTTGTGAGCGTTTCCTTGAGTTTGAGGAGATTAAATCTTCAGCTTGTAGATTGTGAAGATACAATCAAGTTGTTGAAGTCTTCTAATCTTTGAAGCTTCTAATAGTCTTGATCTTTAGTTATTTAGAACTTGAGTGCTTCAATCTTTGGAACTTGAAAGGCTTCAGTCTTCAGCACTTGAGAGCTTAAGAGCTTTGTGAAAGAACTCTTATCAAAGAGTACTTATGAGCGGAAGCAAGATCGTTCCAAATTCATTGTGATAGAAATACAAGCATTCACAAACATACATATAAATTATGCAATTCAGAACAAATTACGGTATGCTTTCAACAAATTAAATACAAAGGAACAAGAGAATCACCTTTGAAGATTTTTTCTTCTATTTGTCTCTCGCTCTCGTCAAGAATAACACCTCTCACTGTTGCTGCAATGGCAAGCGAATAGTCTACGCAAATCTCGTTGTCACTCAGTAAATGAACAGTCTTCTACACGAACAAGCATACACTAGGACACCACCACTCAGTGACCTTGGTATTCTCGGAGTGAGAATCCAGGAGGTGTGGGCTTTGTTAGATTTGGTAGAAGGCAGGAGGAAAGAACGATCGTATTCAATGACCAAGCAAGTGGGAGAGGTTTTGTGTCTATCGTATAGACTTGTGCTTGATTGTTTAGAAAAGGTACACGATTGTTTCAGAAACAGGTTCGATCGTTTAGTAAATCTCGCTCAGGTACACGATCGCTTAATAAAAGCTACACGATCGTTTAGGAAACTGCACGTGTACACGATCATTTAGGAAATACTTGAGGCTGTTGTGTAGGCTCTCATGAGCTAAATGATGGGCAGTGTACAACTTATGAAGTGATTATCCAATTCCTTTCCAAAATGAAAACATTTTTCATTTCATCCTTCAGTTATGAAAACAGAATGCAACCTCCTACTTTCACGCACGTTATGGAGAAAACCACCAACAATTATCTCATAATTGTTTTAATTATAAATAAATATAATAACTAACTTATTATATTTATAACCTATAGTTTTAATATCACAACATATGCAACATTTAAATCATAGCCCTTTTCTCCTTTACTTGATATAAATCATATTTATATCCATTTCCTCCAATTAATGTATTTCATACATCATGTCAATTATATCACATATAACTGAACTAGTTTAATCATATCATATATAATCAAACTCTCTCTTGTCAATTTGAACACTTTAAACTGACCCAAAAACTGATTCTCAACTTGAATCCATTGAGCTACCATGGGGATCTTATGGGCCTGTAGCTTGAAGCTCGAACGGTACGTGAATAGCTGACTAGACTCTTTAGCCACGAGATCCACCATCCGTTAACTGTCGGGCAGTCCACTAAAGATCGACAACTGCACTCTTCTCACCACGGATATATTTTTGTGTCTATCAAATATAACCAATCAACAGTACGATAAACCTTCACAGATGCTCGTAAGTACAGCTGTGCCAATTTACCATTTTGCTCATGTAGTTACATCTAACTCCTTAAGTACCACTGATCCCTCTAATAAACAATATCTCATAGCCCTACTATGAGTGGACACTTATCGGGCCATGATAAGGTGTGTGGCGCCACATCGTTCAAGCTCTAGAATCAACCCTTAAGGGAACAATCTATCTACTTACCCCTGCTTCGGGGAAGGAGGGAATTCCATCTTGTGTAGCTGAGTTCCCAGCTCCCCAATCAGACGAATGCCCAAAGTGGTAGGTTTGAGTCGACAACCTGGCCACTCGCATCCATGCAAATCAAAGGATCACCCTCAAAGGCAAGAGTTCCCAACTCACTCAGGTTTCCCTCTTATATCCATATACTATAAACCATTTTGGTTATCACTTAAGGCATGATCCACCGTATGTCTCCACATAAATGCTTAAGTTACAACGAAAACCAAGGATCTTAGTTTATTGGTTTTTGTTAAAGTAAATAAAACATCTCATGTTTCATAGACAACAGTGAAAAAAATATCTCATACAAATGTTTGTTCAATACAGTGTTTACAAACTACAGAATCCAACGAGAGTTTAGGACATCATCCCCAACACTTTGGTCTTAAAAGCTTGAGAACTTTGGGAGCTTGAGAACTTGAGAGCTTGAGGAGCTTCGGTCTTCAATTTTTTAGATCTTAAGAGCTTCGGTCTTTGGGGTTTGAGAACTTGGGAGCTTCAATCTTCAAATCTCTAAACCTTTGGTCTTCAGATCTTGGGAACTTTGGTCTTTAATTCTTCAGAACTTCAATCTCTAAAGCTTTCTATCTTCAAAACTTTCAGTCTCCCCCCCTCAAATGAAAGGTGAGGACCTTTATTTATAAAGGTTTCTCATGGTTCTAATATAGGCTTGGGCCTAGTTGTTATTGGGCTCAAATATTAGGTTTGAGCTCAATATTTAATTTGGCTCAATTTTCACCATGAGCTTGAATTGGATTGGGCCTGAGCGACTTTAATTACCCGACTCGATCCATTTGATAATTTTCACAATGCCTCTAGGCTTTCATTCTGATGACATGGCAAAATTTAATCTGCCAAAATTTCTCATTCAACAAATGGCCCTTTTCGAAATTTATGCGTCTATATGGTGGGTGAATCTAAAAAAAGATAATTAAAGATAATTTGAAATCAAAGTATGATTTTCACTCCTTTAATTTGACGCATCATCTTAATCAAAATATGAGAACTTAACTTAAAATTTTGATTTAAAATTTTGTTTGCTTGATATACTTCTCGTCAAATAAACAAAAGATGAATTTTAGTCCTTGATTTTCTTGTTCATGAGTAAACTTTGATTTGAATTAAAGTAGAATTTTTGCTCAACTTTAATTGAAAATTAAATTTTGAGGAGTATTAAAAAAATTTAGCAGTGTTTTTTTTTTTAGAATATAATGCGAATTTGACATAGAATTTTCACTTCAACTTTGACTTGGGACAAAAATTTGGAATATGCCAAAATTTTAGATAAATTTAAGGTTTATACAAGACGAAGGTGAAAGAAAATAAAAATTACGTCGTGACTGCATTGACCAGTGAAAGGAAATAAAAATTATGTCGTGAAGTACTCTTTGCGTGGATTTCCACTAGCATTCCAAGTAAATTTACTTAACATAATAATCGTGTTGTTTGATTTAACATTACTATTGTTCTTAATATGTGTTAAATTTTTTTTAGGTATGGACGTATGAGATCCTAGCAGCATTGATAGCTAGAAACAATGCAGAGCGAATGAGCAAGGTGGCTTTGCCTTGTATATTACGATGGTCATGCTCCTACTCAGTGTCCTTCGAAGTACTCGAGAGAGACATATTCGAGTCTAACAATGTACGTTTACTCTATGCATAATATGTTTATTTGGTTGTTAAATTGACACTAACAATTTTATTGGGTTGTTAATGCAGACAAAGGTTAAAGAGGGTTTTGTCATGGTTGACACTAAGAGGGAGTTTCGCGATACCCTAGTGGATAGTCGACCTATATTCGATCTAGGTGCCAATGATGATAGTGCTGAAAATGGCAGTAAGTCGAGTAGTGAAAGTAGTTCTGAAAGCGACGGTGATGATCATCGTGGAGGTAACAATGATGAACACAAGCATTCTGAGCACGAGGATGCTAAATGTGGAAGGGTAAAGGGAGGGACATACACACCTAATGATGATATGTTCCGTGTGTGTCCTAATTCTCCCGGAGTCTCGATGTTTTGTAAAGACACACATTGTTTAATGAATAAAATAAGTGTTATTTAATTCTGGCATTTACTCATATCCAATAAACAAAGCTCCTTGGTTATCTTATGTGAACTTAAGCATGTATATGTGATATACAAGTGGATCATGCCTTAAGTGATAACCTAAATAGATCTGTAGTATAAGGATTAAGGTGGGATACCTAATCCTGGTGACACTACGGATACAGCCTGCTTTGTAGAGGTTTGTAAGTGTTATAAACTACTACAGATGGTAGATCCTGACCATTCATGTGGAGATGTGCGAGCGGGGGTGTCCTATACAAAGAGTTTGTATAAGACCTAGACCACGAGATGATTAAACTCTGTATATAACAGCGTTGATACTAGAGACTTGCATCTCACCTAAATGACCATAGGTGACACGACCTCAATCCTGAGTGTTTTGGGAACTCTTGCCTTTTAGAGAGGTCCTTTGATTAGTATGGGTGAGATGTGGCCAAATTGCCAACTCAACATGCCTACCTTTTTGGGGACTTGTCTGATCTTGGAGCTGGGAACTCAATCCACAAAATGGAATTTACTCCTTTCTCAAAGCAGGGACAAGTAGAGAGATTGCTCCCTTAAAGGCCGATTCAGGGGCTTGAACATAGTGGCCACAATTTCTCTTTGGAAAAGAAGACTCAGTCATAGTAAGACTATGACTTATGTTCATTAGAGAGATCAGTGGTACTTAAGGGGACATATGTATCTACAAGGGCATAACGGTTATTAGCCCAGCTATACTTACGAGCGATCTGTGAAGGGTTGTCGCACTGCTGATTGGTTAAGATGAACACATAATATATCTGTGGTAAGAAGAGTTCAGTTGTCAGTCTTTAGTGGAGTGTCTGGTAGTTAACGAATGGTGGATCCCATGACCAAAGAGTTTAGTCAGTTATTCATGTACCGTTGGAGCTTTAAGCTACAGGTCTATGAGATCCCCTTGGTAGCTCAATGGATTCAGTTGAGGATCAGTTCTTGGTGTTGATTTGAAATGTTCAAATTGAAAAGAGGTATTTTGATTATATATGATATAATCGATATGATGTATAAGATACATCTAGTGAAGGATTGATATAAATGAAATTTACATTAAGTACTATAGAATAGAAAAAGAACTATGGTTTATATGTTTCATGAAATGAAATATTAAAACTATAGGTTATAAAGATAGTATAATAAGTTGGTTATCATTTATATTTATAATAATATTAATTACTGGATAATCAATTCTTTTTCTTTAATAACCAATTGAGTGGGTGGTTATTAGATTTTCATGGTAATCGTGAGTTAAAAGAAAAATTGTTTTCCTAATTTTAGTAAGGTTTTACAAAAATTGAAATTTTTTTTTGAGCTTTGTCTCGACAAAAAGAAACTCACGACGCTTGTCAAGTAAATACCGATTTACTAAGTGACAGTGTGTTTTCTAAATGATTGTGTAGTGTTTTGTAGGCGACAAATACCGAGCTAAACGATGAGCTAAATGATCGCATAGCTTTTGTTAGACGAGCTAAACGATTAGGCATCGACCTATGTGATAGGTTCTTGTCATCTCCTACTTGCCCGATCGTGTACACGATTGTTCTTTCCTCCGTCTGCCTTATTCCAAGTCCGAACATAGCTCACCCTCTGGATTCTCACAATGAGAATACCAAGATAACCTTTTTAGTGGTGTCATACTCAACTCGAGCACCGTCAAGGTAAGGTCGTTGGTGCTATTAAGGAGTTCGTAACCAAGGCGATCGCAGAGTTCTAGTGCACGGTGTTCGTGCTGCGGAGTTGTCATATTGTTCAAGCGTTCGAGGTTGTTGTGTTTGAGCGTTCGTGAGCAAGGAGTGTGAAGACGAGTCTACAAATGTTCGTAGAGTTTTCTCTTTGTTCAGTAGTAGTTGTTCATGCTGTAATTTCTGTATTAATTGTTTAACCGCATGTTTTGTGTACGACTGTAGTTTATAATGTTCATTCATGATTGTAATTTGGAATGATCTATTTCCGCTGCTCATGGAAATCTAGAGTTCGATTTTCTTCAATTGGTAGCAGAGTCAGATTTACTGATATTCCAAATTATAACTCTATTTTGAACTTCATTTTACAGTCGCGGTGGGTTTCTACATTTGTGATTAATCGTTTTCTGCATTTGTGGATGAGTTAATGAATGTTTCAGGTTTATATTGCCTTTTGTTAAAGCTTTCTATCATTATAAAGTGTTAATTTGTAAGGGCCCCTGAGTTTTCTGACATAATTAACTTTGCAATTGAGTCTGTAATTCAAAAAGTTTGAGTTAGTCGAGTCGTTTGTGATGAAGCTTCGAATCATGGTGATACAGTTCTCAACGAAGAAGAAGACCACGCGTTGGTCGTATCGTGTAGCTGGTGACGACAATTTGGTGAACGCAATTATGATGCATGTCTTAAGCTATGCATTTATACTCATGCATTGGTGGTCATGCGCTGGAATGAAAATATGTGTTAATCTCGTATGCAATGACCATGTGTTCCTATCATAAGTTTTCTTGCGCTCTTGCTAAGTATAACGGGATCGCAAGTTTCTCGGGTAATCCGAGGTCAAACTCAGGGATTTGTAGCTAAATATTATGCGGTAGTGTGTTTGCGGCGAAGAAATAAAAGAATGATGATGGTTATGACTATGCACTACTCCTACTCCTAACTATCAAATTAAGCGGTGGAAGTATGACCGAGAGGTAGAGACACGAGAACTGTTAACGCGTATTAAAATGCATGGAAAATAGATGAAAAGGGGAGGATGTCTTCATCGCATTAATAAACTCGACCGCAAGGGTAACCCCAGCTAGCGCAAGCTTATGCGATCATGCTATACACACTTGACGAAGACGCATGCGATGTGTAATAGCAAACGGAGCTTATTCCTAAGTCTCCATTCTTGCTTATGCGATTCTAATCTAACTTTCTCAAGCCTAGATTCTAATCTAACTCTCTCAAGTCTTAGGTTCTTTCTTTAGTCTCTCTCTCGAGTAGCTATAAAGGGGTGATGGACGCATACATAAGACAAGATGATTGCATACAACATGGCTGACGTAAGATTATTCCTATCTCTAGTGAACATTTACTTACATTTCTTAATGCGATCAACTACTTACCCTCCCGGGCAGTTAGTTGTTGTTGATTCTACTCATAGACAAGCATTGCATCCGCTTATAGAAAAGCGTTGCTACAGCTTCACACTAAGCAAATAAGGTTTTGTCACAACACTCGCGCAACACACACCTCCCGATGGTTTGCTACATGCTTCACATCCCTATGTCGCATGATTAAGTATGCGATACTCTAGCAGTCTTACTCAGTTATGCAATGAAAGTAAAGGATGCTAAGTAAATGAAGATAGAGATGGAATCGAAGGAAAATATAGAAATGCATTGATAAAAAAATGTATTAATCTCTTAAAGCATAATGTAACACAATACAAAGATAGAAAAGATATGGAGGGGCGGATGAAAGCAATGTCTTGCTTCCATCAAATGTATGTCAAGGCTGCTGGTGGTTCCATGGATGGGCGGTGGAGTAGACTCTCTCGAGCTTTAACTCCGGCGAAGGCTCCGGTCATCACTCGGAATGATTGAAGGGATGAAAAACTCTCAAGACTATTTTCTCACGCTTTGGTTTGGATCACAAGGATTCACCCTAAGGCAGGAAGCCTTAGGCGAAAAACCTTGGATGATTTGAAGTTCTGCTCAAAGGCTTCTATTTATAGAGCTTGATCACTGACAACATTAATGAACCTACTCTGAATTTGACACTCGTAGCGTGATGGTCCTTTTATGAATCTCTGCTGCTATCGGCGTGGTAGGTGAAATGTCAACATCATCTTTTTAATAATCCCAATGTATGCATTCATGTTTGCATTCCACCAAGATTGTGATCACCCTTCTATTATAGTCATTATTCTGTAGCCACAATCTCTCTGTGATGACCGCATTCGCTTGACAGCCGTAACTTTTATGCGATGGACGCATGCGGTTGATGTCCGTAACATCTATGCGATGACCGCATTCGCTCGACAGCCGCAACTTCTATGCGATGGACGCATGCGCTTAATGGCCGCAACATCCATGCGTCGAACGTATGCGTTTGCTTCAACAATGGAGAGATTCCCTGCATGCGATCGTCTTTGTTATAGCCTGGCTTCCGCACATGCGATCGCTTTCTGCGGTTGTTACAAAAATAAACAATTGAACACATAATGGTGGGTTAACCGAGATTCTTAATGCCCATTGACGCAAACTCATTTTCTCATGAATTCCTAATATAATCGTCGCATATTCTACTTAATAGCCCTCATAATTCTAAATAAAAGACCTATGATGATGTGCATTTTTGCCCGTCATCAGTAGCCTCAGGTAAACGATTGTTGGGATTTAACTAAGCAATCGTTTAGATTTTTCTAGACGATCGTATAGTATTTTCTAAATGATCTTTTAGCTAATGCTAAGCGATGGGGTAAATGGTTTACTTTATTGCGTAGCGTTGGTTGCGTGATCGCGTAGGCGCTGGTAGATGATCGTAGTGGGAGCATGTGATGCTCGTCGTTTAGTATAAGGCGCACGTTAGACGATTGTGTAGTTAGCAAACTTCATCGCATAGTTACTACCTACACGATCACGTGTATGCGATACGGAGGCTCTAGCTAAGCAATCGTTTATATACTTGTGGAAATACAAGTTATCTATATACTTGAATAACTTCTGGGAGCTTGTTGATCCACCTGATGGGGTAAGACCTATTGGGTGTTGATAACTTGTAGAAATACAAGTTATCTTTGCTATTAAGTTGGAACAACTAAGGTTTTTATGATAAATTCTCCTCATTTATAGTAGAAATGCATGGAATTTTTCAAACATTAGCAAATTGATGCAAAATAAGTTTTATTACTAAATATCGCGGCGCTAACGCATTGTACTACAGGATTTCAACACGAGGATTAACACTAATGCATTAGAGAAGTGCCGCAGAGAAAGCTCTAACGCATGGGCCATGCGTCGGAGGGAGTTTAACGCAGAGAAGATTCATTGATCCAGGCTGATTGTGTCATGTCACCACTTGCAAGTGTGGGCACCTGCAGCAGGCGGCGTCTGAAAAGCTTCCGAGAGTCAGGCGGCAGACCATGGCATGGACTTTAATGCTGACTAGGATATGGAATTTGGTGCTGCTCATTCACCAAGTGGACATGACCAACGCTTATAAATAGATGAAGTCCCTCTAGCGTTCGCAGCGAGAAAATTATTCAGTTCAGAAATTATTAAGATCCTTACTCTTTGTAATTAGTGTAGTCGTAGTTTAAACTGTGCTGTGGTGCCAAGACGATCAGAAGGGTTGAGAACCACCACCACCGCCGGTCAGGGAGCGGAGGAAGCTAAGCTTAAGAAAGACACTTCGTCCTCTTCCTATACAAGTGATTGTACACAACAAAATTGAGCCAAATAGAAACAAGAGATTGTACTCTGCGACTTGACTCAATTTCCTTCATCTCATTTATCGCTTTCATTTCACCTGATTGAATATTGCTTTTGTAAAGACAATTTTCTTCTTTATAAAATTCATATATTTGATCCATCACATTTTTGCCATTGTTTATTTCTTGTTCATGTTGAATGCATTTATACTTTATGCAAAATTTCATTTCAACGCTTAAGCCAACTTGATCACTTGGTAAAAGCATCTTTAACTTAGATTACTCGAGAGAATAACTAAGCTGCATCAAGTAGGACACCTAGTACAGCTAGAGATAACTTACTAGTGTTTATTGCATTCTGTGTTAGACGCATGCATCCTAGAGATAGGCTTTGTTTGTTATTCACATTAAGAAATGTTGAGTAAAGTCTAACGCATGAACAAAAGATAAGCAAACCAGTCCATCTCATCCACATCACATTTTGGTTTGTGTACACTCATCTTAAACCGACGCATACCATTTACATTAAACTCCATTTTTGCATGATCCATCAGTCACCACTCAACTCTTTTGTATCTCCTTGCACAGGCACAACACTTTAGTGTAAATAACATATCTCTCATTCATTTAGGAAAACCCCTATAATAGATACAACACAAGGTCTGCATTTGTTTAACTGAATCCCTGAGTTCGACCCTGGACTTGCCAGGAACCTAAATTAGATTTATACTTGGGTCTGATTTAGGAAAACTTGAATGTCATTAATAGGAGTGTTGTGTGTTCTGATTGCATATCTCTAACGCATCAACGCATTTTAACTACTTAAACGCATCACAGCATCAATGCACCATTTATACTTGACACCTATTTTTCCAACTTATTTTATACAATACACTCCCTGCTCGAATTATGATAGCAACGAACAAGTTTTTGGCGCCGTTGCTGGGGATTCAGATACAAGACTAACCAAGAATTTTGTTTGTCTCTGTTGTAGGAACACTTCGGTCGAAGGAGTATTACAAGCTAAGCCTAAGCTTGTGAACATTTATAAGCAGGGAGAGCACTCCTGAACTCATATATGACCCTGAGATTGAAAGGACCTTCCGGCGTAGGAACCGATCTAACCGTTGTCGAAGGTTGAGGCAGCAATTTCTCAGACAATAGAACAAGCAACGAGCAATGGCGGAAGAACAGGAAAATCAACAACTAGCTCAGTAATTAGCTCATGCTGCACATAATCCAATCCTAATGGTGAATAGTAGCACGCGTCCTATGAGAGAGTACACGTCCTCTGTACTATATGATTTCTCTCCAGGAATCATCTACCCAACGCCAGACGGGACCAGGTTCGAGATTGAATCTGTAATGGCTCTAAATGTCAAATTGCTGGACAATTTGGGGGTGGTCGTGGTGAAGATCCTCATGCCCACATGAAGCATTTTTTGGAAACGTGTAATTCATTTGTGATTCCTGGAATCACCCCAGAGGCGATCAGGCTGTCTTTGTTCCCCTATTCTTTGCGTGATGACGCAAAACAATGGGTGAACTCATTGGAGCTTGGTGAAATCACCACCTGGGAGAAGTTGGTGGAAAAATTTATGCAAAAATACTTCCCACCTACCACCAACGCGAGAAGGCGTCGAGAGATTATGAACTTTGAACAAGAAGAAGCTGAAACCTTAAGCGCCGCATGGGAGCGTTTTAAGGGTTTGGACAAGAATGGCCCGAACCATAGACTACCACTAACTATCCAAATGGAGACATTTTATGGAGGATTGAATTGAGCATCACAGATGGCAGTAGACATAGTAGCGACTGGTGGACTTATGGACAAATCTTACACTGAGGCTAAAGAGATATTAGACCGCATTGCTAAACACAACATGAAATGGGTGGACAATACGTATGATGGAAGAGCTGACAGGAAGAAGAGATCTTAGAACGTTAATTCTATCAATTCCAATGCAATAGCTACACTTTTTGCTCAAGTGGCTACGATGACCAGCCTTTTGTAGAACATAACGCTAGGAAATGCATCAAATCAGCAAAAGATGAATCAGGTAAAGGCGTTTGGGCAGCCCATGGTATGGAGATCCTCACTCCTATGTGGATTGCCCAAAGAATCCTCAGTCAGTATGTTTCATTAAAGACAACCCATTTTCCAATACAAATAATCCTGGATGGAGAAACCATCCAAATTTTTCTTGGACAGGAGGAAATCATCAAGAGTACCACCCAGGGGCGAACTAACAGCAAAGGAATGGACCGCCACCTGCATTTCAAAAAATGCATCAGCCACATCAACAACCCTTTAATAGAGAAGGACAGACGTCGAGCTCAGGATCTCCACTTGAAAACCTATTGAAGGAATACATAGGCTAGAATGACGCGTTGCTGAAAAGCCAGGTGTCATCTATCAGAAACCTGGAAATCTAGGTAGGGAAGATAGCGAGCGAGTTGAAAAGCAGGTAACCTGGAGTTCTACCTAGCAATACTGAAATGCCTGGAAACAACAATGGGAAGGAGCAATGTCACGCGGTGAGGTTGCGAAGTGGAAAAGCTCTTGAAGAAAGAAAAATGAATCCAAGAAACAGTAGTCCTTCGAAAGAATGCATCACACGTTCAATGGATCAAGAAGAAAAAATGTCTGAGACTACAAGCCATTCAGAACCCATACGTCCAACGCGGGAAAGCCTGAGGTGCCACTGAATGCACCATTCCCTAGACGTCTGATGAAAAAGAATGATGAACAACAATTCAAGCGCTTTCTTGAGCTTCTAAGGCAGTTGCATATCAACATTTTACTTATAGAGGCCTTGGAGCAGATGCCAACATATGTCAAATTTTTTAAGAACATATTGACAAAGAAAAGAAGAGTCAGTGAGAATGAAGTAATCGCGCTAACGCAGGAGTGCAATACGTTAGTAAGCAACAGTCTACCAAAGAAGCAGAAGAACCCTGGGAGCTTCACAGTTCCTTGCTCGATAGGAAGATTGGATGTGGGTCATGTGTTGTGCGATTTGGGAGCCAACATTAATCTCATACCACTCTCAATTTTTAAGAAACTAGGAATTGGCGAAGCACAACCCACTTCTGTTACTCTTCAGCTTGCTGAGAGAACAATTAAGTACCCAGAAGGAAAGATTGAAGACGTTCTGGTAAAGGTTGACAACTTCATATTCCTAGCAGACTTTATTATCTAGGACTATGAAGCAGATAAGAAGGTACCAATTATTTTTGGACGCCCCTTCCTACCTACTGGGAAAGTTTTAATTGACGTGTATAAAGGCGAATTGACTATGCGCGTAGTTAATCAAGAGGTGAATTTTAATGTGCTCAACGCATTGAAGTTCCCAGATAGTGAAGATTGTCATCTAAACAGTATTGAGTTGCCTGAAGAAGAGACCCATGTATGTAAGGTCCTCGCGTTGGAGAACTTAAAAGAATCAGAGCCGCCAAGTCTGAGTGAGCGGAAGACAAAACCAACACGTCCATCACTTGAGGAACCACCATAACTCGAGTTGAAACAGTTACCTGGACACCTAAAATACGCATTCCTTGGAGCCAACAACACTTTACTTGTGTTCATTTCCGAAAATCTTATAGAGCCTAACGAGCAATCTCTTTTGTAGATGCTGAAAAAGCACAAGCGTGCAATAAGCTGGACGCTTGCAGATATCCGTGGCATTAGTCCATCTTATTGCATGCATAAGATTAGGCTGGAAGAAGGGAAGTCGGGGTCAATCGAGCCTCAAAGAAGGCTGAACCCCATAATGAAAGAAGTGGTCAAGAAAGAAATTTTAAAATGGTTGGACGCGGGAGTCATCTATCCTATATTCGACAGTAGTTGGGAAGTCCAGTCCAATGCGTTCCTAAGAAAGGGGGAACGACTGTGATAGTCAACAACAATAATGAACTCATACCCTCGAGGACTGTCACGGGCTGACGCATTTGTATGGATTACAGGAAGCTCAATGCGGCAACTAAAAAAGACCATTTCCCCCTTTCTTTCATCGATCAAATGCTTGACAGACTTATGGGCAAAGAATTTTATTGCTTTCTTGATGGTTATAACCAGATTTTGATAGATCCGGAAGATCAGGAGAAGACAACATTTACCCATCCCTTTGGAACATTTACATTCAGACGCATGCCTTTTGGGCTGTGTAACACACATGGGACATTTCAAAGATGTATGATGGCTATCTTCTCTAACTTCCTAGAAAAGACCGTTGAAGTCTTCATGGACGATTTTTCAGTCCTTGGAGACTCATTCCAGTCATGCCTAGATAATTTAGAGGCCATCCTCGCTCGATGCGAGGAAACAAACTTGGTGCTGAATTGGGAGAAATATCACTTCACGGTGGCTGAAGGAATTGTCTTAGGGCACAAAGTATCTAAGGTTGGCCTAGAAGTAGATGAAGCCAAAATAGATGTCATAGCAAAACTTCCACCACCATCAAATGTTAAAACGTTACGAAGTTTTCTAGGGCATGCTGGCTTCTATAGACAATTCGTTAGAGGATTTTCTTAGATTGCGCGACCTCTGAGCACGTTACTAGAGGCAAACTGGCCCTATGATTTTAATGAAGACTGCACTGACGCGTTTGAAACCTTAAAGTATGCGTTGACGACAGCTCCAGTACTAATAGCACCGGACTGGATGCAACGCTTTCTTCTCATGTGCGACGTGAGTGATGTGGCAGTAGGAACAATGTTAGGGTAGAAGAAGGGAAATTTGATACATCCCATCTCTTACGCATCCAAAACACTAAATGACTCTCAGGAACACTACACCACCACTGAAAAAGAAAGGTTAGTTGTAGTATTTGGTATTGAAAAGTTTAGATCTTACCTAGTTGGTGTGTCAGCCACCATATATACCGATCACTCAACCATAAAATTCCTGATGAGCAAAAAGGACGTGAAGCCAAGATTGATAATATGGGTGCTACTGCTACAGGAGTTTGATATAGATATTCAGGACAGAAAGGGAACCGAGAACCAGGTGGCTGACCACCTGTCAAGGCTAAAACATCAAGAAATACAAGATTAAGAAAGTGAAATCAAGGATGCATTCCCTGATGAAAGCTTGTTTAGAGTTGAAGGCAGGGAACCTTGGTATGCAGACATCGTCAATTACTTAACTACCAAGAAATTACATGGGAACTTCAACTCTCAGCAAAAGAAACGATTAATACATGACAGCAAGTTTTATTTTTGGGATGAACCGTTTCTATATAAGCAAGGCCCTGACTTCATAATGCGTCAATGCTTTCTGGAGGAGAAGACACAACACATCTTAGCTGAGTGTCATGACTCTCCTTACGGAGGTCATTTTAGTGGGCAGAGAACCGCTGCGAAGATTCTTTAGAGCGGATACTTCTGGCCCACCCTATTCAAAGACGCCAAGGAGTTTGTTCGTAATTGTGACCCCCGCCAATGCACTAGAAATATTTCTTCAAGGGACGCAATGCCCTTGAACAATATTCTCGAAGTTGATCTATTTGATTTTTGGGGTATTGATTTTATGGGACCTTTTCCTTTGTCCTGCGGCCAACAGTATATCTTGCTTGTAGTAGACTATGTGTCAAAATGTGTAAAAGCAGTAGCCTGTGCTAGGAATGATGCGTCCACTGTTTCCAAGTTTCTTACCAGGAACGTTTTCACGCGATTTGGAACACCAAGAGCCTTGATAAGAGATAAAGGTACACACTTCATTAATTGTATCATTTCTAAATTACTTGCAAAATATAATGTTAGGCACAAGATCGCTACTGCCTACCACCCACAAAAAAACGGTCAAGCAGAAGTATCCAATCGAGAAATCAAATCTATCCTGGAGAAAGTCGTCAATGCAATGCGGAAGGACTAGGCACAAAGGCTGGATGAAGCTCTCTAGGCTTACAGGACTACTTACAAAATCCCTATAGGTATGTCTCCATACTCTCTTGTATTTGGAAAAGCTTGTCAATTACCTTCAGAGTTGGAGCACAAGGGGTTTTGGGCAGTTAAGAAGCTAAACATGAACTTGGGCGCCGCGGGCGCTCAACGCAAACTTCAGCTCAATGAGCTCGAGGAGTGGCGATTGAACGTATACGAGAACAACAAGCTAGACAAAGAGAAGACAAAGCATTGGCATGACCAATGCATCAGTAAGAAAGAACATGTTGGTGGCCAAAAAGTTCTATTGTTCAATTCACGTCTGCATTTGTTTCCAAGGAAGTTAAAATCCAGGTGGTCAGGACCCTTTATCATTAAGACAATCTTTCCATATGGAGCAGTGGAATTAATACGAGAGGATGGCACCAACGCATTCAAAGTAAATGGCCAAAGAGTAAAGCCATACTTTGAAGATGGACTGGAACGTCAAAAGTCATCTCTCACACTACGCGAAGCCAGCTGAGGCCTGCGTTGAAGTATCCCTGCGTTCGCATCGCCATATATTCCAGGGACGCTTCCTTTATCCTTGTCTTTTTGCATTCTGTATTTTATAATGCATTTGAGTTTGTTGGTTTGTTTGTCTGCCTATGATTTCAAGGTTGATTGTTCTTTGTTTCTGCCTTTATAAATTAGAAATTTTACTTGTTTTCTTTTTAAAAGTTGTGTATAATCGAGTTGGGAATAATGGACGTGTTAGACTCAAGTTTAACGCATGGCCCAGATGAAGGTACGCGTCTCGAGAATACAAAAGCACTCGAGTTCTTAGAAACCTAAGACATCTCTTCAGCTTTACATTTATTACAGACGTCAGGCGCTGCCTGACGTCAGCCCACTAACCCTCTCTCAGCCTATAAAACGATCGAACGGTTCATTTCCTTCTTCTCTCTTATTCACTCTCGAGCTCTCTGAAACGAAAAAAAAAAACCCTTAGCCTCTCCGTTTCCTTCACCTCCGATCTGCTCAAACCTACTCCGGCCACAATGTCGTCCGCCTCAGATAGCCTGAACCATATACCGTGTGGCTTTTTGAACGATCACCGATAAGTTCCTACTGCTTCCTCGTCTATTTCGCTTTTCGCCCTCGCGCGGGGGGGAGTCGTCTTCTGATGAGCTGGGCATCCTGCTTCTCAATGGAGCCAAACCTTCTTTCAATATGCACGCGGGCGGAGCAACCTCCTCTTCCTCCCAAAGGGGCCATCGAGGGAAGCCCACCACACACACCCACAAAACTTCCCTTCCAAAACCTTCAAAGACATCCGTTACTCTTTCCGCCCGGCAAGAGACCCCTCATCCAAAACTCAAAAACTTACACTAAGTCGAAAGCTCAAAACGACCTGTAAAACCTCGATGGTTGCGTCCATCAATCTATGGCTGCCTCTTAAGCCCCACATCCAAGCCTGGCCCCACCACCAATTCATTCCTAACAAAACCCCGGTGGGGTACAATGATGACCCACTTCCAACCTACCTTTACAATGCCTCATCTCACAACCGTGCGTCCCGGACTCCACTTTCAATCCAACCCTTAACAATCATTTCTTACTCTGTCGACTTAGACGTCGTTTTTAGTTAACCCACCCACATTTCACCCATCGTCCATATCTCCCTGGGGACGCCATCCCTAGTGGGCACCCCTCCAATTCACTCCACCCATACCCCCTTCTGACAGGTCCTGCGTCAGAAGCGTAAACCCTGAAGAGTTGGCGTAAATAGGCTCGACTGGATGAGCAGGAAGTATTTGGAGCTATTTTGGTGAGCCTCAATCAAGGCCAAGAGGAAAATTAAGTGATGCGTTTCGACCCACCTAACGCATTACTCGAGTTGGACGAAGCGGAGCGATACGCTATGATGCTAGAGGTAGAATTAGAAGAAGAAGATAGAGAAGAAGATAGAGAAGAAAGTAGAGAAGAATAAGATGGGAGAATTGGCCCAGACATGTCTCAATCACGCCAAACCGACGCGAATGAAGGGCCTTTAAAATCAAAGAGAGTAACAAGGAAGAAAAAGTTAATATTGGAGGAAAAAGATGAGCAATCTACATCTGGCCCTGAGGATGCAACGCATGAGAGTTTCTCAAGGCACGACGCACTAGAGAAGAACTTAGAAGACTACCAGCCTGCAAGGCAAGAGCGAAGGAAGACGGCTCTCCAAAGGGGATTGGAGAATGAATTGAGAGAACTGGCAAGGGAAGCTAAAGAGCATGCGGCAGGAAAACGTAAGGTAACCGACGCGTTACCTAAGAAGACCTCGAGAAGAAAGTGTCAATTTAGTGATATACTTGTAGAAAAGAGCTTCTTTCCCGAGCTCCACCCATTGCCTATATACATAACAAAAATAATAAATGCATTGGGGTGGAATCAGTTCTGCATTGGGCATACATGTATTTGGCTCAACCTCGTCCGCATGTTCTACAATAGTGAGTTTGATATGGAGAAGAACACAACCTTCATTGATGGGGTATTAGTGCGCTTCTCAGCCGATAAGATCAATGAAGTGTTCAACATTGATAGTGATACGGATGTGGAAGGTAATCGCATCTTGGAGCAGCCAACGACAAGTCAATTGGAAGATGTGTTAAGAACGGGTAGCCAAACCTGGAAGCAAGTGGCAAACTTCTAGAAACGGAGCAAAGATTCTAGCTTCCAGGAACTTAACTCCAGATGCGAATTTATGGTATTACTTAATCAAAAGGAGAATCATGCCTACAACGCATGATGAAACATTGTCAAAGGAACGCATCCTGGATACCTATTGCGTCATGCAATGCATCCTTTTAGACGTTGGAAGAATAATAAGGGATCAGATCAAGGCCATCAAGACCAAATCGAGAGGGCAACTATACTTCCCATGGCTGATCTGTGCATTGTGTGAATGCGGGGGCATCCCTTTGGGGGATAATCATGAAAATATCAATGGCTTGATAGATATAAAGTTAGTAAGGCGTCTACTTCAGGATTTGTCGCATCAACCTGCCTTACCCACCAAGGAAGTGGCAACCAAGCCTCGATCATCAAAACGCACCCCCAAAAGAAGACGCGTCCAGATTGTTAAAGACAGTGATGAAGCTTCAGAGCATGAAGAATATGAAGCTAAGCTTGAACTTCCAGGTGAAGAAGCGCAACCAATCCTCAACCTTACTCTTCATGACTCACCATTGGCCCCACTAGAAGGGAGTCCTGAACAAACGTACCAAGAACCAACTCATATGTATCAGGACATCTCTTACTCTCTTCCTTCGCCCCCACCAAGTCCAATTCCTAATTTCGTGCCTCCTCCAATAATCTTTGAACCAACTGGGTTAGGATCGAGCAACGCAACAAATTTTGAAGACCCAGTTGGAAGAAATGAAGAACCAACCCCATCTCGACGCAGCGCTGATTTAGAAGAGTTGAAAACTTTTATCAGTGATCAGCTCAGACCACTGGCCGCGTCCATCGAAGGTCTTCAGCAACAAAATCGGGTTCTGAGGGATTATCTAAGGCAACAAACAAGATGGATGCAAGTCCAATTCATTTATACAACGCAGTACATCAATCAGGTCTTGATTGGAATGTTTGCTCTGCCTCCACTGCATCAATAAGTACATCATAAAGAAAAGGGAACAAAATAAGAAAAGTTAAACGCAACTCCTCTGTCATTACTTCAAAAGAAAAAAAAACCTTAAAATGGCATGAGTTAAGTTGGAAAAGGAACTTAGCCGTAGTTGGATGCTCGCATGACACCCGTGGGGGAAACCCAAAACGAAGTTAAGTCTCCTAGACCAACGCGTCCCATAGAACTCCTCTATCTAGTATGAAGAAATTATATCTTGAAATTCACGAATAATAGATATGAGTTTAGTTGTGAAGGGTTCTCACCCGTAGTTAGATGTTCGCATGACACCCGTAGGGGTAAGCCACAATGAAAGTGGGATACCTGGAACAACACATGGGTAAGTAAAAATTCATAATTGTTTTTTTCTTTTTATCCAGTATTTATCTTAAAAAGTGCATTTAACGCATTGCTGGTTTAGAAGAAACGAGAATGTTTTGAGAAACAAAAGGAGTTGGTGATAAAAGGCCTGCTGCATCTGAAACTAAACATTAGTCCTTTTAGAAAAGAGTCAATCTGAATTATATTTTCCAAACTCTTATCTCAAGCTTATGAATGAATATGATGAGAGGCGAACTTTGCACCCCTAAGACAAAGGAGATAACAAAGAATTATTTTGGAATGCTTGAGGACAAGCATTGTTTAAATTTGGGGGTGGTGATAACTTGTAGAAATACAAGTTATTTTTGCTCTTAAGTTGGAACAACTAAGATTTTTTATGATAAATTCTCCTCATTTTTAGTATAAACGCATGAAATTATTTAAACATTAGCAAACTCTTGCAAAAGAAGTTTTATTACTAAATATTGCGGCGCTAAAACATTGTACTACAGGATTTCAACACGAGGATTAATGCTAACGCATTAGAAAAGTGCCACAGGGAAAGCTCTAACACATGGGCCATGCGTCGGAGGGAGTTCAACGTAGAGAAGATTCATTGATCCAGGCTGATTGTGTCACCACTTATAAGGGTAGGCACCTACAACAGGCGGCATCTGAAAAGCTTCTGAGAGTCAGATGGCTGACCAGGGCATGGACTTTAATGCTGACCAGGATATGAACTTTAATGCTGCCCATTCACCAAGTGGACATGACCAACGCCTATAAATAGATGAAGTCCCTATAGCGTTCGCAACGAGAGAATTATTCAGTTCAGAAATTATTAAGATCCCTACTCTCTGTAATTAGTGTAGTCATAGTTTAAGCTGTGTTGTGGTGCCAAGACGATCAGAAGAGTTGAGAACCACCACCAACGCCGGTCAGAGAGCGGAGGAAGCCAAGCTTGAGAAAGACACTTCGTCCTCTTCCGATACAAGTGATTGTACACAACAGAATTAAGCCAAAGAGATACAAGAGATTGTACTCTGCGGCTTGACTCAGTTTCCTTCATCTCATTTATCACTTTCATTTCACTTGATTGAACATTGCTTTTGTAAAGACAATTTACTTCTTTATAAAATTCATATATTTGATCCATCACATTTTTGCCATTGTTTATTTCTTGTTCATGTTAAATGCTTTATACTTTATGCAAAATTTCATTTCAATGCTTAAGCCAACTTGATCACTTGGTAAAAGCATCTTTAATTTAGATTATTTGACAGAATAACTAAGCTGCATCAAGTAGGACGCCTAGTATAGCTAGAGATAACTTACTAGTGTTTATTGCATTCTGTGGTAGACTCATGCATCCTAAAGATAGGCTTTGTATGTTATTCACATTAAGAAATGTTGAGTAAAGTCTAACGCATGAACAAAAGATAAGCAAATCAGTCCATCTCATCTACATCACATTTTGGTTTGTGTACACTCATCTTAGATTGACACAAACCATTTACATTAAACTCCATTTTCGCATGATCCATCGCTCACCACTCAACTCTTTTATATCTCTTTGCACAGGCACAACACTTTAGTGTAAATAACACATCTCTCATTCATTTAGGAAAACCCCTATAATAGATACAACACAAGGTCTGCATTTGTTTAACTGAATCCCTGAGTTCGACCCTGGACTTGCCAGGAACCTAAATTAGATTTATACTTGGGTTTGGTTTAGGAAAACTTGAACGTCATTAATAGAAGTGTCGTGCATTCTGATTGCATATCTCTAACGCATCAACGCGTTTCAACTACTTAAACGCATCACAACATCAACGCACCATTTATACTTGGCACTTATTTTTCCAACTTATTTTATACAATACACTTCCTACTCGAATCACGATAGCAACGAATAGGTGTAAGTGATCTTTAGGTGAAAGAAAGATGTAGATAGAAAGGTGCAAACCTTTAAGGCTAGACTCGTAGCAAAGGGTTATACCCAGGTTGAGGGAGTTGACTATGAGGAAACTTTCTCACATGTTGTCATGCTTAAGTCTATCAGGATTCTCCTGTCCATAGCCACCTTTTATAATTATGAAATATGAAAAATGGACGTCAAGATTTCTTTTCTTAATGGTAATCTTGATGAAGCCATCTATATGACTCAACTAGAGGGGTTCATAGTTCTAGATCAAGAGCAAAGAGTTTGCAAGCGTAATAGGACCATTTATGGGCTGAAACAAACATCTAGATCATGGAACATCAGATTTGACACTGTTGTCAAGTTGTTTGGCTTTGATCAGAATGTTGATGAGCCTTGTGTTTACAAGAAAATCATCAACAGCTCAGTGGCTTTCCTGGTACTGTATGTGGATGATATCCTACTCATAGGGAATGATGTAGGGTATCTGACTGACACTAAAGAGTGGCTAGTTGCCCAGTTTCAAATGAAAGATTTTGGTGAGGCATAGTAAGTTCTCGGGATCCAGATTATTCGAGATCGCAAGAATAAACAAAATCTTGTCTCAAGCATCGTACATTGATCAAATGTTGATTAGGTACAGGATGAAGGATTCCAAGAGGGGTTTATTACCCTTCATGCATGGAATCGTTTTGTCTAAGGATCAATGTCCTAAGACACCTCAAGAGGTTGAGAAGATGAGATAGATTCCCTATGCTTCTGCTGTAGGAAGCTTGATGTATGCAATGTTGTGTACTAGACCCGACATTTTCTATGCAGTAGAGATTCTCAATTGGTATCTGTCCAATCTAGGATTTGATCATTAGATGACGGTCAAGATGATCCTCAAGTATCTTCGGAGAACGAGGGACTATATGCTTGTGTATGAAGATAAGGATCTGATCCTTACAAGATATACGGACTCTGACTTTCAGACCGATAGAAATTCTCGCAAATCGACATCGGGGTCAGTGTTTACTCTGAATGGAGGAGCTATAGTCTGGCAAAGTATCAAGCAAGGATGCATCGCGAACTCCACTATGGAAGTCGAATATGTAGCGGCTTGTGAAGGAGGCTGTTTGGCTGAGGAAGTTCCTTTCAGATTTAAAATTTGTTCCAAATATGGATTTGCCTATCACACTGTATTATGATAATAACGGGGCTGTGGTAAATTCGAAGGAGCCTCGGAGTCATCATCGGGGTAAGCACATAGAATGGAAATATCACCTAATCAGGGAGATTATGCATCACGGTGATGTGATAGTCACAAAGATCGCATCGGAGCACAACGTTGCTGATCCCTTTACAAAGGCCCTCACGGCTAAAATGTTCGAGGGTCACTTGGAGAGTCTGGGTCTGCGGGATATGCGGCATCTTGTCTAGGGCAAGTGGTATGTGATTAATGAATAAAATAAGTGTTATTTAATTCTAGCATTTACTCATATTCAATAAACAAAGCTCCTTGGTTATCTTATGTGAACTTAAGCATGTATATGTGATATATAAGTGCATCATGCCTTAAGTGATAACCTAAATAGGTCTGTAGTATAAGGATTAAGATGGGATACCTGATTCTTGTGACACTACGGATACGACCTGCTTTGTAGAGGATTGTAAGTGTTATAAACTACTACAGATGGTAGATCCTGACCATTCATGTGGAGACGTGCGAGGGGGGTGTCTTATATAAAGAGTTTGTATAAAACCTGAACCACGAGATGATTAGACTCTGTATATAACGACATTGATACTAGAGACTTGCATCTCACCTAAACGACCATAGGTGACACGACCTCAATCCTGAATGTTTTGTGAACTTCTGCCTTTTAGAGCGGTCCTTTGATTAGTATGGGTGAGAGTGGCCAGATTACCAACTTAACATGTCTACCTTTTTGGGGACTTGTCTGATCTGGGAGCTGGGAACTCAATTCACAAAATGGAATTTACTCCTTTCCCGAAGTAGAAACAAGTAGAAAGATTGCTCCCTTAAAGGTCGATTCAGGGGGCTTGAACATAGTGGCCACAACTTCTCTTTGGAAAAGAAGACTCAGTCATAGTAGGACTATGATTTATGTTCATTAGAGGGATCAGTGGTACTTAAGGAGACAGATGTAACTACAAGGACATAACAGTTATTGGCCCAGCTATACTTGCGAACGATTTGTGAAGGGTTGTTGCACTGTTGATTGGTTAAGATGGACACGTAATATATCTGTGGTAAGGAGAGTTCAGCTGTCGGTCTTTAGTGGATTGCCTGGTAGTTAACAGATGGTGGATCCCATGACTAAAAAGTTTAGTCAGTTATTCACGTACCGTTGGAGCTTCGAGCTACAGGTCCATAAGGTTCCCTTGGTAGCTCAATGGATTTAGTTGAGGATTAGTTCTAAGTGTTGATTTGAAATGTTCAAATTGACAAGAGGTATTTTGATTATATATGATATAATCGGTATGATGTATAAGATACATCTAGTGGAGGATTGATGTAAATGAAATTTACATTAAATACCATGGAATAGAAAAAGAACTATGGTTTATATGTTCCATGAGATGAAATATTAAAAACTATAGGTTTATAAATATAGTATGATAAGTTGGTTATCATTATATTTTATTTAATAATATTAATACTGGATAATTAATTCTTTTTCTTTAATAAACCAATTGAGTGGGTCATTATTGGATTTTCATGGTAACGTGAGTTAAAAGAAAATTTTTTTTTTTCCTTAATTTTAGTAAGGTTTTACAAACGTTTCAAAAATTGTTTTGAGCTTTCTCTCGACAAAAAAGAAACTCACGGCGCTTGTCAAGTTAAATACGAATTTAATAAGCAACAACGTGTTTTTCTAAATGATCATGTAGTGTTTTGTAGGCGAAAAATACCCGAGCTTAAATGATCGCATAGCTTTTGCTAGACGATCACTTAGCTTTAGCTAAATGATTGGGCATCGACCTATGCGATAGGTTCTTGTCATCTCCCACTTTGCCCGATTGTGTACATGATTATTTCTTTCCTTCTTTGTCTGCCTTATTCCAAGTTCCGAACAGAGCCCACCCTCTGGATTCTCATACCGAGAATACCAAGGTAACCTTCTTGGTGGTGTCATACTCAACTCGACACCGTCGAGATTCTATAAAAGGCCGTTCGTGCTGTTGGGGAGTTCGTGACCGAGGCGATCGTAGAGTTCTAGTGCACGGTGTTCGTGCTGCGGAGCGGTCATGTTGTTCGAGCGTTAGAGGTTGAAGTGTTTGAGCGTTGAGCAAGGAGAGTGGAGACGAGTCTACAAATATTCGTAGAGTTTTCTCCTTGTTCAATTGTAGTTGTTCATGTTGTAATTTCTTTATAAATTGTTTAACCACATGTTTTGTGTATGACTGTAATTTGTAATGTTCATTCATGATTGTAATTTGGAATGATCTATTTCCGCTACTTATGGAAATCTCGAGTTCGATTTCCTTCACCATGATGTGGTGGAGGATGTTGATAACGGGCAGAAATGCACGTTATTACAACGCAAAGATATAAAACAATGCAGGATTGCGAAGGTAAAAATATATAAAATCGTGTTCAAAAGCATTAAGTTTAGAACATTGCTATCGCATGCGTCCATCGCATTAAAGTGGCTAATTTACGTATTTTGTGCAGAAAAATGCGTTAGCGCAAGACAGAACTGCGATCCAAGGAATACAACGTTCGGGCACATTAAAAGATTGCAACCGCAAGGCTATGCAATCATATGCGTTCGTGAAGTTCTGCTCAAGAAGGTGGCCGCATAAAACTAGCACATCAAGGTGAAAGCTTAATAAATCACGATGGGACAGAAAGCTGATAACAGTCGAATCCGAATTTAGTTGACAAGTCGTTAACGACACACTGTAGCAAGTACACTCAACTTTTTGGTAACAATTAATCGGTGCATCAGACAGAGAATTAATGACATCCCATCAGTGCAATCATTTGAGAGAAAAATCTCTTCACCTTAAAGCTCTATAAATACCGAAGGCCACCTTCGTTAAAGAAGTTCGGTTCCATTTCAGCTGAGCCATATAGAGAGTTCACCATACAAAAGATAGTTAGCCTTTGTTCATAGGTTTTTTACACTTAGAAGGCAGAGGCGAGTGAAGAGAGAATATGCTGAAAGATCGTCCTGGTTAACTCGGAAGAGTGTCGGGAAGCGTTAAGAATAGAGAGAGAGCCGACTCTTTGCGGAAGCAAGAACATTCTTTTGGGTAGAGTAGAGAAAACTCAGTGTAAAAGCCTTGGGAAGCAAGACATTGCTTTCAGGCTCTCTATCCTTATTTTTCATTGTCATTCTGTATTCTGGCTTATTTATAAAATGGAATTTGCATCTCTACATCTGTTCACTCTCTCTATATTACACATGAGTAACTAAACTGTCGAATGGGTTGAGAAGCACTTAGCTAGCATAACCCGAGATCTTCACTTTATGGATCATCTTGTATTATGTATGCATCATTCGTCCTTTAGAGATGCTCGGGAGGGTGGTCTAAGGATAGAATCTAGGCTTGGAAAAGTCAGATTATAATCTAGGCTCAGGAGAGTCAGATTAGAACTGCATAATCAAGAGATAAAAACATACGAATAAGTTTTGTTTGCTATTAACGCATCGCATGCACCCTAGAGATAGGATATGATGGTATGCGATCACCTTGTATCTGTGTGCATCATTCATCATCGCATAGACAAGAAATAGAGACTTAGAAATAAGTCCTATAGACATCATCGCATACATCGCATGCGTCCTAAAACTAGGAACTATAACATTTGCATTGGAAGATGATTTGCTGTTGTTTGTGTGTAGCATGATTGCATAGCTTGAACGCAATCTCAGGAAGCGCTAGCTAAATACCTTCTCAACCCGTTCCCCCACATACTTATTGTAACTTTCGTTATCATTTACTCTTTTCTCAAATCCGCCACATAGAATCTATACATTAAACAAACATACCAACCAATGCATTATTTTATTCGTTACCGCAAAGAAATCTTAAATCATCGTCACATACTGTCTCGATAGTCCCTGTGTTCGACCCTGGGCTTACCAGGAAACTTAGTAGGGTTTATACTTGGATTTTGCTAAGAAAACTTGCATGCACAACGCATACACCACCATCGTATTATACACCATTATTTCATCGCATTAACCACGCATCAGATGTACATGATGAGGATGAGTTGAACCCACCTGATGTCCAACTTGCGGAATCCCTATAGAGAGCAATCTATGGATGAAGAGTGTCTTGAGTGTGCTGCCCGTAGGGAGGTTGCCAATCCCAATGATTCTATTTAATCATACATGCGTAGCATTGACAGCTCACTATCGAGGTTGGATGGCCGTATATTGAGTTTAGATAGTCGTGTATCCAAGATTGAGGAAAACATGACAGACATGAAAGGAAAATTGTCAGCCATCCTGTCACTATTGCAGTCTATGTGCAAGGTTTGCATTTACTATCATTTTATGTTTTTTTGTGTTCGTAAACTCATCATTTTAGTTTACTATTTAAAGGGTTCCACGGTGATTGAGGAGACGACAAGGTCACCTATCCCACATACAGGTGACGATGCCACGATGTCGCTCATCCCATCTCGGGATCCCGATACCACTGATGTGACTGCCTCTCATACTCCCATCCCTCTTGTAGAGCCTCAAAATACCACTACTACACCTACTCTCATCCCCTCTTTAGAGCCCGATACCACAACATCATCTACTGACATCCAACGTATAGAAGCCAACGTTCCATATACACAGTCTGATGTGCCTACCTCACCCATTGACATCCCACATCCAGAGGCCGACACGTCTGACTTACTCACCATGCAACATATAGAGGTTGACATGTCTGACATCCTAGAGGCCGACACTTCTAATATTGTTATGACCACGGAAGGAGTTAGCTTAGTGAGTAATTTATTGATCAGTAATCTTTGTTTTTATTTCATGATTTGAAATTATATTTTTTTTATATTTCTTGATGAGTAATTTTTTGTATCTGTTTATGTAGGAATCTTGAAGAACTACTCGTAAGAGGAAAGATGTTGATAAATATACACCTTCAGCTTAACTAAAGAAGAAAAGTGTGGATTATAGGGTACACCTTTCATTTGGAAAGGTTAAGTATCCTTTCTTTGGTGTGCCTACGTCACTATTCAGAGAGATTGTCGGGTACAACGTAACACATAACGTTCCACTTAATATCTTCACAGAAATGATGAGCTGGATCACAGATGAAAATACCGATAACGAGGTTCGAGAGAATTCTTTTAAGCCACTATCGAAGCAATTTTTCAAGGAATTTATTGAGCCAAGTTCGTGGGTTGAGTGTGATGTAAGTTTCCTAGTCTTGACTTCTTTACAATTGGATATCTTGTACTTTGACTGATATAGTAATTTTTTGTACAGACCATAAATACTTTATTTTATTTTATGAAAGAAAAGTTTTATACCTGCTCTGACATGTGCATGCACAAGTTCACCATCTTGCCAATTGAAGTAACGGTAAATTTTGATATTTTTATTGTGTAAAGTCATTTTACAATGATATATTTTGTTACTTAACTTATCATTTTATTTTGCAAAGTCACCTTAATGCTCGTAGCGGGGTATTTAAACGAATAAAGAATAAGTCGAGACTGGAGGCTGTCCTAGAATGGGAGGATGAAGACACATACAAGGACTATGTCACCGGTAAATTTGATGTCAAATGGGCAGATGTGGATTTCATGTATATGGAAATGAACATCAGTGAGCACTAATGATGTAGCTGGGGACTTGGCTGGAGCCATGCACATCGATCTTAAACTTGAAGATGGAGCGAAGCCATGCACACTGATCTTAAACTTGAAGATGGATCAAAGCCATATGTATCGATATTTAACTTGAAGATGGAGTGGAGTCGTGTGCACCGTTCTTGAACTTAAAGATGAAGTGGAGTCATGCATACGGATCCTGAACTTGAAGATGAAGTGGAGCCATACGTACCATTCTTGAACTTGAAGATGGAGTGGAGCCATCCGTACTGTTCTTGAACTTGAAGATGGAGTGGAGCCATGCACACCAATCTTGAACTCGAAGGTGGAGCCGAGCTATGCACACCGATCTTGAACTTGAAGATGGAGCAGAGCCATGCATACTGATCTTAAACTTGAAGATGGAGCGGAGTCACACGCAATGATCTTAAACTTGATGATGCAACGGAGCCAGACACATAGATCTTGAATTTGAAGATGGAGTGGACTAACAGTTACACACATCAATATTTGAGATGGAGCTGAGTCAGCCACACCAATCTTGAACTTAAAGATGGAGTGAAGTCATGCACACCGATCTTGAACTTGAAGATGGAGCGGAGCCATGCACACCGATCTTAAACTTGAATATGGAGCAGAGCCATGCGTATCGATCTTTAACTTGAAGAAGGAGCGGAGCCATGTATACCGATCTTGAGCTTGAAGAAGGAGTGGAGCCATGCACACCGATCTTAAACTTGAAGATAGAGCAAAGCCATGCACATCGATCTTTAACTTGAAGATGGAACGGAGCCGTGTGCACCGTTCTTGGACTTGAAGATGAGTGGAGCCATGTGCACCAATCTTGAACTTGAAGATGGAGTGGAGCCATGCGCACCGATCTTGAACTTGAAGATGGAGTGGAGCCATACACACCGATCTTGAACTTGAAGATAGAGTGGAGCCATGCACACTGATCTTGAACTTGAAGATAGAGACCTTAATACAATTGACCATAGAGAGGTTTGAATAACCTGCCAACCTTAGAGAGGTCTGAATTACTGCCAACCTTAAAGAGATCTGAATTATCTGCCAAGCTTATAGAGGTTTGAATTATCTGCTAACCTTAGAAAGGCCTAAATTATCTGCCAACCTTAGAGAGGTATGAACGATTTTCTGACCTTATAGAGATCTGAACAATCTATCGACCTTATATAGGTCTGAACGATTTGTCAACCTTAGAGAGGTATGAATTGGTTTCTGACCTTGGCTTTGCACCTTTCGCATCAAACATGATTTTTCACCTTCCACATCAGATATGGCTTTGCGCCTTCTGCATCAGACTTGGCTTTGCACCTTCTGTATCAAACTTGACTTCATGCCTTGAGCATCTGACCTGACATTGCGAAACCTTCAATAATAAGCATGATGCAACATTGGAGAATCTTTTGCATTTGAAC
Source organism: Benincasa hispida (assembly GCF_009727055.1). NCBI lineage: Eukaryota > Viridiplantae > Streptophyta > Magnoliopsida > Cucurbitales > Cucurbitaceae > Benincasa > Benincasa hispida. Next base: position 8,279,282 of record NC_052349.1, on the reverse strand, counting down.
TTCAAGAAGCCTCGACAAATCCTTCGAAATTGAGCTTGATGAAGCATTAACACATTCTTTGAACATAAGCTTGATGAAACATTGACGAATCTTCGAACATAAGCTTGATGAAGCATCGATGAATCCTTCGCACTTGAGCTTGGTGAAGCATCGGTGAATCGTCTACAATTGATTTAAAAGATGTGTCATTGAAGCCTCCACACTTGTGCAAGCAAACCGAAGCCAACCATACCATACTTTGAAGATGAAGTATAGCCATCTACATCGAACTTGAAAATGAAGTGAAGCGGCTTCCGATCTTAAACTTTGAAGATGAAATGTCGCTTCAACTGAATGAAGCCCCCATGTTGAAGATGAAGTGTCGAAATTTAGGCATGGTTTCTTCTTGAAGCTTGAAGCCCCCATGCCCATGCCCAACACTTGAAGCTTCTTCAATTAAGATATCGATGACATGTTTTCTTCTTTTCGTGAACACCCTTTTTGTATGCATCTTATTTGTGTGGTCTCGTGCAATGCAAAGTATTTCTTCAATTTACTATATCACCATCTTACTAGGGATGGACATCTTGAATTTGTTGCTCCACCCCAATTTGTTGTGATGCCTCAAATAAAGATGAAAATCTTCAATTTGGAGTTTCATTTTTCATTGAAGATGAACAATATCAATTTTGTAATGCCACAATTAGGTGGTTGCGATACCTCTATTTTTGGTGATAATATTTTATGGACTCAACTTAAATTTTTGTAAGTTTCCTATGTACCCTTGAAGTAAGGGATCAAGTCAGAACATAGTTCAAACCTTTTTTTTTATTACACATATGGTCGTTCACCTTTTAAGCTTATGTAGGCGAGCATCATGCAGTTTATACTCTTACATAAAGTGTTATTACATTTATATTTCAAAAGCTTTTACTTGCAACATGGTTTTGACCCTCTTCTTTATTTGTAGGATTCGTTAATATGATGAGTTTTGGCTTCACAGTTAAGGAACTTTCTATACTTATGACAACAAACAACTTTCTCTTCATGCATGAAGGGACAAGGCTGTGACTTTTATCATCATTGTTTGCTTCACGAAATGGTCTTGCTTTCAAGGTTTGTTTCATGTCGATCGCTTGTCACTTTGAGACGATAAAATGTGGAGATACTCAGCCTTTTGAAAGTTGTAGTTCAAATGGAAATAAACGTTAAACATTGATTTTCTTATTTTCTCATGGCCATACCCAATCTTTGGAAGATTGAAGATCGAGTAGTTGAAGGCTTAATACGATCGAAGATAGAAGTTCTTTGCTCAATCATTGGTTTCTTCGACATTGATATGATATGAACTTGTATAGTTTATTTGATTATAACTATTTGTTGTTATTGTAGCATGATTTGATTGAGTTGTTTCATCAAAGTCTAGTTCAAATTTTCCCTCTTGAGCTAATTTTAAAATTAGCACTTTTAGAACAAAGCATTTTTCTAGTAGATGACCGATGACTCGATGATACTTACAATAGTTTGGATTATCGAATTTTTGTATCTCTTTCGGTCGTTTAGACTTAAGAAACTATATCAACCTTGCTTTCAGTAGTTGTTCTAACATATCAGGAATGTCAAAATCAGGAAAATGATAGACTTTTTCTTATCTTTCTTGCAAAGTTAAGCAACGTATTTCATATTCTTATTGTTTTTCAAGTTTCATGTCTTTTCCTTTGAGAAACAACTAAAGAAGGCTTGTATTGACAACCGTAGATTCTTATAAAGTCACATCGACATCATTTTCTTCATTCTTTACGTTAGGGGTTAAAATATTTTTGTCTCCTCGGCTAGTAATACTTAGCTCCATATTGTGCATGAATTGCTAGCTCTTCAAAGGTGTGAGGTTTTATACCTTGAAGAATGTAAAGAAGTCTCCAATGCATGCCTTGAATGCACATCCCAATGACAAACAATTCAGTGAGACGATCTTTGCAATCCAGATTTGCAGCTCTCCAGCGATTTATGTAATCGATAACGAGTTCACCTTTTTGTTGCTTGGTGTTGGTGAGCTCGAACATACTGGCTATTCTTCTTGTATTGTAAAAACGGTTTAGAAACTCTTTTCCAAGTTGTACCCAATTGTCAATTGACTCAGACTCGAGGTCAGCGTACCAGTCAAAAGTATTTTCTTTTAATGTTCGAATGAATTGTTTGACTAATAAATCCTTTCACATACCAATATTTTTTGCATGTTTCGATGAAATTACCAATATGTTGCTTTGGATTGCTCTTCCCATCAAATTGTTGAAACTCAGATGACTGGTATCTAGTTGACATTGTTAAATTACCAATTCTCTTTGTATATGGTTTAGAATACAAGAGAGAACTTTGAGAATGACCACCATACTGGGCCCAGATAGAGTTTGTGATTATATCTTGCTATTGTTTCCTTGATAATGAAGCAATTGAAATTAATTGTATTTTTCTGTTTTCTTGCAAGATTGTCTTCCTTTTACTGTTATACTTGACATAGGTGCTTAGTTTGATTCAGAAGTATCACGACTTTGAAGTGACTCTTTAGAGATTGATTTCATAATCTCTCTTTTTTATTGCCTTCATTAGCATGCTCATCTTCTTTTCTAGTTCAACCATTCTTTTTTCATCTGTACCCATGCCTGTTATCACGACTGACATTATATTGGGTTATGATGTTTCTTTGATTGATTGTTCAGAATGAAGTAGCTTCATTAGACAATGGACTCCCTTTGATGACAATCCCACTATTTGTTGATTACGACAAATGTCTCATATATTCTTTGCGACCTTAAAGAGTGGCAACTCTTCAGATCATTGAATTTCCTAGGAGTGACTTCAAGTAATTATTCTCATGTAAACATCGCCTGAAGTTTTGGAAGCGTTATTTTTAGATGTCATAACTTCTTTTTGTTGTAGAGAAATAGATGAAAGGTAGAGATGGTCCCACTAGGCGTGCCAATTTGTTCACATGAAATTTCCTGAGAAACTTGTTTTGTGGAGTTGAACTTGTGTTGATGTTGATATTGATTTGATGAGATGTGGTTCGATCTCTAGTACTTGATCCTCTAATTCTCTCTCAGTTGAATGTGTATGCTTGACTTGAAGAAGCGAAGTGCGTGATGTTCTTGAAGTCGAAGTCTTGGAAGAGTCTTTGTATCTTCAAGAGACTTGTATCTTTAAGGAGTGTGCAACTTCAGGAGTCTAAAAGTCTTTTAATTGTTGGGAGATTCTCTTTGGGCTCTCTGGAATGTAGAATTGCAGTGAATTCTTTCTTTTCTTTGTAAAATTAACTTTTATTTCATGCTTAACCTTTGCTACATTGTGAATGCATGCTATGTTTTCTATTCTATATTGAAAATTCTAAAATAAAACTGAAAGCAAAGCGATCAACCCTTTTACTACAGGATTCGATCTCTTCAATAATATGTCTTTGAATTTTCAATTTTGTGCTTAATAAATCTCTCAACTTTAAAAACTATCTAATAAATTTTAAATTTTGATTTATAGTTAATACACCAACTTTTAATTTTGTGTCAAAAAGATCATTTTGACATTTTTTAAAAAAAATTCATGAATCAATTGAACTCAAAATTAAATGTTTAATATCTTTATTAGAAACAAAATTTAATTGTGTTCGGTAAATTTGTTAATTAATATTGAACACGTCAAGGACTCTTTAGACATAAAATAAAAAATTTAAGGATTTATTGAAAATTTTAAAATTTATAGATTTATTTGACGTGTAATTGCAATCGTTATATCTATTAAAAACTTTTAAAAATTTAAGGAGGTATTGAACACATTATTGGTAGAGATTAGACATTTTATGTAATAGTCTAACTCCCAATTTTTTTTTCCTTCTTAAACTTCCATTACTGTTGCTATTTTAAATTTTGAAGAGTCGATTATAATTCATAAAATTTTTCAGATTTGTTTTGTTTGAGTCCATGAATATTTTTTATTTTGAAAAATGGGTCCATGATATTAGAAATTTCTATTTTAGTTTTTTTTTAAAAATAAATCTAAAAAAGTTAATAATTTTTTTTAAAGTTAATAATTTTCATCAATCCCACTACTTGCAAGTACTTCTTTACGTTATTTTGGAATAGTGGTCGAGTATTAGCATTTTTCCCACCTCCACCTGAGTTAAAGTCCAACTCACACATGTTTTTTTTCTTTTTATTTTATTTTGAAAATTTGAATCCTAAATATTAATAATTCTATCACTTTGCTATTAAAAAAAACATATATTATACTACATTTTATTTTCGGATATAAATATATTTGACTTTTTTTAATTGAATTTATGCTAGTTCAATTACAATTGACTTAGTTAGACAGTTAAGTTATAATTTATATTTGTTTATTTTTTTACTCTTTACAAAAGTATTCCTCTTTAATTTTATTTTGGGGTGTTTTTAAAAATAAAAAACAAATATTTAAAAATATTTACACAAATTTCAAAAGAGCACTTTTGAAACTTTTTGTTATAAAATGTATATATTTTTAGGATTTTTTTTATTTATAAGATTTTTTCTTCTATTTTTTAAATAAAAAACTTAAAATAAAATAATGGTTTCTATAAAATTCACTTATAAAATAAAGTTATATATAAAATGTACTTTGTTAGATAGTTAAATTAAAGTTTAAATACTAAAATAACAATTATTTAACTTTTTTATTCTTTACAAAAACTATTCTTCTTCAATTTTTTATTTTTTTTAATAAAAAGTTATAATAAAATAAACAATTTTTATAATAGTTAGGATATAAAGATTTTTAAATCTCAAAGGTATAGAAATCTTTATTTTATTGTATCTTTTTATAACTGAATTTTATAGAAATCTTTATTTTATTATAAAAAAGTAGAAAATAAAGAGAAATAGTTTTTGTAAAGAATAAAAAAAAATTATTGTTTTAGTATTTAAATTATAATATAAATATCTAACTAAGTAAATTACAATTGAACTAATATAAAATTAAACAAAATTTCAAATACATATATTCAAAAATAAAATGATTTATTAATTCCAATATCTTTATAACGGAGTGATAGAATTATTGATATTTAACATTGAACTTTTCAAAACAAAAAAATTGAAAATGAAAAAAAAAAAAAAAAAAAAGTGTGGACTTCGACTAGAATCAAGTGAGGTGGGGATAGTGTAAATACTCCACCATTGTTCCAAAACTTGACTGTTAGAATTCCAGTCAACACTTGACACTCTCCATCTTGTTCTTGAAATTTGACTGTTTGAAAAAGCAGAGGAAGAAAAACACCATCAGAAACAAACAACTACATCTTTTAAGCACATTAAATCGATTAATTATTCCACTTCATCTTACTACAAACTATCCTTTCAATTCAAATACTGTACTACTACAGTCTGTACGTGCATTGATTCTTCTTCCCACTCCCACCATGTAATTTCATTGTGTAGTACTACTGTACTGGAATTTCTATATAACTTCCAATGGGATTAGGGAAAATCCCACCTTTCTACTCTAATTTTCAGCCACACAAACAAAAAATTCATCCTGCTACATGTCACATTCTTATTGGTTGCAGATCATCAACCATTCCACCTCAGCACTCTGTTGCCAACAAACACAGAGCCCTCAAGCTAAGCCTTGTCATCCCCTCCATTCAATCATATCCCTACCAAAAAAACAATCAAATTGGCATGAACCCTTTACTTGTTATGGTTGTTGAAGCTCTCTCATCAATTTTCTGAGCTTCAGAAAGTTGCCATGGAGGCCCTTAATGCAGCAAGTTTAAGCCCCTTGGCTGTTCTTTCCGACAGAAAAAGAGAACCCAGAAAAATCTCCCCAATCCCATCTTCTTCCTCATTCAAGTTGCCAAATCTTGCTAGTTTTACCACAAATTTACCAGTCCCACAAGGGTTTTGTTCATCAAGAAGCTTACAAGGAAGTCTACTGCTCTTATCTTCGTTATTCAATGCTGGGGTTTCTGGAGCTCTTACATATGAGGAAGCTCTCCAACAATCTGTGAGCACTTCCTCATCTGGGGATTTAGATTTAAATGGGGTTCTTGATGGGATTATAAATTTTGGAACAGAGAATCCTGGAATCGTTGTTGGTGGTGTTTCCATTTTGGCTCTCCCTTTGATTTTCTCTCTTTTTCTTGGAAAATCTAAGCCATGGGGTGTTGAATCTGCTAAAAGTGCTTATGCAAAATTGGGTGAGGATTCTAATGCTCAGCTACTTGATATTAGATCGCCAGTTGAATTAAGGAAAGTGGGTGGCCCTGATCTTAAGGGCTTGGGTAAAAAACCTGTGTCCATTACTTACAATGGTGAAGATAAGCCAGGTTTCTTGAAGAAGCTTGCTTTGAAGTTCAAGGAGCCACAAAATACCACATTGTTCATTTTAGACAAGTAAGACTTTGCATTTGTTAACTTAGTCTTAGTTTAGAGCCTTGTTTGATGGTTTGTTAGAGTTAACTATTTAAACTACCAATCATGTATTTCCTTGTGATGGGTGTTAACTGAAAAGGCAACGACAAGTCTAATGGATACCCTCAAGCCATATCACTAATTTGAAGATAAGAATTGGTTTTTTTAGTTCACAAATCAATCAGGATGCATTTACCTGCACGCCAAACCGATAGGGAAATATATTGGTTGGTTAGTGAAAACAAGAATGTAGATCAATGAACTACATTTAGCAAATGTAAGGATCTTTTGTGATCTATGGAAGATTGAAACCATGTGGTTAGTCCAGAATCATAGTTACTCTGTAAGCATATGTATGAAAATGATCTGTCTACATTTTGTTGGAAGACAGATATGATGGGAATTCCGAACTCGTTGCTGAGTTGGTAACTGTTAATGGATTTAAAGCTGCTTTTGCTATTAATGATGGTGCAGAAGGACCTCGTGGATGGACGGTTATCACCATTCTTCTTAGTTTCCATATTTTCATTCAAAGATATCTTTGAGTATATTTAGGAGGTTCTTACTTGGATCTGTGTCTTGTGCAGAATAGTGGTCTTCCATGGTTAACACCGAAGTCAACTTTGAGTCTTAGCAGTCTAACAGATGCCATTGCTGGCGCATTTGGAGTATGCATTTCTATTTCAATTTATTTACTTATACCTTTTTTTACATACCAATGCTTAAATTGATAGGAAACAATAAGAGCCGATTACGATGAATTTCTCATGGCTCTAAACAGCACATTTAGGTGGGGAAAATGTATGTAGATATAGAAAGCAGCCATCATTCTGAAATATCATAATTACAATGAAAAGCATGATTGTTGTAGCAAATGTATTCCATATCTTGATAATATTCTTCATCTTCTTTGCTCAAAAGTGTCCTAAAAAGCATGAAATGAGCAAATTCTTGATTGAAATTTCTGTAGGAGGATTCTGAAGGTCTGCCTGCTGTTGCTACTGCTGTTGCTGCAGCAGCTACTGGAGTAGGTTTATTGGCTTTTACTGAGGTGGGCTCATATCCTTTGCCTATGAAATTGCAACAGAGAATCAATAATAACAAGTCTTAAATTACTTCTTTCAACAGATGGAGACGGTTCTCCAACTTCTGGGTTCAGCTGCAATCATTCAGTTTGTGAGCAGAAAACTCCTATATGCAGAGGTGAGTTGGATGTTTGTATCCTAATGCTGCTTTCACCACTAAGACGGCTTAGAAAGAGGATGTCAATCCTTTTCAAAGAACAAGAACTAGCCAGATGACAGTCAAAATTTTCCAAGATGTGTGCATCCTTTAGTTCTTCACCACTAAAATTAGACATCGAATGCATAATTCGAGACAGCATCATCATGTAGTTAATGTTATAATGTGATGACTATGTAGCCTTATACATTTTTCTACATCGTCTACTTTATATTGCCTACCTCTTGTGGGAAGTCGCTCTTTTATTCGAATTTCAGACGATAATACATCGTGCTATAACCTCACTGCCATTTCATTATGTGACATCGGAATTGGTTACTTAAGTATGATTGACCTCAATCCATTGGCAATAGGATCGGAAGAAAACTTTACAAGAAGTTGACGAGTTCTTAAACACCAAGGTCGCCCCACAAGAGCTCGTTGATGAGTTGAAGGTGCTTGATACTTAAGTTTTTTAAGTTCATTCTTTTAATCTGCCTACTTATAAATCTCAACATTGCTGCTACAGTTACAATCTCATAATCCCATCCGTTTTACAATCAAACTATCTATGAATTTCAGGACATTGGAAAGGCTCTATTACCATTACCTGCTACTGGCAAGGCACTTCCTGCACCAGCAGAGGTAGCTGTGGAGGCTGCAACATCCAGTGACACTGTACAGAAAGCAGAAGCTGTTGCAGAGCCTGCTCCCGAGATAAATTCGGTTGCCAAACAAGAAGTAAAGGCAGAATCATTGCCTAAAATCTCGCGGCCGCTTTCTCCATATCCTTCTGTAATTCTCATGTCCATGAGTATTTCTTTTCTTTGCTCTTTTCTTCCCAAGCTTCTAGTTGTAGATTGCATCTCATAAAAGTGGAAAAACTTGTCAACTTCCTAGATCAGCTTGGTCCATATGGCCATCTACATAAAGGCTTCCAACAAAACATCTTCTTGGAGGTGTTAGAGGCTAGGAATGGAGTTAGACATCTTTTAGGAGGTGTTAGAGGCTAGGAATGGAGTTGTGAACTTATGGAACCGATAGTGTAAAGAGTTAATAAGACATAAAATTGATGTTTTTTTTAGTCGTGGGGTTCACGAACGTCAAGCACCTCCTTATAGTTCGGCTTTAGCACGTAGGAGTAACTCAAGCCATGTTTTCTTTTACTCAAAACTCGAAGTTTGATGATATTCTTGACATCAAACATTATGGTTCTAATCTAAGACCAAAATGGGTGCTTTAATACTTAACTCTTGGCCGTAGGCACAAGAGTTATTTGTTGTCTGTCAATGACATTCATGATACATATATACTACCTCTAAATCTCCATGTTTTTATCTCTGGTTGCAGTATCCCGATTTCAGGCCTCCAACGTCTCCTACGCCATCACAGCCGTAATGGCAGAGTAATTTAGCTGGGAATTGCAGAGTCTATATTAGTGAGTTATGGTGGGTGAGCTCCATATTTTTTAGTGTTGAAAGAAGGTGTGGATGACAGACTGAGTCCGTGCTCTTAATCTCACCAAAAAGTATGCTGCTTTTTGCTTTGCTTTTCCTACTATAAGTCAAATGAAATTGTAGTTATTTGCTGAGTGTCTCTCAACATTGACCTCAAACTTTTCTAGTGAAGATTGAATTTTCCAAATCCAAAAACTCATACTTTTTCACCTTCACTAAAGAAACCAAAATGGGGAACAGATGTATGACATGAATCACTAGGAATTGATAGTTGGAATTTAATCAAGTGGTAATTGTATAAGAACATGGTTTCTGCCTAACTTTGAAGGGGGCCATGATTTCTTTCTTTTTTTCTTTTTAAATTCTTTTCCCTCAGGTTTTGAAATGTTCAAAACAACTGGAATCATTCATATAGAATAATGAGTGTCTTTTGCTTGGAGAGCTGGTTGTTGAGCATATCTGCTTGAGTTGAAGTCTTCTTCTGTGAGTTTAATGTTGAAATTAAATAAATCCATACCCAGATCATTTCTTTTAAGAAAAAGAGAAAAAAAAGTTTTTTTTTTTTTTTTAAAAGAAAAAATTAATTAATTAATTAATTTAATAATAAAAAAAAGGCAATCATGGGGAGACCTCTATCAGTGAGAATTATTTTTTGGTCTCTCCCAGCTTCTGAGTTTAGCTAATTTGAAATCACATTTACCCTTTCTTATGCTCTAGGGTTCACTTATCTTTAAAATGTCTATGGTAACGGAAGATCTGAGGTCTCAATCTTATGAAATTTTTGATGAAAATATCGATAAAATGTATATTTTTGGAAAAGTTATAAATACAAAAAAATCCAACAATTGTTTAAATTTACAAATAAATATTTTATGATTTAACCCGTTAAAATGTTTATTATTTTTATTATTCTCAAAATAGTGATATTTTGTTGCTTATTTTCTATGTTTTATAGATTTTTTAACAAAATAATGAAAATATGATTAGTTTTTTTTCAATTTCTTATTTTACTATGTTTATAATGTCAATTTACTTCTCAGGTTAGTCGACATCGAACCTATAAAATTGTGAAAATATAAATGAAAATATCTAACTTGTTGATGGAAATTTAATACTATAATTGTAACTAATTTCCTATAATCGATAACACATCATAAAAAAACTATTCAACCAGTCACAACAACCTAAAGGGCTAGAGTATTCTATGAAGTTTTTGGTTAATCAATACTATGCTTGTTACTAATTTCCTATGATTAATAATAGTTTACTGTCAACCAATATTTAGTGGATAACTACAACTTAGTTTTATGATTTAATAAATATGGTATCAAACACATTTTAATTAATTATTTAAATTAGAATATAGTCTCTGAATCTATTACCAAACACATAAGAAAACATGAAATACAAATATTTTTTTAATTAAATTTTCTTGTTTTCAATTTCTCTTCCAAATATGTCCTTAATTAGTCTCTGATCTCAAACACAATGTTAAATTCTAAAAAATAATATTAAAATTTATTCAATTGTGTGTTGAATAAAATCGAAACTTCTTTTTAGTTAGCTATGGACCTTCATGATATTAATAGGTGGATAGGTAATTTATCCATTTGAGCTATCTCAAATGGACAATAAAATTAAAAGTTTGGTTTATATGTTTTTAACTAATGAAATTGAAACCATTTTTTTCCCATAAAATAAGAGGTGGAGTGATGAGGAGTTTCACTTAGAGATTGAAAATGGAAACTTTAATCAAATTAATTGGTACCATTTTGCACTTGTGAACTCTATATACACATGCATATTGTTTTATTCAAGATCTAGAATTAATTTCTTTTTGAGTCTTCACTATTTATTGTGTTTGTTTCAAGAAGATTTTTTTTAAAATTTTTTTTAAATCTTCATGAAGTTGTTTAAAAATTTCATTAAAAATGAATAAATAGGGATTAGGGAATTCTTCTACTTGCAATTTGCATAAGGGCATAAGGTATGTAATTAAAAGCTAAAATGGAGAAAACCCTAATGACATTTAGTCAAAGTTTTATGATGATTAATTCATTGGTCTAAATTTGAAAAGAAATTTAAGGACAAAATTTGAAGATGGAATTCAAATCCTTGACCATATAGTCCACAAAATGGAGTTGGAATTATATTTGAAATCAAACGATATGTACGTAAACACCGTTGGTCGCCTAATTAGGTCTCTTATTTATGTCCTCTTCTAACCCAACAACAAAACAACTCGCCCTTCTCTAACAACCGTTTGCTTGTTTTTCTTTTTTCAATCATAACTTTAATATTTGGATGTTCGAAATTACAGATGCTTGGAATCATATATGTCGGACATCTTTGTATAAATATGTATTTTTTTTTTTAAGAATATATTTTTTTCCAAACTATTGGAATACATGAATAAATATGTTTGTTTCGTAAGATTTCTACCTACAAATGTCTTAAATTTACATAATATTTCAAGAATATCTTTACGGTTATTCACTTATTATAAGTAATCTAATCCCTACTATATTAAAAGGGGATAAAATGGAGAGAATCTTTAATTTCCCATTTTGGCTTTACTTCTTTTTACAATTTTCATTTTGCCCTTTTCTTTTTTCCTTAATTTTATTTTTTTCCTCTTCACGTAAAATGTGTTTTTAGCCTCACTTTTTTGCTTTTCATGTAACTGCTTTTTAAAATCTCACGCCTCTTCATTTTAAACTCTACGATAACAACTTTCTAAGAAAGGAATTTTACAAAATTAGTTTGTTTCAATTTCTTAATTAACGATCTCAAGAATGATGTTTAAAATTTATTAAAGGTTAGTGATTTACTCGTGCCTCTAAATTTTATTTCAACTTCATTTTTAGTTTGACGAATTGGTGATTAGTGTGTGTTGGAATGGTTGCTCTTTTCTTCCTTATTTTGTTTTTCTGTATTTATAGGCATTTTGATTTTTGTTTGTTTGTTTAATTTTGAGTTTTGAGATTTTTTAGTTTTGGAAATATTTGATTTAGAGGTTTATTTTATTTATTTTAGTTGTAGAGATTTAAGGAATGATAATTCATCCTATAATTTTTTTTAGATATTTCGATGTATGAATTTTATGAATATAAATTTTTCGATAACTATTTCGATTTTGTTCTTTAACGTCTCTTTGTTTTGTTCATGGTGGTTGCAAATAGTAGAGTTATCAATGATAGACTTTTTTCCTTTAACGGTTAAATAGTAAGTATATTTTTAGTTAAATGGGAATCGGTGATTAGTGGTGGAATTGTTACTTTTTTTTCTTCTTCATTTTGTATTTTGATTAACTTTATCACCATTGATTTTTGTTTGTTTGTTTAATTTTGGTATTTTTTTTAAGAGATTTGATTTATAGGTTTATTTTTTTTTGTTTGAGTTGTAGAGATTTAAGTACAATCGTTCATCTATAATTTCTTTTAGATATATCTATATATGAATTTTATGAATTATTTTTTAAAGTCTTACAGGGATGTTTTTTTTGAAAACTACTTCAACTTGTTCTTTAATGTCTCTTTGTTTTATTTCTGGTGGTTGCAAATAGTCAGATTTGTGAGACTTTTTTTTTCCTTTATGGTGAAATTGAATGTATCGACACATGAAAGTAAGTAGATTTACTCATTTCTCAAAATTTTATGTCGACTTTATTTTTAGTTTGATGGAAATTGGTGATTAATAGTGAAATTGTTATTTTTTTCATCTTTATTTTGTTTTCCGGTGTTTGTTTACATTTTGATTAATTTTATCAAGTTTGATTTGACATTTTGATTAACTTTATCACACTTGATTTTGTTTGTTTAGTTTTGTATTTTGGTTTTATTTTATTTTATTTTATTTTGTTTTGTTTTGGATAGATTTGATTTAGGAGTTTATTTATTTTGTTTAAGTCACAGAAATTTAAGGAGTCATTGAATTTTTTAGATATTGATAAAAATAAATTTTATGAATTTCTTTTTTAAAGTCTTGCGGATAATTTTTTTAAAAACTATTTCAATTTGTGTTATGTGTTCACTTAACCTCTCTTTGTTGTTACTCATGATAGTTGTGAATAGTTATTAATGAGATTTTTTTTCCTTTTATGGAGAAAATGAATGTGTCGAAATATATATGAATGTATGATTTACTCATGTCTCTAATTTTATTTCAACTTTGTTTTTAGTTTGATGCAATTGGTGATTAGTAGGGGAATTGTTTCTTTTCCTCATTTTATTTTCTCACGGTTTGTTTTCATAGGTCTTTTGATTAACTTTATCACGCATTATTTTGTAAAGATTTAAGGAGTCATCATTCATCCTACGATTACTTTTAGATATTTCGATATATGACTTTTATGAGTTTTTTGAAAGTGATCTTGTAGGAAGTTATTTTGTTTGATTTTTTTTTTTTTGCTACAATATCATGTATGTTTGTTTGTTCGTTTCTTTCAATCTTTTAAATTTGTATTTTATGTAATTATAATTTATTTAAATATTAACACACACTTTCATAAAATTCATTTGAAGCAAATAATGTTTTGATTTTTTTATGAGATGTTATAGAATATAAAAAGCTTTAAAAAAAGATAGGAAATATAGAGACATGGGTAGATAAGTTGAGAAAATTGGGGATCCGAGATTCGTAAAATTGATTTAGTCTTCTCAATTTTAAGTTCAATATTAATCCAACTCTTACGTGATGAAATATAAGTAGCAACAACCTTATTTTTTCAAAATAAGGATAAAAAATTTGTTTAGCCGAAATATCTTTATATATTTGAAATTTTAAGTTATTGGTGCATATGAAACAACTAAAATGTGATCATTATAAAATATTATAATAAATTATTTAATTATTTGACTTTTAGAAGGCTATGAAAATTAAAAACAAAACTATATATAATATTTATTTGTTACATACTATAAATCCACTATTTTTTTACTACATTTAATTAAATTACAAGATTTCACGTGCATTGCATAATCTATAAAACATAGGATTTTTTTATCAATTTGATTTTTTTTCTAATTAATATGGTTAATATAATTTTTATATGTTATTTTTTTTCAAAAATAGTTTATATTAATTTAATATTTTTATAAAATAAATATTAATTTAAATCATAATATGGATTTCTTTCTTAAAAAATAAAATATCTACAAAATAGCAAAAAAGAGTGACATATACGTAAGAGAAAAAAGTAAAAAGAGAATAATCTCAGCATGAAAATCTTGAAAACTCTTGCTTCATGAAGGTATCTAAAACTTTCGAGATGTCCCGTAAAGACATCATAAGATATCCATACACTTTTAGATATCTGGACATCTTACATTATCGCAAAACAGAAATACAATAAACCAAGTCATCATTCCATAAAAATATTGAATTTCCATAAAACAAACATCCCCTAAATTACCCATTTAAATTCAACAACACAATTTTCCAATAATAATAGTTGATTTAGTTGTCAAATTATATGCCAATGGTGTGTTTAAAAATGCTATAATAAATAAACAATTTTAGTCTATCATTTTCTATCTAACTAAGACCCATTCTTCTCTGAGTACAAACTTTAGATAACAATAATATATAATATTTTGAAAAGAAGATTAATTATGAAAAGTGTTTTAAATTCATGGTGTGATGTGAAGTAAAAGTAATTCAAATTATATTAATGATCAAAGTTGGAAGGTCTAGAAAGGGAAAAAGAAAATCTTGGAGATGTTATAAAAAGAATCCCTAGAATTGGTATTATAGGTAAACTTCTAGGATAGAGAATTAAAATATGATGAATTTGAATTATAATATATATTAAGATCGAGAGTTTGGAGAGAGAAAATGATAAGTAACTGTCCCACACGGTTTATGAAATTGACATGTCAATATGTCACTCACATCTCTTTCCTCCAAATCTAACCAAATAGTAAGCCTTCTTATTTCTTTACCCCTTCTAAGATGTTGAATTTCTTCGTGGGACGGTCCCGTCCACTTCGAACGGGACGAGGATTTCCTGATTAGACAGAAAATGTGGGAGGATGTGGGAAAAAAATTTTCCCGAGAGCTAACGGAGACGGGTTCCCCATCCCCACCCCATTTCTCATTTTCGCCCCGATTAGCTTCTACATATCTATTTAGTGTAGTTATCTAATGTTTATGTTCTTCTTATTATTATATAAATATTACTTTTAAATTTCAAATTTGATTATTTATAGAGAAAGATAATGAATATGTTTAAATTGAATATTTAAATTTAGATTATATATATATGAATAATTTGATTTACATTTATTTCTTTCTACTAAAAAAAGTTAATTAATTTTTTTAGACCAAAATTTGAGTAATCTATCTTTAAATTCAAATTGTCATATAAAACTAACAATAATAAACAATTTAATGATAAAATTAATTATTTAATTAAAATTTTGTTCATATTAGTGATTTAAATTAATTTATTTTTACAAAAAGAAAAAATAAACGGGAAAAAATTACCCATAGGGAACCCGATCCCCGCGAATTCCCCACAGGGAATCCCCACCCCGATCCCCGTGGGAAATTTCACGAGGATAAGGAATGAAATGGGGAGCGAGGACGGGGATGGGGAATGGCATCCCAGCCCCGCCCCGCCCCGCCTTGTGTACATCTCTACCCTCTTCCCCCAATGTTCATTTTTTTTTTAATATTAATTTTAAAAAAAAATTAAATTTACCTTAATTTTAAAATTAACGCATTTTTTTTTAAAAAAAAAATTAACACAACCCTTTGAATAACTCTCGTGGATGAAATTGTTAAGTTAGCTCCTCTTGTGAATGTGGTCTTTTTCGCTTATTGTCCAAAATCTGATAAGGTTGTTGCTCACATATTAACGATGACTGATATTTGTAAAGGTGATTTTGATATTTCTTTTGTTAGAATTTCATTTTCTTCTCATATGCCTAACTGATTTGCTTCTACTCTATTGGAGGTATTTGATGTGTATGTTCATTCTTAAGTTTTAGTTTGAAGAGAAGTTATTACATGAAGCAACAAGAAGAAACGATATTTTAGTTATTACTGGACAATCTAAAAATAATTTAGGTTAAATATTGGTATAAAAATTGAAGTCCTGTACATATTGTTACAAGCTAAGCCACCGAAACAGGAATGTTGCTTAGTATATTTGGTGATATTGTAAAAAATAGGGATGAAATAATCTTGCTACTACAACATCCATAGCGTCGAGAGTGTTAGGCGTAGCATCTAAGATTCTAATTGCTATGATGTGAGAAAACTTGTATTGATGTCATATATATCTATAGCATCGCAACGTTGGGACATTTTTTCTTTAAATACCTCATTATGGCCCTCTTAAAGTATAAACCGCTAAGTTATGATAAAGAATTCAAAACCAACCCCTCAAACTTTTCTAGTAAAGTTATTGTACTCCGAAAAATGTCCAATTTTAAAATCTAAAATTTAGTCCTCTGAGTAGGAGTGTACATGAGTTGAGTTAGATTGGGTTGAGAGTAGAGTGTTTTTTGGATGAATCCAAAAATTTGGGTTGATTGGGTCGGTAACTCAAAAGACCCAAATAAAATCCCCAACCCAACCTAACTTGAATGTTGTCAGGTTATCACTTATTTTTTTCTTATTAATTTAAAATATTCAAATTTATCTACGACACATAGTTAATAACTAATATCTCATAAAATTCAAATGTTAAAAAACAAATATCTATGATATTTATTACAAACTTTCATCACAACAATTTTTTTAAAAAAATTCATAAATTCATTAACATAAAATAGTTATACTTTAAACAAAGATATATATATACATAATTCGAGTTGGGTTGAGTTAATTCGATTTTTTATTTAGTCAATTCGAGACCCAATCCAACCCAATAAAAATAGAAGAAGTTCAATCCAATTTAGGATCCTGTTAAATTGTAAACTACTTTTGTTAGGATTTTCAGGTTGTAAAATCAAGTCTCATTTTGTTAGATAGTTGAGCTTTGTAAGCTATTTATACCGGTATAATTGATCAATAGAGACACACAGAAAATCATCCATTTAGATCTCGTTTCTACATGGTATCAGCGCCTTGCTAGTTGTTTTTTTTTTCTTTTGTTCTCTGTCATCGCTATCGTCCGGTCATCACACCAGTACCGTCCATCCAGATCCCCTGTCCGGCGTGAAGAAGAACCACCCAGATCCCCTGTCTGAAGCTACTATGAAGAACTCGACCCTTGATCCCCGATTCCCGATCCAGAACTCAACCCTCGATCCCCGATTCCTGATCTAGAACTCGACCCTCGATCCATGATTCCTAATCCCCAATCTAGATTCGTGTTTCACATACGAAGCGCGTGAAGAACTTGACCCGAGTCTTGACCCACACCCAACTCGCAACCCGCACCCGAGCCCGTGAAGAACCGTACGTCGAGTCATGATCAGGTTAAGCTGCCGAGCCGAGGAGGGTGCTGGGTCGAATCCGAGCCGATCCTATTATTTTAAGTCAAATCCAAGTCGATTCTACTGTTTTGAGTCGAATTCAAGCCGATCCTATTGCTAGTTGATTTTGGTTTTTTTTTTTTTTTTTTTACTCATACTGCTATATTTTTTTCCTTGTTTTAAATGGAGAAAAATGACATCTTTCGTTCTATCAGCACAATCCTTGATGGCACTAACTATATTACTTGGGCCTATCAAATGAAGAGCTTTTTGATTGGACGTAAATTGTGGCGAGTGGTAACAGGTGATGTCGTTAAGCCTGTCAAAGGAGCCACTAAAGAAGACAGGAAATTTGTGGACAGAATAGAAGATTGGAACAACAAGAACCATAAGATAATCACCTAGTTAGGTAATACCTCCATCCTAGTCATTCACACCCAATTTGATGCATTCGGCACAACTAAAGAACTTTGGTATTTTCTGTCTGAGCGATTCCAAACCGTGGGTCTTGCCCACTACTATCAACTTCATACTACTCTAGTTGGCACAAGTCAGGAGATTGGCAAATCTGCGAATGAGTATCTCGCTATTCTTCAACCTATTTGGACTCAATTAAACTAGGCTAAGATCATACTACTCTAGCTTCGTCCTGAGTATGAGTATGTTTGTGCTGCCTTGTTACACCGCAATCCACTACCATCTCTTGATGCAGCGATTCAGGAAATTCTCTTTGAGGAAAGGCGACTTGGGTTAGTCTCCTTTCCTTCCCTGGACGTTGTTCTCGCAACTAAGCATTCCAAACCACCTATTGCAATCAATAAATCTACCAAATCACCTCGACCTCCAGGATACATCAATAAATCTAAGAATTCCCCCAAGCATGGTTCTTCGTTTTTCGCGGCAGCTGCCACTGCCTCAGATGTGGTACCTCTAAATCCTCCAAGTATCCAGATCAGCGATCTTCAGGACTTGCTGAAATAAATGCTCTTTCCCAACTCTTCTGCCCTTGCTGTCACACCAGGTACATCTTGGATTCTTGATTCATCCTGTTGCAATCACATGACCTCGAATATGGCCTTACTGTCTTCCTCCACCCCTGTATAATCCTTGCCTCTGGTATATTCTACTGATGGTAACCATATGCCTATTTCACATGTTGGAACTGTCAGTACACCGAGTATTAGTCTATCCATTACTATCATGTCCCGCACTTAACTTTCAAGCTTGTCTTTATTGGACAATTGTGTGATGGTACTAACTGTTATCTTTTCCTCTCATGGTTGTCAGGTTTAGGATCTGCGGACGGGTCAGATGGTTGGCACGGGTCGCAAGGTGGGAAGATTATTTGAGCTCATATCTCTTGAGCCTCCTGTTCTTCCATCTGTTTCTGCAGCTATCACTGATACCGATACATATCAGTGGCACATTCGTCTTGGCCATCATCTGACAAACGTCGTAGCCTAATTTATGTTGGTACCTTAAGTAATGCCTTTAAATTTCGTTC
This sequence comes from Benincasa hispida, assembly GCF_009727055.1. Lineage (NCBI taxonomy): Eukaryota > Viridiplantae > Streptophyta > Magnoliopsida > Cucurbitales > Cucurbitaceae > Benincasa > Benincasa hispida. The sequence continues at coordinate 8,260,258 of NC_052349.1, read as the reverse complement.
ATTTGATTGTTTACCTTGCAAACTGGCAAAACAACCTGCTTTGTCATTTCCTACTTCAGCATCTCTCTGTGATAAACCATTTAGCCTTGTTCATTCTGACGTTTGGGGCCCTGCTCCCACCCCTACAATAAATGGTTATCAATATTTTGTTTTATTCATTGATGACTAATTTCGTTTACTTGGATATATTTTCTTAAGAATTGTTCATCTTTACCCCAAATTTACATTGAATTTGCTAAAATGATTCAAACTCAGTTTTCTCAAACCATTAAAATTCTTCAGACTAACAATGCCATGGAGTATAAGAACTCCCACTTGCTTTCCTTCCTAACTCAACAGGGCACTCTTGTTCAACGCTTATGTCCTTATACCTCTCAAAAAAATGGTCGCGTTGAAAGAAAGCGTCGCCATATTCTCGACTCTGTCCGTGCACAACTTTTCTCTGCATCTTGTCCTAAAAAGTTTTGAGGAGAAGCTGCACTTACATCCATCTATGTTATCAACTGCCTTCCCTCTACTATTCTCCACAATGTGTATCATTTTGAGTGATTATATGGTACTCTACCCTCTTATTCTCTTTTCAAAGTTTTTGGCTGTGCCTGCTTTGTTTTACTTCATCGCCATGAACATTCCAAACTTTAACCTCGGGCTCCTTTGTGTTACTTTCTTGGTTATGAAATTGAACACAATGGATTCCGGTGTTGGGACCCCATATCCAATCGGTTACGTATTTTTCACCATGTCACCTATTGGGAACATCGTATGTTTTCTAGTATTTCTTCATTCCATACCTCCCTTCTTAGTACCCAATCATTCTTCACTAGTCCTACCATAGATCTATTTCCTGCCCATGAATCTTCATTTGAGTTTCCCACTCCACCCAGTCCAGATTCCACTCCACCCATTCCAGAGCACAAGTCTTTATCTTCACCCTACCAGAACTTGCGTCTTTCATCCCACCCATCCTAGAGCTCGGTCAGTATTCTCCGTCTGCTGCACTCCTGGACCTACCATCTGTCCCTGATGCTGATCATGATCTTGCACCTGTTTGTCGGTCTGCATGGGTAAGAGAAACTCCACAGTATCTACAAGACTATAATTTTTTTTCCATTAATATGTCCCTAGTTGAACCGCGGTCCTATCATGAGGCTTGTACTAACCCTTTTTGGCAGCAAGCTATGGATGAGGAACTTCAGGCATTAGACAAGACTTACACTTGGGAGTATGTTGATCTACCGTTTGACAAGAAACTTATTAGATTTAAGTGGATCTATAAAATCAAGACCTACTTTAATGGATCTATCGAATGCTATAAGGCTTGTTTGGTGGCCAAAGGGTATTCACAGGAATATGGTATTGACTATGAGGAAACATTCGCTCTAGTTACGAATGACATATGTCCGGAGTCTATTAGCCGTAGCAGCTGCCAGACAGTGGCCTCTTCTTTAAATGGATGTTAAGAATGCCTTCCTCAATGACACACTGTCTGAGGAAGTGTATATGCAGCCACCACTTGGCGTACCTTCTCCACCAAACAAGGTCGGTCTTCTTTACCATGCATTATATGGGCTTAAGCAAGCTTCTCGTGCCTGGTTTGCAACCTTCAGCTCTACAGTTATTCAGCTTGGATTTTCCTCCAGTGCGCATGACTCTGCTCTGTTTACTCAGAAAACTTCTCGTGGACTTATTCTCTTTTCGTTATATGTGGATGATATGATCATTACTGGTGATGATCCTTAGGCTATTTCGGATCTCCAACGTTATCTAGGAGAACATTTTGAGATGAAAGATCTAGGACCGCTTAGTTACTTCCTTGGTCTTCAGGTTTCATCATGCTCTGATGGATACTACCTATCTCAAGAAAAGTATGTATCAGATCTGTTAGCTCGTTCAGGTATCACTGATTCTGCCACAGCATCGACATCGTTGGATTCTAATGCTCGTCTGACCTCTTTTGATGGTGTTCCCCTCCAGGATCCAACACTATATAGACAACTGGTTGGCAACCTTATATATTTAACAGTAACTCGTCTAGACATAGCTTATGCAGTTCATATTGTCAGTCAATTCATGTTCGATCCCCGCACTATCCATTTCACAGCTGTCCTTTGTATTCTGTGTTATGTTAAAGGTACGTTAGGACATGGACTTCAATTCCCCTCTAAATCCTATTTGGTTATGTTTGAATATTTTTACATTGATTGGACGGGTGGTCCTACGGATAGATGGTCCACCACAAGTTACTGTTTTTATTTGGGTGATTCTCTCATCTCTTGGCGGAGTAAGAAACAAACGGTTGTTTCTCGATCCAACATTGAATCAGAGTATCGTGTACTTGCTCATGCAACCTCTACAACCTCAGAGGTTTTGTGGTTGCGTTGACTCTTGACTGACATGGGGGCTCCTCAAAATTCAATCACTATTCTTCACTGTGAACATCATAATACCATTTAGATAGCACATAATGATGTTTTTCATGAATGGACAAATCACATAGAGACTGACTGTCATTTTATCCGTCATCATCTTCAAAACTCTACTCTGTGCCTTCAATCCATACCTACAACTGAGCAATGGACCGACACTTCACCAAAGTCCTTCCTTCTAGATGCTTTCTTCGGCTACTGTGCAAACTCAAGTTGGTTTCTACCCTACCAGTTTGAGTTTGAGGGGAGATGTTAAATTGTAAACTACTTTTGTTAGGATTTTCAGGTTGCAAAGTCGAGTTTCCTTTTGTTAGGGGCTTCTTGTTAGCTAATTTTAGTGTTGTACCAAGCTATTTATACCTGTACAAATGATCAATAGAGACATATAGAAAATCATCTATTCAGATCTTGTTTCTACATATTCCAAAGGATGGAGGAGGCTAGGTTAGTCGAAAGATGGTTATTGTAAAATCTCGATATCCACAAACTTATTAGCTATCGAACTTTTATAATTTGGATTGAATAGTCTAGGTTGTTGGGATTTTCAAACACCCATATCCCCCACATTAAAATTTTAAAGGATACAAACACTATATATATATATATATATAAATATGTTTTTGAAGAAGTCAGATGCGAGTTGACTACGGAGGGAGGGATGGGTCAGAGTTAAGAGAGGGTTCTTAAAAGTGTGTGTGAAGGGCCACATGATTTGTGACGTAACCAATGGTTTTCCATCTTACTTCACTCCTCCTATTATCTGACGTCACTCCCCTCCTCCTATTATCTTATTTCGTAATCAATAATGTTTTAATAAATAACAAAATTTAGAACTGAGAGAGAAGGACACTCGAATTTTCAACTCTCTTTCCGCGTTCTCCCTTCCAAATTCCACATCATCATCTCCTCTCTCTAAGCCACACCATTTTTTCCCCTTTTTTCTTCTATGCCTTTCCTTTTGAATTGGTCAATCCTCACCCCTTTTTCCATCATTTTTTACCCTTTTTTATTCATAGCCTCAGCCTACTCGCTTTCTCATACTTCAAATTATTAAACTATAGAAAAAGAAAAAAAAAAAGAAGAAGAAAAATCTCTCTTTTTCACAGCCCTTCTTACACGTCTTCTTTCTCTCTCTTCAATTTAAGACATCTTTATAAACCCTTCTCTTCGAAACCCAACTTCCATACCCTCATACCTCTCTTTAATTCTCTCAAAGTTTGAAGCTTTTTCCCTTTTCCTCTTTTTGGGTTCTTAGTATTAGGGATTTTGGAGTGACCCATTTTAGTGAAAATTACAGTTTTTGTTGGCTAAAATATTGAAAACCCTTGAATGACCATATTATCCTTTCTAAATCCTTTCAAGATTACTATTATTGTTGTATTATCCTTTGGGGTTTTGGGCGATCGTCATCCCAACCACGACTGGGCTGCAGCCGCCATTGCTTCTTTGGGCATTTATTGTAATTTAAATGGAAATTATGGAACACAAGAGTTTGGTATCCCACTTGACTCAGGGGAAGCAACTCGCCATTCAACTCAAAACCCATTTTCACCCTTCTTCTTCCCCTGAACAAGCTTGCCTTTTCTTGACTGAAATGATCCATTCTTCTTTTGAGAAAGCACTTAATCTGCTTTCTTCTAATTCAATTTTACCAAATCATCAAATTGCTTTGCTGGATGAACAACAACAACAACAACAAGTAGAAGTAGAAGAATCATCCAATAAGAACAAGAGGAAAATCAGTAGCAAAAGAGATGTGTTGAAGAAGAGGTATATTTATTTATTTACTTATACTATTGTTATTCTCCCCCCACAAACTCATAACGTATTGCGTTACGTAGCTCTAACGCAATAGTTGGTCTCCCACAAACGTATAAAATCACACATTTTGTTCTTTATTATAAAATGTTATAGTATGTTCAGATTTCATATATTTGTAGGGTGAGTCATTAATCCTAAAGATGTTTGTAAAAGTTTCATTCATACAAAAATCTCTTGTTATTATTATTTAGATAATTTGGAGGTTATTTATTTAATTTGTTGGATTAATTTTTGCAGAAAATTGCTGCCTAGATGGACTGAGGAAGTTAAGGTTTGCAATGGAACTGCTCCTGAAGGCCCTCTAAATGATGGTTATAGTTGGAGAAAGTATGGTCAAAAAGATATTCATGGTGCTAATTTCCCAAGGTAAACTATCATTTCATTAATATACTCTTCCATATAAAGTTGATTAAGATATAATTCAATATTTAGTTGCTGATTACCCATTTAATTCCACATGTTTGTAGAATAGTCAACAATTTAATTGGGTGAAGAATAGTCAACACATCAGGGTTGCAAGTGGTGCACATGTTAATTAATTTATAAATTGGCTTCGAAAAGACATCATTAAAATTATTCTTTTCACATGTGTTTTTATATAATATTTTAAATATAAACAAATCCTTAACCTTATCAACTACCAAGTTGCATTGCATCTCATTGATATACTAATAATAAGTATTTAGGATAATTAAATACTTTCATAAACTATAGTCTAATAATGGACAAATTTCATGTCACAAATTTAAAACTAAAGTACTCAAAGTCGATTTGAAAGGGAAATACATCCATTACGATTTCAAATATATCGATATCCATGAACGGTTAATTTTTTAAATAGTCTCTAATCTTTGAAATTTTTTGATCGTAGATGTTATTATAGATGTACACATAGAAATGTACGAGGATGTTTGGCAACAAAGCAAGTCCAAAAATCGGACAATGATCCAAACATTTTCGAGGTAACATACAGAGGAAGACACACATGTAACCAATCCTCTAATTTAGGATCGGCTTCCATTTCATCTCAAAATCAAATCTCTGAAGAAACCAATCAAATTCAACAAGATTCTGAAATTTGGTTCAATTTCGGAGAAAACAATTTCAATCTCAAAACAGAAGATTTTGACAATGTTTTTTCATCATTTTCCTTTTCCCACGAGCCGATTGTGGACCCAACTTTTATTGCCGGCGGCGGCTTGTCTGCAGTGGCAGTTTCGCCAGCGGCGTCGAATACGGCCTGGGATTGGAACGCCTACGGTGGCGAAGACGACGGAGGACTACAGAGAGTTCAGTCGTCGGAGCAATCAGACGTGACAGAGATAATCTCGGCGACAACTTCGGTGACAAATTCGCCAATTTGTAATGGGGATTGGGATTTCTCGCTTGATAACATTGATTTTGACCAGAATTTCCCCTTTGACTGTCTAGATTTCACCTCTTGATTTTTTCTTTCTTTTTTTGGTATTTTGTACTATTTTTTCTTTGTTAGTATTTATTTTTTTTCCTCCATATATGATTGGAGATTTTTAGTTTTCCTAGTTATTCTTCCCGCATGTAAGAATAACTTTGAGAAGTGCGGCGATTCATTATCTATGTAGTTTAAAGCTTTTTTTCTTGTTCTTTTTTTGTTTGTAATGTAGTTATTGCATTTTTTTTAAAAGAAACTTAATGATTTATTGAATAATATTTTTAGTGATGTAAATTATGGATTAAAAAAAAACATTAAATCACATTCTTAGTCCTTTAACTTTGAAGTTTTTATCTATTTACTATTTAATTTATAAACATCATTGAGGTTAGCATCTTGATTGTAGATGTATTGAATTAATTTTTGAAATGCAAGTCAAAATATTGTACACACAAATATATATAGTAGGGTGGGGGATTGAATCTTCGACATCTAGGAACAAAGCATATATTAATGCCACTAATCTAAGCTTACTTTGGCCAAAATATTGTATATATGCTTTATATATATATATATATATATATATATATATAATGTATAGAATTAAACTAACATGTAACTAACTTTTATAAACCCCCTATAGGCAGTTGTCCGTCGTCGTAAAGTAGTCCCCGCGAAGCTTTCGGGAAGAGGGGTAGTCTTGTGTGTAAGCATAGAATTTCAGGTCAAACCTGCCCACCACGATGAGAACTTGGAATTGGCAGGATTCGAGTTCGAGCAAGTGTAGGTCATTGAGTTGGTAGAACCAATCAAGGAATATTTAGCCCTGAAGATTTTTGGTTGTGTCTAGGTCTCGTATAGTTTGGTTATATCTAGGATAATCAACCCAAACAATGTTGGAGGATTGTACATGCCGAGCCTTAACCAAGCCCTATTAGAAAAAGGAAGCGCATTAGTTATTTCGACTATAGGATCTTGGTATGGGTCAACTAGTCATAAGTGGATATGTTGTTAGCTCTACTGGAGATAGGTATGGAAGCCAGTATTCATATATATATCTCTTTGCCTAATGTGATTGTGCTCTCTTTTGTACCTATTGTTTCTAATAAAGAGAGAGTATACTTTTTTTTAAATCTCGACAGCATGCCCTAGGCATATCTCCGCCGTACTGACCTCATCTTCGGAATCAAATATTCAGTATTTACAAACAAAAGTATTCGGTTATTGGGGCCCAACTTGTAGCAAGCCAAAAGTGTGACTTGAACCTACTTTGCTAAGAGAAGATCTCGAAGGGAAAAACAGACGGCAGAAAGCAATCCCTTCCAACCAGCCAACTCGTAGAGTTGGACACAAGCCCTTTTTAGTCATGGCTAGGAGATTGATCTTATATTCTTAATTATTTTGTGTCTATTCTTTAGGCAGAATACCGTCACCCAAATTGAAAATTCATAAAAAAAGAGCTCCAATGAGTACGTAAATCGATTGTATACCACCACTGATAAACACCAGAATAAACGATATTCACTAGGCCAAAAGCACCACCTCGAATAAAAGCTTCGTCGGTTGGTCAACCTTCGAGATCTCAAGCAAAAGAAGAGAGGTGAAACTCGACTTTGGGAAGTTAGCTCTTGTATGAGGACACCATATACGTACGACTTTCTTTCACCACTCGGAGCTCCTATGTGGCCGACCCACAGAACTCTTATAAAAAGACACTTATTCAAACTAGAAAGTCACCTAGGCCCCAGAAGTAAGGTAAGGAAGCGAAGCTGTATCGGTTCTTTTCCCTTGCCCTTGGGCAATCAGATCATAGAAATCCTTAAGAGTCTTCCAAAAGAATAAGAATAAAGGATAAAAAACCTCAGTAGAAGTCTTGATCCCACTTCATGCTTCCACCGAAAGGAAGTGAACCACTTTTCTTTGGAAGGAAAACCACATTTTCTTTGGAAGGAAAAGTTAGAAGAAAAAAAAGAAGAATGAGTGATCTATTCCTCTACAGATCACAGTCTTACCATTCGGTCCCCGATGGCTCACGAAGGATTCAGTATAGCAGCTCACATTCGGTTGCATTGCACGTTCCCACTAGATACGTGTTAGCTGTAGAAAGTATGGTTTTGAAAGTGACTTTGATTCGCTAGTTTGAGCTCAACTCCTCATTTTACGCACCACTGCCTCCCTTGCTATCAAAAATCTCCTCAGTCCAATCTAATCCAGGATTAGATTACTAGACGATCGTAAAAATGATCCTCACGTATATTCGAAGAATGAAGGACTATATGCTCGTGTATGGAGATAAGGATTTGATCCTTATAGGATACACAGACTCTAACTTTCAGACTGATAGATATTCTAAAAAATCAACATCAGGGTCAGTGTTCACTCTGAATGGAGGGGCTGTTGGCGAAACATCAAGCAAGGATGCATCATGGACTCCACTATCAAAGCCGAATACATAGCCACTTGTGAAGCTACTAAAGAGGCTGTTTAGCTTAAGAAGTTCCTTATCGATTTGAAAGTTGTTCCAAATATGTCTTTGCCGATCATACTCTATTGTGATAACAACGAGACTGTGGCAAATTCTAAGGAACCCCAGAGTCACTGAAGAGGCAAGCACATAGAACAGAAGTATCATTTGAATTAGGGAGATTATGCATCACAGTGATGTGATAGTCATGAAGATCGCGTCAAAGCACAACGTTGTTGATCCGTTTACAAAGGCTCTCATGGCTAAAGTGTTCGAGGGTCATCTGGAAAGTCTAGGTCTATGAGACATGAGGCACTTTGTCTAGGGCAAGTGGGAGATGATTCTGGGGTATAAAGTATGCCCTATTTTATTGTATATTGTACTATTTTTATGTATTATACAGTAGTCTCCCGATATATTAGGACAAGTGGGAGATTGTTGGGATTGGTGTCCTAATTCTCCCAGTGATCTCGTAGTTTGTAAACATTTTGTACACATATTGTTATTAATAAAATAAATGTTATTTTATATGCATTTACTCAAATCCAATAAACTAAATTTCGTGGTTATTTCATGTAACTTAAGCATGTATGTAAAGACATACAAGTGAATCGTGTCTTCAGTAATAACCTAAATGGTCTGTAGTAGATGGATAAATGAGCGATACCTTATCCTGTTGATACTACGGATACGACCCGTTTTGTAGATTTTACAAGTGTTATAAAGTGCTACAAATGGTTTGATCCTAACCATTCATGTGGAGACATGCGAGCGGGGGTATCCTATACAAAGAGTTTGTATAAGACTAGACCACGAGATGATTAGTCTCTTTATATAACGCCGTTGATAATTGAGACTTACATTTCACTAAAATGACCATAGGTGATATGGCTTTAATTTTGAGTCGGGTCCCATATGCATCTGTCGTTGACAGATTGATGTACGTGATGCTCTGTACTCGTCTAGACATCTGCTACGCTGTGAGCATAGTCATTAGGTATCAGTCTAACCCAGGCCATTTTAATGTTGTTGACTCGTTTACGAAGGCTTTCATGGCTACAGTGTTTGAGGGTCACCTACGGAGCATGGGTCTACAGGATTGCCAGCGGCGGGACAAGGGCAAGTGGGAGATTTTCTTGTATTGGGCTTTTGTGCCCTAGTTTATTGTTTTGTACTAGTTTATTGTACACCCCACTTCGTTTTAGAACAAGTGGGAGATTGTTGGGGTTGATGCTCTAAAGTCTCGTATCCTGTAGTTTGTAAACAGTTTGTACAAACGCTTGTGTTGTATAATATATGATATTTACTTCACATCTTGTTTTTTGCTCAGTTGCATGTTTTATTTGCTTTGCCACAAACCATTAAACTTAAAATCCCTGGTTATTTGTATGTAACTCAAGCATGTATGTGGTGATATACAAGTGGATCAAGTCTTGAGTGATAAAAAAAATGGTCTGTAGTATATGGATATAGGAGGGAAACCTTATCCTAATAACCCTACGGATGTGACCCGCTTTGTGGAATGGTCACAAGTGCTATGACTTGTCATAGATGGTCTGATCCTGATCATTTATATTGGGGATATGTGAGTGGGGATATGTGTTGGGGATACCTGACTACAAAGTGTTAACGACTCGTTATATAACACCGTTCATGACAGAGACTTCACTTCACTAGGATGATAACCACAGGTAACATGACCTCAATCTTGAGTGAGTTGGAAACTCCTACCATTGAGGGCAATCCTTTGATTTGTATGGGTGTGAGTGACCAGGTCGCCGAGTCAAACCTACCATAGGGATTCGTCTGATTTGGGAGTTGAGAACTCAGCTACACAAGATGGAATTCACTCCTTCCCCGAGGCAGGGGTAAGTAGATAGATAGCTCTCTTAAGGGTTGATTCTGGGGCTTGAACAATGTGGTTCCATACACCTTCTTTTGGCCCGAGAGGTGTTCACACATAATTGGACTATGTTGTATTGTTCATTAGAGGAATTAGGTCTCATCTCCTCAACCTCTTGAGGCGTCTTAGGATACATGTCCTTAGACAAAGTGACTCCATGCTTGAATGACAGTAGGCCCCTCTTGGAGTCCTACATTGAGTACTTGAGCAACATCTTGTCAATGTACGATGTCTAAGACAGTACTAGCACTTTATTCTTACGATCTCGAAATATCTGTATACCTAGAACAAATTGAGTCTCTCCCAAATGTTTCATTTGGAATTGGGTTGCTAGCCAGTTCTTAACTGCAGTCAGTAGACCTACATCATTCCCAATGAGTAGGATATCGTCTACTACAACACTAAGAAGACTACTGAAGCGTTGATGATCTTCTTGTAGACATGAGGTTTATTAACGTTTTGGTCAAAGCCATACGACTTGATCGCAGTATTAAACCGTATGTTCCAAGATCGAGACGCCTGTTTCAGTCCATAAATGGACCAATTCAGTTTGCAAATCTTTTGCTCTTGACCTTGGGCTATGAATCCCTCGGGCTGCACCATGTAAATGTCCTCCTCAAGATTGCCATTTAGAAAGGCTGTCTTGACGTCCATTTGTCAAATCTCATAATTATAATAAGCTGCAATGTACAGGAGGATGCAGGTCGACTTTAACATATCAACAGGCAAGAAAGTCTCCTCATAGTCGACTCCTTCTACCTGGGTACAACCCTTTGCCACAAGTCGAGCCTTGAAGGTCTGTACCTTCCCATCAGCACCTCGTTTGCACTTGTAGATCCATTTACAACCTATAAGTCTTACCCCATCAGGCTGATCTACAAGTTCCCATACTGAGTTGAAGTACATCGACTCCATCTCGAGATCCATGGTCTTAACCCATTCATCTCGGTCAACATTCTTCATTGCCTTCCGATAAGACAACGGATCCTCAACGTCACCATTTGCTACCATAGCAAGGATTTTTGTGAAACCCAGATAGCAAACGGAAGGATTCGCAACCCTCCAACTACGTCGAGGTTCCCTCAACTCTTGAGGTGGAACCGACCTACTAGATGAACTTCCATCAACAACTCTTGCTGATGTAGTAGGCTTTTTAACAACTCTTGTTGAAGTTTCAATAGTTTCATTGAAAAGCTCACGCAACACAACTTTGTTTCGTGGGCTGTGCTCCCTTATATGATCATCCTCTAGGAAAGTAGCGTTTGTTGAAACAAACACCTTATTTTCCATTGGATCATAAAAATAACCCTCTCGTGTACCTTTGGGGTGGCCTACAAAGAGGCATAACCTCGACCGTGGTTCCAACTTCTTGGGATTAATGTTAAGCACACCCCAAATGCGGAAATGACGTAAACTAGCTTTACGCCTATTCCACAACTCCAGAGATGTTCTTGCAACACTTTTGGAGGGAACACAATTGACGTAAACCTCAAAACGAGTCCGGTAAGAAAGTGTAACTGTTGGAAGGAAAATTAGAGATGGATGGGGTTGTACACGAAATCATGCATTAGACATGGCTTAAGCTATGCGTTTAAGGTCATGCGTCGGAATGAAAATGCGTTAATCTAGTATGCAATGACCACGCGTTCCTATCACAAGTTTTCTTATGCTCGCGCCAAGTATAACGCAAACACAAGTTTCTCGGGTAATCCGAGGTCGAACACAGGGGCTTGTCACTCAATAATGCTTGTGAAGAAATGCATTTGAGGCGATGAATAAAAATAAAAAGAAGAAGTTTAATGGATTTACACACTACTTCTACTCCTAAATAAACAGATCGAGCAATAGAAGACTTGCGATGAGAATAGGTAAATGCACAACAACCATTAACGCGTAGTAATATTTATTATCTTAAATCACCCTAGTAATTCCAGCTCGTCACACTAATGCATCGCACACCTCTCGGGGGTCAGCCACATGACTATATCTCTATAGTGCATGGTTGCGTTGAGCATAAGGTTGTGCCTATCTTTAGGAACAATGCATACTTTACTTTAGTGTGTTCCATCTCTTACCTTTTTAGGTAGTTAGATGCGGCTATTTAACTTATAGACAAGCATTGCAACAACCCATAGACAAGCATTGCTACAGCTTTTCACCAAGCAAAGAGGATTAACTCACTATACTCGCACAACGCACACCTCTTGGTGGGTTGCTACATGCGTCCTATCTCTAGGCTACACGATTAAGTATGCTATCGTCGTTGATAAATAAATGATGAAGGTAAACGATGATAAAGATAAAGATGATGAAGAAGATGGCGTTGAAGGAATCAAGATATGCATTGATTACAAAAATGTCTTAATAACTTAAGCTAAAATGTAATACAATACAAAGGTTAGAAGAGAAATGAAGGATTCTGCGTCAAGGCTGTCGGTGGTGCCATGGATGAATGGTGGAGATGTCTCTCTTGAGCTCTATCTCCAGCGAAAGCTCCGATCGTCACTCGGTCTGGTTTGTGGAAGTGAAGAATTCTCACTGAAAATCTTACTCAAGCTCTCATCTGTGATCGCAAACCTCTACCTTGAGGCAGAAGTTCAGATACTTTGAAATGAAGGTCGAAGAGGCTATTTATAGAGTTTAAACGCCGACAGCTATCATGATTACGTTATGGCTCACTGCTGCTTATGTCGCGGTATGTGCATTGTTACATCGTCTTATCTTATTGATACTCCCAAGGTATGCGTTCGAGCTTCATTCAATTGAAGTTATCAATGCGTTTTACCCATCTTGCGATCTTCTATTATGGCTATCACTCCGTGGCCACAATTTCCAAGTGATTACCGAATTCGCTTTGATCACTACAACTTCCATTCGATGGACGCATGCGATCACCACATGCATTCGTCTATGCAATGGCTTAGTTTTCAGCGCATGCATTTATCTTTGCGTTCGCCTGGCTTCAGCACATGCGCTTGATTGCGAGTGCTTATTTCTAACGCATGCGTTTGATTCCTGCGATGGCTACAAAAATAAACACTTTGGCACAAAGTAACACATAATATTGGGTCAGTGAGGATTTAGGTGCTAATCGACGCAAAACTCAATTTTTCACAAATTTTAAGTATTGTCACCGCGTTTTCTACTTGTTAGCCCTCATAATTCTAAATAAAAGGCTCATAATAACTGACACTTATGCCAGTTATCAGTAACTCATCATCGAGCAAACCATTTCCAACAAGATTCTATTTCTCTTCTCCATTACACCATTTTGCTGAGGTGTACCCGACGCTGAGAGTTGAAAAACGATTCCATGTTCTATCAAATAGTCCTGGAATGCCGAGTCTAAAAACTCTCACCTCGATTCAATCGAAGTGTTTTAGTTCATTTATCCAATGCGTTTTCAAATTCAACCTTGAACTCTTTGAACTTTTCAAAGGATTCAAATTTCCATTGCATAAGATAAACATACCCATATTTGGAGTAATCATCAGTGAAACTGATAAAATACTCAGAGTCATATCGAGCTCGCACATTCATAGGACCACAAAGGTCAGAATGTACTAACTCAAGAGGCTCTTGGGCTCTATAACCTTTTCTAGTAAAAGGTCGTTTAGTCATCTTACCCTCAAGACAAGACTAGAACACTGGCAAAGAATTTTCTTTTAACTCACTTAGTAGTCCATTCTTCATCAATCTTTCAATCCTATTGAAATTGATGTGTGTCAAATGTAGATGCCAAATTTGGGAATTTTCTTTTGGAGAAATTCGTCGACGTTTTGATTGAGTTACGACAGTTCTAAACAATTCAGTATTAAGGAGGGAATTAATGACTAACGGCTTTAGCACATATAAATTCGATTCCAGATTTTCTATGTAAATAAAAACACCATCTTTATGAATAAATGCTTTATTCTCATTAAAAGGGACAGTATATTTACATTGCAATAAACACTTTATAGAAATGAGGTTTCTTTTTAGTTCGGGAACAATATATACATCATTCAAAATAAGAAACCTATTTTGTAAAGCTAACTGGAGCCCTCCCACTACCATAGCCGAGACGATGTGCCCGGTGCCTACTCTTATCGTCATCTCACCAACCTATAGCTATCGCCAATATCTAATCCTCTGAAAAGAAAAACAAACGTGGTTAGTGGCGCCCGAATCAATTATCCAGGCTGAATCATCATTCTCCACTAAATAAGTTTCAAGAACAAGTAAATCACATTTACCTTTATCGCCTTGGCCTTAGCCTTGGCTACTTTCTTCTCTTTCAAATACCGAAGACAGTTCCTCTTCCACTGTCCATCCTGGTTGCAGTGGAAACACTTTCCCTTTTCAACTGGTGGATGCCTCCTTGGGGCGACAGGCGGTGGGTTAGTAGGCACCTTCCCTTTTCCCTTACCACCCTTCTTTTTCTTTTCTTTTCCAAAGTTAGAAGTAGAAGGTACAGATTTTGTTCCTGAGGTCGAACCTCTATGGAACATCCTAGAGGATGAAGCAACATTTACCTCACCCTACTTCCTCTCCTTACTTTTCAGTAAAGATTGGTAGGTCTACAACTCATTGAGGAGAGTGGTAAGGTTATATTTCACTTTGTTAAGAATCACATTACTAACAAAATATAGGAAGCTCTCCGACAAAGAATGTAGGATTATGCTAACCTGGCTGCTCTCATTGATGGTAGACCCATTCAACTCTGCCAGATTAAAGTGGACTATCATGTTAAGCACATGTTCACGAACAGAGGCGCCTTCTTCCATTTTGGAGTTGAATATGTATTTAAGAGCCTCATGCATAAGCTGTTCAGATGGTTATCCAAACATCCCCCGCAGAAACTCCATGATCTCACGCGTTGGGACCATAGGCTCATGTTTCTTTGCTAAAACTTTAGAAAGACTTTCCAAGATGTAGGCTCGGGCCTTCTCATTCACCTTTGTCCATCACTCGGAAGCAGAGTCTTGGACGCCAAGGTCATGATGCCTTTTAAAGAAACTGACCACGTCGTGCCCGATTGCGTTAATACTCACAGCGCATCTTCCAACTGTTGTTATGTGAGATCATCAATGATTTTGTTACCCGGTGCATCCGGGTTATCCTTCATTTGATATAGCTCTTTGATGTCCTTTGCGCTGAATGGCACCACTTGCCCTTTTATGGTCACCACATCCCTGGTGCCATGTAGCTATCTATGGTAAAAGTCACGCATTACCTTGGGAACCACAATGGATGGGTATTGGAAAAATGTGTCCCAGCTATGCTCCACGATCACGCTCGTGATAAGGTCAGGTAGTGGCGTTGGCGTAGGGTAAAAGCCCATCTCCATCAACAAGTCGTCATTTTCTTTCTTTCTGGATGGACCTGTCTTTGCCAACGTGGGCTTACTGCTTTCTGCGACCACTTTGCCCTTTTCTGTGGCCAACGCAAGGCGGGATTATTGCCTTTGTTTTCTTTCCCATTCCTTGCGTTGTTCCTTCTTCTCTCGCTCGGCAAGTTCCTTGCCTTTCTTCTTCTGTAAGCGCCTTTTATTAGCTTCGTGCTTCTTTTCTTCTCTTCTTCCAATCTCCTTTTCTCCTCTTCCCTCTTCTTTTTCTCTTCCTCTTTTTCTTCTTTTTCTTCTCTCTCAAACTCCTCCACAAACTGCTCAGAGGCCAACAAAAGGCATTGTTCCTCTTCAATCTGCCTTATTTCTTCAAGCCTTAAGATTTCGTTATTGCGGCGAACTTCCTCATCATGCAATTTTCTCATCATGCGACCAGGGGGTTTCATTTAATAAAAATGTTGTGTACAAGAATATAAACATGCGATAAAGTAAAGTAAAGCGGTAAAGATACGATAGTAAAATAAATTGCGTTAAAGTAAATCTAATCTAAAATGATACCAAATACAGGTTTCATTATACAAGATACTGAGGTCAAGGTTGACTGTGAAGATTATGCAAAGATCGTGTAGTGCGGTGACAAGTCTTATGTACCAAGCAGAAACAGAAAAGATAATTAATACAAACATCGCAAGTTCTTTAATTATGTTAAAGGCATAAATACGGTTCCGCTTTTTCCTTGACGTACACCTCTCGGTGATCGATCGCGCTTCTACATCTCTATGGTGAAACAGGGACAAACGTAATGAACACAAGTTTGCTTCTAGCTCTGGAAGTACTTCTTGCTTTAGTTAACGCATTCTTCTAACCTTCTTTCGATAGATCAAAATGGCATCTTCACTTCTGCTCTCACAGGTGAAGATGTCGTCTAGTATGCTTTAGCTAAACGTTCTTATTTCTTTAGCACAGAGTAAGTTACTTGTTAATTCATATTAATTACCAAGGGATTAAGAAGACTTTATGAAGAAAGCGATAAACGGAGGAACGGAAATAGACAGAGAAGGGGATATGAAATCGATCAAGACATTTAATATTTCTATTCAGTGTCTAATACATGATTTGTGAATGAAGAGATTAAGAAGATGAAATATAATGATGAAAATAGAGTTACAAATAAATACAAATAAACGCCAGTGTGGATGGATCGTGCGGAAGGATGAGCTTACCTCTCAGGCTTGCTCAAGCAGTAGCAGGGATCTCAGTACAGAGCTTCGCGGTGGGGATCTGGCAGATTCGCCCTGAGACTCACCTCTCAGCCTTGTTTCTTTTCTTCCCAGATTTCTTCTGATTAGCACTCAGCTCAGCCTCTCTCTCAATAATTTAGCAGCAATAGACCTCGTATCAATTATATCTTTTGTGAATTCTATGGGGGTATTTATAAGTAAAAATTTTTGACTTTTGGCTGGTGGACCTCACTTCTTGTTATGGAAATTCAAAGATAGAGGAATAAATATTCTTTTTGTTATGTAATCAGATCGTCAAATCTGCACAACGGTTAATTGTACACGTGTCGCAATCCTCCGCCTTTCCGTTGCTCAGCTGCATCTTTCGATCGATTGCTCGCATGCAGTTGAAATTCAGCTCAGGATCGACTGTCGCATTGCGCCATCATTGCGTTAATCATCTCTTCATTGTTGATTGACGGGCGCAATGTGACAAAGATGCGTTATTTAGTTTCTCGTTGAGCCTTGATCGCAAGCGGTGAATTGGTTTCCTGCAAAACAGAATAAAAATATCCTCTTCTACCATTTTGACGATGTTAGTGGGTGTAGTTGCGTTAATTCATAATTATTGTATTTCTGATATAATTTTCATACAATCAACGCATATTCCTTCTCTTTTGGCTGCAATATCTAGATAAGACAGCATAAATAACTTGTATTCCTACAAGTTATCAAGAGCAAACATGAGATCCTCGATGATTAGGATCGTCGTGATCATGTGTTTCCATGTTGCAAAATTATCACTAGTTAGTTTTTCGACGCTTAACAATGCCAACGTGGCTATTGCCATTTTGAAAAAGAGTTGTTTCTAAAAATACGAACAAACCTTTATTAGATTTTGCTAAACCACTTTTAAACCAATCAGTTTTGCAAAACAGTTTCAAGTACCTTAAGTTATAGGCTTCTATTTTGCAATGATGCCCGAGTGAGGCAGGACAAACGTCACTAGTGGGGTGATCAGTTGCCCCTTCGTTGGGATGAGATATTCTCAACCATTAGGCAAAACCAACTTTTGGAACTGAACCTAACAGCCACCATTAACCTTTAACAATTCCATGTAAGTGTGACCTCTCGCTTTCGGTGCCAGAGTCCCGCCCTAATGAGCCCACCATAAGGAAGAAGCAGATTAAGATAATAGACTAAGTTACCTTATCCTTTTACAGGAGATCAAATAAAGAAATGCGCAAAACTGTCATCCTTTAGGGGAACACTCCTAGGGTGCCTCGAGGCGATGCGCAGTAACTTTATTCAACCTAACGAGGGAGACTGAGGGGTATGTTGTCGCACTTCCCGCTCCCACTTACTATGAACACTCTCTCCATCCACCTTGATATTGACCTACCCAAACACCATCCATTAGAGGGACACGCCAAAGGTGCTGCGAAGCTAAGGGTAGATCTCACGGTGTGGACTATTTAGGAGAAACGTGAAAGGTTTAAGTGAAACATCTTATGTCCCAAGTACCTCCCACTGAATGTTCTACCTAGGGTTCATTAACCTAGACAATCCAGCTACTGATTTGAGTAAAAGTCATCTTTTTAAACTCTGCTCATAAACAACGTTTGTTTATGAAATATGAACAAGTTCAAGTAGTCATATTTAAACACTTTAATGGACTGTCCTTAACTTGCATGCATGCATCAAATCTATCTAATTCACCTTTCCAAGTAAGTTCCCAGGTAGGGGTGTTACGTTTCCGTCAACCTAAATAACCCAACCTATACAGAACCCGCCTTAGACAAAAGGTCCCTTATAGATAGATTTGCTACACTTTAACCTTTTATTATCCAATTTAATCCTATTAAAATGATTAAAAGATTAAAGCCTTACGGTTGCTAATCATATTAGAACCGTGATCTTAGGTCTATGTGATCCAAGTTTTAAACACTGTAAAACCATGAATTAAACCTAAGTGAGCATGCATGTCTTTCTTATTTCTTTTAGTTCTAATTTCTTTTCAACTTTTAAAAAGAAACAATTAAAAACTATTGCGCACAATGAGGTGTTTATAACAATTATAAAATAATCTATGTGTCATGCTTCATGCAATGTTCGATCATTACTATAAATAACTTTTATATAACTCGTAACAACCAAGCACACATGCTATCATTCACCCTTATACTATAACAATTATAATATAAAGATGATGCATGTCAATTCTTTTTTATGCATGCATAAAAATAAATCTTATATTATATGATGCATGAGTATGCTCTTACATAATTAAATCATGCTTCTCTAAATTATAACAATTACAATAAAGAGACGATGCATGACCAATGCATAACCTAAGGTGGGATTTACTATAAGTGCATACCATATGACATATTAAAAACATACATCACATGTATTAAATAAAGGATTAATGGACCGGGATGAGCCTTTACAAAAACCAGAATTAAATAACCCTATCTATTACATTTTTCATCGAGCAAACCGGTTCATAGGCGAACGGGGTCTTGAACCGCTAGGAGGACTTCATTGTGTAATAAACACCATAGGTAGACGATCGTCGAGTGCGCACTAGACGATAGAATCAAAATTAAACAAGCATGTTGACGACAACGAGGCTGTAAAGCCTGATTATCTATGCGATCGCTGAATGCGGCGATAGGTAAATGATTTACCTTTCGTTACTAAGCGATCGTTTAGGTAGTTACTGAGCAATGAAGCTTGCTGGCCTAAACAATTGTCTAGTGTGCGTGCGTGTTAAACAATAATCGAGCATCCCATCGTCCACACGACCCGATACTAAGTGATCGCATACCCGATCGTTGACTCGATGCGATCAACCCTTGATCGCATACTCCACGTCTAACCGATGCGATCAACAGCAATCACGTACCCCATCATCTGCCCGATGCGATCAACATTGATCGCGTACCCCATCGTCTGCACGATGCGATTAACCCTTGATCGCCTCCTTCCTCGAAGAACCGCAATGCTTGTTCCGATCTTCTTCACGAACGACTCAACACTCAAATAAACTTCCAATACAGACTCAATAACGATTATCAATAACAAAAACGCAAAGGCCTTTACAAACAACCGCAAATGTAAAAGAATTAAATCAAACAGAGGCTAATCATCCACAAAAACATCCATAAATCTGCACATCCACAGCAATTTAACGATTGTAGAAATGCACCCACCAAGAACGTATTTGTAAACATTGTAACAATGAAATTGGTGTATCAGAACCTAGCTCTAATACCACTTGAAGTATCTCTTAACGAAGAGTTCCATGAGCGCGTTTGGATCGCTCCAATTTTACTGTGACCGAAATACACCATATACATTCAAACGCATAGTTATGCAAACAAACAGTAATTAACGGCATGTTTTGAGTAACAAATAACAAGGGAGAGAGTTCTCATACCAGTTAAAAACGTTCTTCAAGCTTTGAAACTCAACGCAGTAAAAGACCTCTACCCGATCAATCCACATCTAGCAGATGCGTCGGCTATAGTAGCACAAAAAACCGCAAACCAACGAATGCAGCAGGGACAACACCACGAAAAAAGAGCCCTAGGTATTCTCGGAGTGAGAACCCAAAGTGTGGTCTTCGGTAGGTTTGGTAGAGGTAGGAGGAAGAACTGATCATGTAGACGATAAGCAAGTGGGAGAGAATGAGAAACTATCGCATAGCTAGATGTTTATCGCTTAGAAGAAATTACACGATTGTGTAGATTTAACTGAACGATCATTTAGAAAAAGGTAGGCGATCGTTTAGCAAACATGGCACACTATACGATCATTTAGGAAAGCTAATTGATCGTTGAGGAATTGGTGTGCGATCGTTTAGGCGCTAAGTAGGTGATCGTTTAGGCACGAGGTATGCGATCGTTGAGGCGTTGAGCGACTATTATATAGGCTATCAACTTTAAGCGATCGTTTACATTTCCACACCAATGCAAAAACCTTCGATCTTTTTCCGAACTGTTCAAAATGAAACCAAATTTCATTTTTATTCTTCGGATACAATAATCGACACTGTTTTCCCACTAACGCACGTCGGAGAGAGATTTTAGGATAATTATCATATTACTAACCAATTAGATTATTAATAAATATAATCATATTATATTTTTACCCTATAGTTTGATATCACATATCTACTATAGTAATTTCTCCTATACTTGATATAAATCATATTTATATCTATTTTCCTCCAAAATAATGTATCTCATACATTTAGCCAATTATATCATATATAATTAACTAGTCCAATTATATCATATATAATCGAACTTCCTCTTGTCAATTTGAACATTTCAAATTAACCCAAACACTAATTCTCAACTTTATCCAAGCTACCCAGGGGACCTAATGGACCTATGGCTTGAAGCTCCAACGGTACGTGAATAGTTTACTAAACTCTTTAGCCACGAGATCTACCATCTGTTAACTATCAGGCATTCCACTAAAGACCAACAACTGAACTCTTCTTACCACAGATATATTTCTGTGTCCATCGGATATAACCAATCATAAATACGATGACCCTTCACAGATTCTCGTAAGTACAGTTGGACTAAATTACTGTTTTGCCCTTGTAGTTACATCTCACTCCTTAAGTACCACTGATTACTCTAATGAACAATACAACATAGTCCAACTATGTGTGAACACCTCTTGGACCAAGAGAAGGTGTGTGGTACCACATCGTTCAAGCCCCGGAATCAGCCCTTAAGGGAGCTATCTATCTACTTACCCCTGCCTTGGGGAAGGAGTAAATTTCTTCTTGTGTAGCTGAGTTCCCAGCTCCCAAATCAGACGAATCCCCAAAATGGTAGGTTTGAATCGGCGATTTAGCCACTCGCATCCATACAAATCAAAGAACCACCCTCAATGGTAAGAGTTCCCAACTCACTCAGAATTGAGGTCATGTTACCTATGATCATCCTAGTGAAGTGAAGTCTCTGTCATGAACGGTGTTATATAACGAGATGTTAACACTTAGTGGTCAGGTCTTATACAAACTTTTTGTATAGGACGCCCCCACTCGCATGTCCCTAACACGAATGATTAGGATCAGACCATCTGTGACAAGTCACAACACTTATGACCATTTCACAAAGCGGGCCGAATCCGTAGCATTACCAGGATAAGGTTTCCCTCCTATATCCATATACTATAGACCATTTTGGTTATCACTCAAGACTTGATCCACTTGTATGTCACCATAATACAATGCTTGAGTTACATACAGATAACTAGGGATTTTAAGTTTATTGGTTTGTGGTAAAGCAAATAAAACGTGCAACTAAGCAAATACAAGATGTGAAGTAAAATATCAATATATTATACAACACAAGCGTTCGTGCAAACTGTTTACAAACTATAGGACGAGACTTTTGGGCATCAACCCCAACAAGGTGAACAGAGAGAGTATTTTAGTAAGTGGGTGAAATATGTGTGTCAACATGTCCTGTGGTCTTCTTCATTGGTTTGCACCGTGAGACCTTCTTACATGATCTCGTGGCGCTCTGGGAGTCGTTCCCCTTCGGATGGTTTGTGTAGTTGGTCAATATTAAGGTAAACTCTAGAAATGGATAGGGTCGCTTTAGTTTTGCCCCAACAGATTTTTTCCCTTCGAATTGGCTGCTTGGGGTGAAACTTTAGGATGTAAAATGAAGGATCACATCTGCGGGGAATTATTAAGCAAGTTAATGATTTCTTGACTAAATCAATGTTGGCTAGTCGTTATAGGAACAAAATTTGTTTTGGTATAATGACTGGTTGAGAGTGTCTCAATTCAGAGGAGGGATAAATTGACTACCTTTTGATAGTTTTTGTCCTAAACCACTGAATCGTCATTGCAAAACTAGATGTCACATGGGGTTCATTTAGATTTTGCTAAACTAAATTGGATTTTGTTTTAAAGAGTATTTGCTAAAATCTAATGTAGAACAATATTTTTGTTTTTTCAGTAACATGTCATTGTATGATTTTCCGTTAGTTGCCTTTTCCAATTTGACCGATTACATACATTGGAAAGAGTCTCTTAAAACATCTTTCGTTGTAAACAACCTCGAGTTTTTCATGGTTGAGGAATGTCCTCAAGTCCCGACCCTTGATACAATGCAAAATGTTTGTAATGCATATGAGTTGTGGATGAAGGCTAAATCATTGGCCCAATTTCACATTCTGGCTAGCATCCCTAATGCATTGGCCAAAAGGATTGAGAACATGGTCATCGCACGTGAGATCATGGACTCGTTGCAAGAATTTATTGAACGTAAGTTCTCACTTTTTGAGCAAAATGGGATGGATGACAAAGAAACTAGTAGTATCAGTTCCTAAGATAACCTCCAGCCTTCCTTGAATGTTAGGGATTAAAAGAGAAAGAAATTGTTGCTGACTCTGATGAAGTTCATCGACGAGAAGTGTTCTCTGACATGGAACTTGGAGCTTATATAGGTTCTAATACTAATCCCACTACTCTTCAGAAGAGGAAGAAGTCTAAAGATTATAAATGTGATGTATTTGTCTTGGAGACGTGTTTGGTAGAAAATGATGATTCTGCCTAGATACTTGATTCAAATGCTACTGCCCACATAAGTTCTTCCTACCAAGGATTTAGTTCATGGAAAAAATTAGAAGCTGGAGAGTTGATTCTTCGAGTCGGTACTGGTGGGGTTGTTTCAGCTTTTACTGTAAGCAGGCTGAAATTATTTTTGGACAAGAAAAGTTATCTGTTACTAGATAATGTTTATGTAGTTCCTCATATCAAGAGGAACATAATTTTAGTTTCTTGTCTGATTGAACAAGGTTATTCTGTCTTCTTTTTTGACAATAAAGTGTTTATTTTCAAGAATGACCAAAGGTTTCTCCTAAGACAACTGCAAAATGACCAAAGGTTTCTCCTAAGAATGCTCATCTTTGGCATCTAAGGTTAGGTCACATCCACCTCAATAGGGTTTAAAAGTTGGTGAAATGTGGTCTTTTAAACAGTTTAGAAGAAAACTCTTTGCCGGTATGTGAATCATGCTTTGAAGGCAAAATGACCAAACGATCTTTTACCGGAAAAAGATATAGAGCCAAGGAAACCTTGGAGCTTATACATTCAGACCTCTGTGGTCCGATGAGTGTTAGAGTTCGAGGTGGGTATGAATCTTTCATCTCTTTCATAGATGATTATTCAAGATACGGATATCTATACCTAATGCAACATAAGTCTGACGCTCTTGAAAAGTTCAAGGAGTATAAGGCTGAAGTTGAAAACTTATTAGGTAAAAAGAAAAAACGCTACGATCTGATCGTGGTGTAGAGTATATGGACTTAGAATTCCAGAACTATATAATAGAACATGGAATTACGTCCCAACTCTCGGCCCTAGGTACACCTCAGTAGAAGGGTGTATCAGAAAGGAGGAATAGAACCCTGTTGGAAATGGTTCGTTCTATGATGAGTTATGCTCATCTTTCAGACTCATTTTGGGGATTTACAGTGGAGACCACATAAGGGATCATAAACCACGAACTAAGCTTTTTTTAAATGAGTTTTCTAATGAGACTACTAAGAGTTCAACAAGAGTTATTGAATAGACTGATAGATCAATAAGAGTTATTGATGTCGGTACATCTAGTCAACCAACTCAAGAGTTGAGATTGCCTCGATGTAGTGAGAGGGTTAGAACCCACCGAAATGCTACATGGGTTTTATTGAAGCCCAAAACATCATATCTGATGATGAGATTGAGGATCCATTGTCTTATAAGTAAGCAATGGAGGATGTTGACAAAGATGAGTGGATTAAAGCCATGAATCAGGAAATGGAGTCTATGTACTTCAATTCCGTCTGGGAACTTGTGGGTCAACCTTATAAGGGTAAAACCTATAGGTTGCAAATGGATCTATAAGAGAAAAAAAAGCGTAGATGGAAAGGTGCAGACTTTTAAGGCTAGACGTGTGGCAAAGCGTTATACCCAGGTCGAGGGAGTTGACTATGAGGAAACTTTTTCACTTGTTGTTATGTGGAAGTCTATCAGGGTTCTCCTATCCATAGCCACATCTTATGATTATGAGATATGGAAAATAGACATCAAGACTGCCTTTTTGAATGGTAATCTTGAAGAGATCATCTATGTGGCTCAATCGGAGGGATTCATTGATCCAGATTAAGAGCAAAAGGTTTGCAAGCTTAATAGGTCCATTTATGAGCTGAAACAATCATCTAGATCTTCGAAGATTAGATTTGATGGTGCAATCAAATCATTTGGCTTTGATCAAAATGTTGATGAGTCTTGTGTTTACAAGAAAATCATCAACAACTCAATAGCTTTTCTAGTGCTGTATGTCGATGCTATCCTACTCATTGAGAATGATGTAGGTTTTCTAACTGACATTAAGAAATGGCTAGCCGCACGATTCCAAATGAAAGATTTGGAAGAGGCATAATATGTTCAAAGGAGATCATAAGGGATCATGAGAAAAAAAGGTTGGCCTTATCTTATGCATTGTACATTGAAAAGATGTTCATCAGCTACTCGATGCATAATTCCAAGAGGGGTTTATTACCTACAGGCATGGAATTAATTTGTCTAAGGAACAATGTCCTAAGACACCTCAAGAGGTTGAGGAAGTGAGACAGATTCCCGATGCATCAGCTGTTGGTAGCCTTATGTATGCAATGTTATGTACTAGACTTGACATTTGCTATGCGGTAGGGATTATTATCGATATCAGTCTAATTCAGGATTAGATCACTGGACGACGGTCAAAACTATCCTCAAGTATCTTTGAAAAACGAGGGACTATATGCTCGTGTATGGAGATGAGGATTTGATCCTTATAGGATACACAAACTTTGACTTTTAGACTGATAGAGATTCTTGAAAATCAACATCAGGGTCAATGTTCACTCTGAATAGAGGGGTTGTAGTTTGGAGAAGCATCAAGTAAGGATGCATGACGGACTCCACTATGGAAGCCGAATACGTAGCCGCTTGTGAAGTTGCTAAAGAGGTTGTTTGGCTTAGGAAGTTCCTTACCAATTCGGAAGTTATTCCAAATATGTCTTTGCCGATCACACTCTATTGTGATAACAACAGGGCTGTGGCAAATTCTAAGGAACCTCGAAGCCACCAAAGAGACAAACACATAGAATAGAAGTATCATTTGATCAGGGATATTGTGCATCATGGTGATGTGATAGTCATGAAGATCGCATTGGAGCACAACGTTGCTGATCCATTTATAAAGGCTCTCAAGGCTAAAGTGTTCAAGGGTCATTTGGAAAGTCTGGGTCTACGAAACATGCGACACCTTATCTAGGGCAACTGGGGGATGATACTAGGTATAGATATGCTCTAGTTTATTGTATATTGTAATGTTTTATGTATTATACATTAGTCTCCCGAGCCATTAGGACAAGGGGGAGATTGTTGGGATTGGTGTCCTAATTCTCCAGGTGGTCTCGTAGTTTGTAAACACTTTGTACATATTGTTATTAATAAAATAAATGTAATTTTATATGCATTTACTCAAATCCAATAAATTAAGATCCGTGGTTATTTCATGTAACTTAAGCATGTATGTGGAGACATGCAAGTGGATCATGCCTTAAGTAATAATCTAAATGGTCTGTAGTAGATGGATAAAGGAGCGATACCTTATGCTGTTGACATTATGGATACAACCCGCTTTGTAGATGTTACAAGTGTTGTAAAGTGCTACAAATGGTCTGTTCCTGACCATTCATGTGGAGACATGTGAGCGGGGGTATCCTATACAAAGAGTTTGTATAGAATAGGACCACAAGATGATTGGTCTCTTTATATAACGCCATTGATAATTAAGACCTAAATTTCACTAAAATGACCATAGGTGACATAACTTTAATTCTGAGTGAGTTGGTAACTCCTGCTTTGAGGGCGGTCTTTTTGATTTGTACGGGTGAGAGTGGCCAGTTTGCCAACTCAATAAGCCTATCATTTTGGGGATTCGTCTGATTGGGGAGCTGGGCATTAGCTACACAAGACGAAATTCACCCCTTCCGAAGTAGGGGTAAATTACACCTTAAGGGCTGATCGAGGTCTTGAGCATGGTGGTCAACACCTTTTCTTGGCCTGAAAGAGAACTTTACTATGACTTATTGTTCATTAGAGGAATCAGTGGTACTTCAGTAGTGTTAGATTGTAAACTACACAGGAAAAATGGTGATTTGACCCGCGTTTGTACTTATCAGTGATTTATGAAGGGTCATCGGCACTATTGATTGGTCTATATTGGACACAAAGAGAATACTATCTTTAGTTAATTAAGAATGCATGCTGTTGGTCTTTAGGGAGAGTGACTAACAAGTTAACGAATGGGACTCTCGGTGATTAAAAGAGTTTTAATGCAGTTTCAAGCTACGGTCCATGAGGTCCTCGTTGGTAGCTCAATGGGTTCAAGTTGAGATCAATTATTTGGGTAATTTGAAGGTTCAAATTAACAAGAAAGAAATTCAATTATATGTGATATAGTTGATTATGATTATTGATACATTATCATTGGAAGGATTAATATAAATATGATTTATATTGAATACATAAAATAATAAAGAACTATGGTTTATATGTTTCATATGATGAAATATTAAAACTATAGGTTATAAATATATATTATAAGTTGGTTATTATATTTTTTTATAACATATTAATTATATGATAATTAATTATTTTTTTTCTAATAACCATATTGAGTGGGAGGTTTTATGGAAGTTTTAGTAACTGTGAGATAAAAGAAAATGAGCTCTTAATATCGCTTTAAAACAACACCAAATTTTTGTTGCATTTGGTAGGCTCTTTAAAATCCCCACCTTTGTATTCATCTTCTTAAAAAAATAATAATAATCCAACAATTAAATTAAATCAAATTAAATTATAATGAACATGCACACAATTAATCAAAATTTGGAGTTTTACCTAAGTTGCGAAGAGTTGCATGGAGCATATGGTCCTTTAAAGAAGCTTTTTTTATGAGGAAGAAGCCACATAGCGAACCACCTGTAACGCACACTATGCACCCACTGGAACATGGCCATTTTCTTTACTCATTTCTTCCTCTAATATTATCTTTTATATATATATATATATAGTCCTCTTCATGATTTATTTACATGATTCAATCAGTAGAAATCAATATTAAAATTATAAAATAAAAAAAATAATATTACAGGAATTTAAACACATGACTTCTTAGATCACTTTGTTTGACAACATACTTGTTTATATTGACAAGAGAAAAGAAAATATTTTTTCAAAAAAAGTCATTTTTTATTTTAAACTCTTTGACAAAAACGGTTTAAAAACGCAATTTGGAAGATTTCAAAAGTTATTTTTGGGTCGTTACCAAATAATTCAATTTTTCGAAACTGACTTTTTAACAAATTAAACATTTGAAAAGTTAACGAAAAGGCATGCTAAATCATCACAAAAAAACATTTTTTATTAATTTGTCTTTTGAAAAAAAAAAAGAAAAAAAAACTATTGTTTTTCTTCTTCTTTCAACCATTCTACTCCTAATGTTTAACATCATTGGTAAGGATAGGAAATAGAAAATGGGGAGTGGCCTTTTCATCTACACACAAACAAATTCTCTTCTCCATTTTTTGTCGCTCACTAAAATTCAAACTACGCGTTGGCCTACATACCTGCAGAAGTCGTACATCATCGTATTTGTCATTTTTTTTTCCTTATCACTTCTTTCGTCGGAATTTTAAATCTATTATATGATACTATGAATGACTAAATACCAAATTTTTTTATCCGAATCAACAAGTCGAGTCTGGAGTGATACATCTGGCGGGGAATTTGGAGACGTTGTCCCAAAACCTAATTTGTATTTGTATTTATGTTATTCATGTTTTTGATCTTAAGGTTTAATGAAGTGCACAATATAAACGCTCAATACATTTGGAGATGTTTTCATAGGATGGACCTTGACGTGTGTCTTGACCCATGTGGCTTTTCTCTTCCTTACCTTGTTTTTCTTTGGGCTTTGTCATTTGGCTCATCGCTCCACTCCCTTTTTATTGGAAAATTGATTAAAATAGTAAGATTTGATGTTTCACTTGAAATTATGGCAGAGTACGAAAATAATAAATTTTTTGGCAAAATGTATGCCACATACGTGAGGTCCTTTGTAATGATCCTCAATATGCCTTTGATGTGGTAGTCCATCATAATTATTAAGTATAGTGCATTTATTATATCGTGAATATATCTGGATTAGAAATACAGGGTAGATGGACAAGCGCCGCTTATCAAATTTTCAATGGAACGAATTTGTTACAAAAAGGTGGAAATTTTTATGCCCCATTTGAATTTTGAATTGCTAGTTTTTTTTTATCATATTAGATTTGTTTAACCACATTTTGAATGGATTCAAAATTAATCCTTCTTTAATTTTTCTCTCTCATTTAAATTTTGATTTATCGTAAATCTTCAGATTTTACATGATCTTCCTAACTTTATTTATTTAAATTTGTTATCACGTTTCATCACACATATTATTATCATATTAGTAAAATGATAAGATAATATATCATTATATTTTCATTATTATATTATAATTATTTTTTAGAAAAATTATTTCAAATGGTAAAACTGTTAAAAATATTTATAAGATATAGCAAAATTTTATAACTATCAATGATAGACACTGATAGATACTGATAGACTTCTATCAATGTCTAACCGATAGACACTGATAGAAGTCTATCAGTGTCTATCAACGTCTATCATTGATAGTTCTAAAATTTTGTTATATTTTTTTTTAAATATTTTGGTTTATTTTTTTATATTTAAAAACAACCCTATTCTTTATCTGAAAGAATTTTTATATACATTTTGTAAATCTATACTATATTATATTATTATTTTAGTAAATCTTGCTATTTTATCCAATTTCTATTTGTTTTATGAGTATCTCAACAGAAGTTTGTGTTATTGACCACGAGTAATTAGTCAATTTTGCCATCTTGTTGTTCAATTTTGCTATTAGCTATGGCTTTACAACGAGTTAGACTTCTCTTCGATAGTAGATGGAATGAGTTCTTGAGGTTTTTATTCCATCAAATTCATCCTTCCAATGATTTGTTGAATATATTCAAGGTAAGCTTTTTCCTTCTCACAATTCGTCTATTTCTCAATTAATAGTGTATTGAGATGGTTTCAACAGTTCAAATCTTATTTGGGTTGTTGAACATAAGGATGTTTTGTGGCTGATATCAGTTTTATCGGATTTCCCCAAATGTCATTTATGTTTAGTGGATGACCACATATTTTCTTATTGATTCTGATTTTCTCCGCTACACGTTAATATACTCTAACACAAAATTGTGTTGATCGTATTTTTCCAAGATGTATAGTTTTCGCCAGTTAATTTATCAGTGACAAGCAAGTTTAGAGTAGCAGTAGGCATTGTAATAAAACTTTGCTGAAATCATACAAATTATTTATAATTAGTTTACTTGCATTAAACCACTAAGACAACCAAACAGTTTTTAGCAAAATAGTTTAATATACCCTAAGTGACATCTATTTTGTTATGATATTTCAGTGAGGTAGGAAAAAAGTCACCTTAGGGTGATCAAGTGCCCCTTCACTGAAATGAGACATTCTTGACTATTAGAAAGAAACAACACCTTGTCACTTCAACTAACAGTCCCCATTGTTCGGTCCAGAATTTGTTAACTTGCTTAATAATTCTTGTAAGTGTAAACCCTCATTTTAGGTTCTAGAGTTCTGCCCCAATGAGCCAACCGTAGGGAAAAACCGATTGGGACATGAAACTAAAGCAACTCTATCTATTTTCGGAGATTGAATAAAGCGTCATACATAACTGTCATCCTTTAGGGTGACACCCACGATGCCACAAGGCGATGCATGAAACTTTATTTCAACCTAATGTGAGAGATTGAGGGATGCGTTGTCACACGTCTCGCTCCCACTTACTATAAACACTCTCTCCATTCATCTTGATATTGATCTACACAAATGCCACTCGTAAGGGGACACCCATGGCATCTCAAGGTCGAGTATAGATCTCATGATGTGAACTTTAAGGGAGAAACGTGAAGATGATGAAATGAAGTATCATATACCTCATTTTCCTCCCTATTTTACCTAGGGTTAATTAACTTTGAAAAATCTGGCTATTGATTTTTAACTAAGTAGTTGTAAATTTGCCTAAAAACAACACTTGTCTTTGGATAGTTATACAAGTTTGATTAATGTCCATTAAATACTATAATAGATTTCAACCAAACTTGCATGCATGTAACAAATCTATCTAATTCACCTTTTCAGGTAGGTTCCCAGGTAGAGGTGCGACGTTTCTGTCATCTTAAGTACCCCAGCCTAGATAGAACCCGTCTCAAATAAAAAGTCCATTATAGATACATTTGTCACATATTTAATCTTTTATTAACAATCAATTTAATTCTCTTAAATTGATTAAAAAATTAAACTAAGATTTCTAATATTCTTAGAAATGTGATCTTACGTCTATCTCAGTCATATTTTAAAATAATTTTTAAAAGATGATTATAATCTAAGGTTTGCTTAACATACATTAATTAATGATTTTAATTATAACAATTATAAATAAATGAAACAGTTAAAACGTTCATTGTATGCTTAACATACATTAATTAATCATACCATATATTTTAATAACTATAATATAAATTATGCATGGATATGCTATAAAGGCATGTGTACATATACTATAACATTTATACTATATGATGCATAGCATGCTTGATAATTTAAATCATGCATATATATATATATTATAACACTTATAATATAAAATGATGCATGAATATAAATGCATAACATATGGTGGGTTTTAATTCTATATGACATATAAGAAAATACATACATCACATGTATATTTGAAACTAACAGTTAATGAACACCTAAAAGAAGTTTAAAAGCTAATTATTACAAGAATAAGAGTCAACCGGTTAAAAGTCATACATCACATGTTTTCTCCAGATCCACATTGGAAAAGTCACGAACAACACAAGGACACCCAAATACAGACTCTATTGCACATAACTATGCCCAAAACAGGGGTCTTTACAAATCAATTTGTAAAAGAATAAAGCCTTAAAACCAAGCATCCTATACCGAAACATCCATCACAAAACCACATTCAATAATAGTCATTCATCACATGAATTCTACCTAGAATGCAGTAAAATAAAAAAACACCCACCATCACTGTAAAATTTAATTAAAAAAAATGGGATTTTGGGATCAAAACAAAAGCTCTGATACTAAATGAAGGATCCTATTGAAGGGCCTTGAGTAGAAGCGGGATCGTTCCAAATTCTATTTTTACAGAGAAATAAATTTTATAGAATAAACAAACAGATTATGCATTTATTAAATTAACTACAGCATGCTCAACAAAAAAAAAAAAAAAAGCAAATTTAGGGTTTCATGAAACCTTACCTTTGAAGACTTTCTTCAAGAAATCTAAGAAATCCCTCAATCTGCAAATCACGAACAAAGTTGCCAATTGGGACACCACCATTTGGAGACCTTGGTATTCTCAGGTAAAAAATCCAGGAGTGGTAGACCCTGGCTAATTTGGATTGAGGGAAGGAAATTGAGAGAAAGTAAGAGAAATTTAGAATTTTCTGTCTGAGATTTTTTTTTTCACACAGTGTTATTTTTTTTCTGGCTTGCTGGTTGAAGAATAAGACACTACCAAAATAACCAAATACCATAAACCACCCACGTAAAAAAGAAAAAGAGAGAGTTGTAACTTCCTCCGTTATTCAAATTAAATTAATTTTAAAAATAAAATTAATTTATTTTAAATTAATTTTTCTTTTTTGTATTTTCTTAAATCTTTTCTAATACAGTTGAAGTGAGAAACGGGAAGGACTACTACTTCTGCATTTTTCATTTGTAACATATTGAGTTATACTAAATTTGTTTTTACCTTTTATTTAGGGTTTTTGATTACATTTACAGTCTCACAAATCTTATTGATGATCTCTACTTTCATTGCCTTGGAACTCTCTTCATGGTTTGATTTTTCCATTTTACATTTTCTACAATCTCTGTACTTCAATTCTGGATTCATTGATTGCTATGATATAGATGACATTAACGAAATGGATCAGTATTCTTATTCTACATGTTATTAGCAAACTTGAGTCCTTGAAAACAATATGACAACATCCATGTATTAGCAATCCAAGTTCATAATATATATATATAACAAACAGCAAAAGAAAAGTTCTCTTTTCTCCCGTCTGCTCTCTATTAGTTGTTGATTTCTATTACATGTAACCATTTAATTATGTTTTCAACTTAATTCAACAAGTTTTTTTTTTCTTTTATTTATTGCAATTTAGCTCTCCATGGCTTGATTTGTCTTCTAGGTAAGCTCAATATGGGGCTGTGAATTCATTTCACTCTCTTATTATTTCATATTTTGATTTAGCAAGAAAAGTACCCAATTGCATTTTTCCAAATTTAATTACTAATTTTATGTTCTCTACTTTAATCACGCAACCCTTTTTCCTTCTAATAATTTATGCATTGAACTGGAGCTCTATGTTTAATCATACCATACATTTTCAATGTTTGATTTAGGAAGTTAGAATGATTTGATAGCTGAAATGATATTATGTACTTTTAGTCTAGTATGTTATTTGAGTATTCAATTGCAAAATATTGGGCGTGTTAAACATGGGGATGGTATTGCTGCTATTAAACCAGCTCATGATTCTGGGTAACTTTGGACATTGGTGTGCTATATTAATATAATTTATGTCTATTTAATCCTTTCATCCAACTTTGCGATAGCACAAAAGTTTTTTGTGTTGGAGCGTTAGGACTCTTTTTGCAGTTTTGGAATCCTTGGAACACTTTTCAATTAGGATTCTTCAAGTATTTTTTTTATAAGTTTTATGTGTTAAAACTTTATTTAGATCAATCAATTAAGGCATTGCATATTAGTTTATAAACCTTGGAAATTCTCTATTTGTACTTTAAAACTAATTAGGAGTCTTCAAATTAAATTTTAAGAGCACATGCCCTTGAAATTATTATATTAGTTTGAAACTAGGACATTTTTTGTTGTTCAATTTAGAAATGGATTTTGGAGATTTTTTTTTTTCTTTACAAGTTTTATTGCTTTCATGGTTGAAATGTTTATTGTTTTCTATAGGATTTTATCTCTAGTTCTTAATTTTGTGTCTTTTTTTTTTTAAAAAAATATTTCATTCCCTTTAAGAATTCATACAGTTGATGACTTTTAACCATATCAATTTTCTTTGACATACATTAACGATGACATATGATGATCATGTTTATTCTACATGATTTTGCCAATATAGGGTCAACCGAGAGGCCAACAAATTATGTGCTAGTACAAAATAAGCCAAACAAAATCGAATTTGGATCAAATTTAATCTTTATAATCTATAGACTTCACTTCTTAGAGGTAAAGAATTTTTGGACTTGCTTCATGTACTTTGGTCTATATCTTAGTTTTTCTAGTCTATGTGATATTTAATTCTTTTCAATCTATTCTTGAAAACTTTGGCCACATTTGATAAATGAGTTTGAAGTGAATTTGATGGTCATAAATATATTCTTTTTGCAGAAGTCAAGCATATGATATTGATTAGATAGTTAGATATGAAGACAACAAGATGCATCATATTTAAAATGTGAAGATTAAAGAATACATATCTTAAGGAAAATAGAAAGCTGATGTTCTTTGCTTTCTTTATTTCCCATAATGTAATTTGAAAACCGTTGATCCCATAAAAAAATATATATTTATTTATGTCTGTTGACGTGCTCTTGTAATTAATGAAATAGCACATTATGAGCGATCTATACATTTCGACTCTTGAAAATTTATTTTGATATAAATTCACTTGATCGCTTTAAATGTTTATATAATTCAAGTCAATTTTATGATTACGTTTGTAGCAATTTGTTACTCATATAACATGTTATATAAATGTGATAAAAATTTATTTTGATATAAATCAACCTGATTACAATTGGCTTTCACAACAGATTAAAATTGTTACAAGTTTTAATAGCATCTATTACTACTAAGAAATTGCTATTAGAAGTCAATTATAACATCTTTTGCTATTATAAAAAGATGCTATTAAAAGTAAATCATAGCATTTTTAAAATGCTATAAAATGTTTTCATAACACTAAAATTATGCAACCAAAAATGAATTTTTTATAGCTTATTTTATAGCAAAAACTGCTATAAAAAGTCAAGGACTTCAATAACATTGGCTACAACAACATATCTAAAAATATTATAGAAATTTTTTTATAGCGTTTTTTAACCACTATAAAAGATCTTTTGTAGCGTTTTTGCTAATGCTATAAAAAATTTCCATAACATTAAATTCACACTATCGAAAATTAATTTTTTATAACATTTTTTACAGCGTTACAAAAACGCTATAGAAAGTTATGAACTTTCAATAACATGGACTATGACAATGTTCCCAAAAATGTTATGCAAAGTCTATGATAGCGTTTTTTAATGCTATCGAATGTGATATTTGTTGTAATGGATGTTTGAAGAAATATCTTTCGATATCGAGTTGAGGATCCAAGCAATTACTATATGGTTGTTCCTGATCTGGAGAGGAAACAGATCTTTAGTTGGTTTAGTCAAAGTTTAGTCAATAAATCCAAGCTTATTGTGGATTGAAAGAGGAAGAAGCATATTTGTCATATGTGAGCAATTCTGATACAAGGACCTAATTAGATGTATTGCTATTAAAGGATCCTATTGAAGGGCCCTTGAGTGGAAGGGGATTGTTCCAAATCCCATTTTTACAGAAAAAGAAATTTTATAGAATAAACAAATAGATTATGGATTTATTAAATTAACTACAACATGCTCAACAAAAAAAAAAAAAAAAAAAGAAAAAAAAGAAAAGAAAAGAAAAAGAAAAAGAAAATTTAGGGTTGCATGAAACCTTACCTTTGAAGACTTTCTTCAAAAAATCCAAGAAATCCCTCGATCTGCAAATCACGAACAAAGCCAAAATGGCCAATTGGGACACCATCAATTAGAGACCTTGGTATTTTCAAGTAAAGAACTCAAGAGTGGTAGGCTTTGGCTAATTTGAATTGAGGGAAGGAAATTGAGAGAAAGTAAGAGGAATTTAGAATTTTCTCTCTGAGATTTTTTTTCACACATAGTGTTTTTTCTTTTCTGGCTTGCAGGTTGAAGAAGAAGACACTGCCAAAATGATCAAATACCATAAACCACCCATTATATATATTAAACTATATATTATATCAAATATAACATATAACCTATAGTTTTAATATTTATCATATACAATATAATCTATAGTTTCTTTTCTCTCATATATGACATTTATATAAATCACATTTATATTAAAATTCAATAATTATGAATCCATTTCATATAAATAATATTTGGATCATATTCAAATATTTATTTCCTCCCACAAATGATATAATGTATCAAATACATTATAATAATTATATCACATATAATTAAAATAACTTAATTATATCATATATAACTAATTCTCCAATTTAATTTGAACAATTCAAATTAATCCAAATACTGATTCTCATTTAGTCTTATTGAGCTACCAAATGGACCTCATGGACTTCTAGCTTGAAGTTCCAACGGTACGTAAATAATTTATTAAACTCTTTAATTAAATTATTCACCATCCATTAAATGTCGGACACTCCACTAAAGACTGACAGTTGCACTCTTCGTACTACAGATATAATTATGTGTCATTGGATATAACCAATCAACTGTACGATGACCCTTTTCAAATTGTCAACTAGGCCAAAATTACTATTTTACCCCTGTAGTTACAACTAACTTCTTAAGTAATACTGATCCCTCTAATGAACAATAGATCATAGTCCAACTATGACTAAACCTCTCTCAGGCCAAATACAGACTCTATTGCACATAATTATGCCCAAAACAGGGGCCTTTACAAATCAATTTGTAAAAGAATAAAGTCTTGAAATCTAGCATCCTATATCGAAACATCTATCAACAAAACCACATTCAATAATAATCATTCATCACATGAATTCTACATAGAATGTAGTAAAATAAAAAAACACCCACTATCACTATAAAACTTAATTAAAAAAAATGGGATTTTGGAATCAAAACCAAAGCTCTTATAAAATGAAGGATCCCATTGAAGGGCCCTTGAGCGGAAGGGGATCATTCCAAATCCCATTTTTACAGAGAAAGAAATTTTACAAAATAAACAAACAAATTATGCATTTATTAAATTAAGTACAACATGCTCAACAACAAAAAAGAAATTTAGGGTTTCATGAAACCTTACCTTTGAAGACTTTCTTCAATAAATCCAAGAAATCCCTTGATCTGCAAATCATGAACAAAGCCAAAATGGCTAATTGGGACACCACCAATTGGAGACCTTGGTATTGTCAAGTAGGGAACCTAGGAATGGTAAGTAAAAGGAATTTAGAATTTTCTCTCTGATATTTTTTTTTTCACACACATTGATTTTTTTTTCTAGCTTGCAGGTTGAAGAAGAAGATACTGCCAAAATAACCAAATACCATAAACTACCCATGTGGAGAGAAAAGAGGGGAGGGAGTTTCCCTTCCTTATTCAAATTAAATTAGTTTTAAAAATAAAATTAATTTATTTTAAATTAAGATCTAATATATATATAAATATGATAAATAACTTATCATATAATATATATATTAAACTATACGTTATATCAAATATAACATATAACCTATAGTTTTAATATTGTATCATATACAATATAACCTATAGTTTTTTATCTCTCATATATTACATTTAATATAAATCACATTGTATTAAAATTTAACAATTATGAATTCAATTCATATAAATAATATTTGTATCATATTCAAATATTTATTTCCTCTGAGATATAATGTATCAAATACATTATAATAATGGGGGAGTTGCATGAATATTTATTTTATAATAAATATTAGAGTTTATGTAGGAAGATAAAAGTATTTGCAAATATAGATTTTTTATATTAAAGATTTAGGCCCAGAAAAAGGAAAAGACTAAAATGGACATGGCCCATATAAAACCATTTGGCCCATCTTATTTCGACCCTTCTTCTTCCGTGAAAAACTGTAAAAAAAACTTCTTTCCAGAAAATGCTACTCTTATTTTGAGCTCCGACAGTGCCGTCTTCTTTCGATTTCAACCTTTTGATTTCGACAGTGTCGTCTTCTTCCCCATCGATTTCGCTCCAAACTTCAAAAGGTACGTTGTTCTTTGTTTCTTTGTTTCTTCTTTTTCCGTTCTTCATCTCTTCATCACTGATAGCAAAAATTCAAAAACGTAGGGCTTCATTCTTCTTCCATAGACAGTTTTTATAAGAAGATAAATAGTTATTTCAAATTAAGGCTACATTCATAGTTATTTCAAATTAGGGCTACATGCATTCTCCATCTTTTTTAGGTTTTTCATTCAGTGTTTTATTATGCATTTTGGTCATAGTGTAGTCATCACGGTGTAGTCATCACAGCGTAGACATCATAGCGTAGTCATCAAAATGTTGACTATGTGAAGATTATTCATAATGTTGATTGTGATTTGCTGGTTTTTCGAGGAATATGTTGATAGTTTATTGTTGACTATGTTTGATTGCTAATTATGTGAAGATTATTGTACTGTGTTTCGTTGTGATTTGCTAATGTTTTAGTGAATATTATGCTAATTTAGTGATAGAAGTTATCACTGATGCTTCAAGGAATATGTTGATAATTCGTTGATAGTTTGTTGATAGAATGTGAAGTTTATTTCTTGATATTTGTTGATATGCTGATTGGGATTTGTTAATTTTTCGGTGAATATATTGATAGTTTATTGTTAGTTGTGTTTGATTGCTAATTATGTGAAGTTTATTGTACTATGTTTGATTGTGATTTGTTGATGTTTCAGTGAATATTATGTTAATTTAGTTATTTATTAGTGATACAAGTTATCATTAATGCTTCAGGGAATATGTTGACAGTTCATTGATAGTTTGTTTATGGATTTATCTATCAAAAAAATCTCATTCATGCTAATTTAGTTTTCTGTACTGTGATTTGATGATTGTTTATTCATAGAAAAAGTATCTATCACTATTATGCTATCAGTGATACTCTTTTATTGCTATCACTAATAGTTCTATCACTGATAATATCACTAGAGTATAACATTAGGAGAATGTAATTGATAACATCTTTAAGTGATATCTCTAATAAGGTACTATCAATGATATGAATGTAATGGTTCCACATGTTTGTTTTTAGGATAAATGGAAAAAGGAAATAGAAAACATTGGAATGATCAACATCTGGGAAAAAACACAAGAAAATCAAGGTCCACGATCTAATGATATTTTATAAATTTATATAGATTTGTGCTTGTTTTTTTCTTACATTTAGGTTATTGTTATATATACAGGAAAATGTATTAATTGTTCCAGAAAGTGAATGGATAAACCCATTAAAAGTTAGCAATGGATAAACCCATTAAAAGTTAGCTCCTTCATAAGTTTAGAAGTCTTGTCTAACATAGGAAAATTAGATGAGCCATCACTCCAACTATTTAGAGAAGGTCCTTTTGGGCACTTCTTAGATATGAAAATGAAAAGGGTGCCCAACCAACTCATATCTAATTAGAAGGCAATGCACAACTACCAAACAAAATATCTTGGCCTTTAATTTAGAAGGATATATTTCAGAATTCGGCCTCAAGGATTTTTGTTTAGTAATACGTTTAAATTGTGATGATTACCCTATAGATGGTATCTATAGTGAAAAGGAATCAATGGAAAATACAATCAGGAACTTCTTTTTCAAGACAAATACGAAAATTATAAGAAGAGAACTCCAACCTACTTTTAATTTGTTAGGTTCTGATGCCAACATATCCATTGATATAAAGGTCAAACTTGTACACTTGTATTTTCTAGAAAACTTCCTAATTCCTACACAAGGACATAATAAAGTAAGTTGGAAACATCTAAAAATGTTGGATGATGAAGAAAAGTATAGATCTTATCCATGGGGTAGGGTTTCCTTTGAACTAATTGTAGAGTTTTTTAAAAAGGATGTCATCAATAAGCCATCTTCCATTTTCCTCTAAGGATTTCCACTTGCTTTGGTATATTGGGCTTTTGAAATTATACCAAGATTATCCAACCCCACTATTGGATTTGCACAAAGAATAAAAAGTGATGGACATAGACTTACTCAATGGGAATATCAAGAACCTAATGATTGGCAACACATCAACAACAATTTTTCAAAGCCACTGGTGTAAGTCTTTTATCATTGTTATTTTCTTTATTTATATATATTATTAGCATGCTATCAAATGATAGAAACTATACTGATGTTTCAGCTTTTATAACATAGAAGATACCACTATTAGTGATAGTTTCTATCAGTCATTTGGAACTATTGTGATATCTTTTATCATTGATAGCATGCTATTATAGATAAAGTAATCAGTGATAGCTTGAAATAAGTGATTGTTTCTAAAAATTAGCTGTATCACTAACATTTTTATTAAACTTTTAGTTTACTATTGCTTCTTTGGTTCCAACTGAACAAGAATTGCAATCCAACTATTATGCCTATTTTGCAGAGCTGGAAACCAGGGAGATGGATATTGAAAAAGAAAAAGAAGGAAAACAAATGTCAACCAGAAGAAGAATTGCATCATTATAAGAAGCAATTGAAGAATTAAAAAGAGGACAAGAAGATATTAAGAAGAATATTAATGAAAAGCACAAGGAGATTCTTGATATATTGGGCAACATAAAAGAACCTATCAGTAATAAACTTCCATAAAAAGAAGAAGGTAGTGAAAAGCAATCTTAAGAATCTTTTGAGAAGAACAAAGCGCCATCATCTAGTTTGGAGCTTTTAGATGCAAGTTTGGAAGTTCTAGAGGTAAAACTTGTGATTTTCTTTTTCTGTAAAGAAGTACAATAACAAAAATGATATATGCATGTAGGCTGAAGTTGAAACTGCTAATGACAAGAAGGCTCAAGAAAAGGGTGTTCAAGAGAATGACCAGCAAGAATAATTGCAAGATGATCCTGAAGATGAAGAGGAAGATCAAGAAAAAAAAGATAAAGAAGATACGACAAAAAAGAATGTAATCTTAATTATAAGATTAATATGCTATGAGTGATATCTGAAATCACTGATAACCAACTATCAGTGATAACACATAGCATTGATAGTTTGTTATCAGTAATAGTATAAATAATAGAAAGTTTTATTTACTTGACTGATACTGATAGCACATTGATAGATGTCATGTTATATTTGATTCTATGATTTCAGGTTATTGAAAAGACTCTTAAAAAGAGTCCAAAAAAATATAGACCAAAGGTTGTTGTCGAAAATATAGAGGACAATAAGAGACCAAAAAGACAAGTAAAACCAACCAAGAAAATTTTGGAGAATGCAAAAAAACAAAAGAAAGACAAAAAGAAAGTCTCTTCAAATGTGTCTACCAAGGTATCTTCAAACAAAGCTACAAGGCATTCTCCAAGGTGGAATGACGATGCTCCAAGCTTTCATCTCAAAATATCACAACTTTGATTGAAATTAGATAGACTTGTTTATTGACAATAGATAGACTTCTGTTTGAAAATAGTTAGATTTGAAATTAGATTGGAAATTAATTGGGACAATAGACAGCGGTTGTTATGATTTTGGAAATTACATTGTTATTTTACAAGATCAATGATAGTTAGATTGAATCAATATGAATCCTTTACAAATGTGATTGACATAGTTGCAACTTTCAATTTATTTTAGGGGCTTGGTTGGAGGGAAAA
This sequence comes from Benincasa hispida, assembly GCF_009727055.1. Lineage (NCBI taxonomy): Eukaryota > Viridiplantae > Streptophyta > Magnoliopsida > Cucurbitales > Cucurbitaceae > Benincasa > Benincasa hispida. Next base: position 8,218,734 of record NC_052349.1, on the reverse strand, counting down.
GAGGGCGATCATATAGTATAAATGTGACTGATTCATAAATGTGATTGATATATTTGCAACTTCGTATAGCATTTTATTACTCAACGATCGTTTAGCCGAGCTCAGCGATCGTGTAGCATTTGGTAGGTGATCATATAGCATTTGGTAGGTGATCGTCTAGCATTTGGTAGGCGATCGTATATATTTTGTTACTCAGCGATCATGTAGTAGAGCTCAGCGATCATGTAGATAATTTAAGCGATCGTATAGTATTTTGTTATTCAGCGATCGTGTAGCAGAGCTAACCGATCGTGTAGCATTTGGTAGGCAATCGTATAGCATTTTGTTACTCAGCGTTCGTGTAGCAAAGCTAAGTGATCGTTTAGTCGAGCTTAGCGATCGTATAATCGAGCTCAGCGATCATGTAGCATTTGGTAGGAGATCGTGTAGCATTGGGTAGGCGATCATATAGCATTTTGTTACTCAGCAATTGTGTAGCGGAGCTCAGCGATCGTGTAGATAATTTAAGCGATCGTATAGTATTTTGTTACTCAGCGATCATGTAGCAGAGCTAAGCGATCATTTAGCTGAGCTCAATGATCGTGTAGCATTTGGTAGGCGATCGTATATCATTTTGTTACTCAGCGTTCGTGTAGTTGAGCTAAGCGATCATTTAGTCGAGCTCAGCCATCGTGTAGCATTTGGTAGGTGATCGTATAGCATTTGGTAGGCGATCGTCTAGCATTGGGTAGGCGATCATATATATTTTGTTACTCAGCGATCATGTAGCAGAGCTCAGCGATCGTGTAGATAATTTAAGCGATCGTATAGTATTTTGTTACTCAGCGATCGTGTAGCAGAACTAAGCGATCGTGTAGCATTTGGTAGGCGATCATATAGCATTTTGTTACTCAGCGTTTGGGTAGCAAAGCTAAGTGATCGTTTAGCCGAGCTCAGCGATTGTGTAGTCGAGCTCAACGATCATGTAGCATTTGGTAGGCGATCGTCTAGCATTTAATAGGCGATCATATAGCATTTTTTTACTCAACAATCGTGTAACAGAGCTTAGCGATCGTGTAGATAATTTAAGCGATCATATAGTATTTTTTTACTCAGCGATCATGTAGCAGAGCTAAGCGATCGTTTAGCTGAGCTCAATGATCGTGTAGCATTTGGTAGGCGATCGTATAGCATTTTGTTACTCAGCGTTCGTGTAGTAGAGCTAAGCGATCATTTAGCCGAGCTCAGTGATCGTGTAGCATTTGATAGGCGATCGTATAACATTTGGTAGGCGATCGTCTAGCATTGGGTAGGCGATCGTATATATTTTGTTACTCAGCAATTGTGTAGATAATTTAAGGGATCGTATAGTATTTTGTTACTCAGCGATCGTGTAGCATTTGGTAGGCGATCGTATAGCATTTTGTTACTCAGCGTTCATGTAGCAAAGCTAAGTGATCGTTTAGCCGAGCTCAACGATCGTGTAGCATTTGGTAGGCGATCGTTTAGCATTGGGTAGGCGATCATATAGCATTTTGTTACTCAGCAATTGTGTAGCGGAGCTCAGCGATCGTGTAGATAATTTAANTTGGTAGGCGATCGTATAGCATTTTGTTACTCAGCGTTCATGTAGCAAAGCTAAGTGATCGTTTAGCCGAGCTCAACGATCGTGTAGCATTTGGTTGGCCATCGTTCATGAATGGGAGGGCGATCATATAGTATTTTGTTACTAAGAAATTGTATAGCTGGGCTCACCAACGTTTAGCATTGGGTAGGCGATCATATAGCATTTTGTTACTCAGCAATTGTGTAGCGGAGCTCAGCGATCGTGTAGATAATTTAAACGATCGTATAGTATTTTGTTACTCAGCGATACATGTAGCAGAGCTAAGCGATCATTTAGCTGAGCTCAATGATCGTGTAGCATTTGGTAGGCGATCGTATAGCATTTTGTTACTTAGCGTTCATGTAGTAGAACTAAGCGATCATTTAGCCGAGCTCAACGATCGTGTAGCATTTGGTAGATGATCGTCTAGCATTGGGTAGACGATCGTATAGCATTTTGTTACTAAACGATCGTGTACATAATTTAAGCGATCGTATAGTATTTTGTAAACGATCGTTTGGACTTGTTAAGCGATCGTCTCGTCTCTGGGTCGGTTCTTCAACAGGTTATTCAGTGTTCTTCAACAGAGTTATTGCGTTGATTAAACTTTAAACACAAGCTGCATAACTTCTATCACTGATAGTATGGTATCAGTAATAGACAAGCTATCAATGATATAATCTATCATTGATGGATTTTCTACAAAAAATGCTTATCTATTAGTATAGTTATTTAACAAAAGATGTTTTGATGCTTTTGAATTCATTGTATTAATTGTTCACAGAAGCTATTTTGGAGCTATTTAACAATAGGTTGTTAGGTTGATCAAACTTTAAACCCAAGTTGCACAGCTTCTATCACTGATAGTATGGTATTAGTAATAGACATGCTATCAGTGGTAGAATCTATCATTGATGGATTTTCTGCAAAAATTCTTATCTTTTAGTATAGTTATTTAACAAAAGAGTTTTGATGCTTTTAAATTCATTGTATTAATTGCTGACAGAAGCTATTACAGATAGCTTGATATCATTTCTTTCAATTGTTGTGGCTAAAGGAAAACGAAAGCTTCATAAATAAAAGCATCATATTTACTAAAGAATGGATATATCAACAACAAAGTATGTTCCACTAACAAAAAATTAGTAACAAGGTCTCTAATATATTTATGACAAACATCAATAACAAATTGTCTCACTATCTAATGATTAAATTGATAACAACAAGCAAAAACTACAATCTAATTGATAAATTGGTGAAAAACATCGGTTGTCTCACTATCATTGATAAATTGATGACAAACATCAATTACAAAATAAGCTTCTTCATTACAAACATCAATTACAAATCAAGATTCTTCATTAAACATCTGGTGGCAATTTGCATATCCTACAATTATGGCCACGGTGATGATAACGACTGCACTTCGAGCTCCTTTTCTTTTCACCAATTGATAATATTCTTTGTTTACGTAGTTGTCCAATTGAACGTTTAACTATTGGAAGTAATACATTCACACCAACATCAATAGATCTCCAATCAGAATGATTTCCAATAGGATAAACTGATCCTTTATAGGTTGATAATAATGTACTAGAAAAATAGTAGTCCAACACAAAAGTATATCTAAATTTAGCCCACGAATAACAACACAAGCATGAGCACATGGAATCTCCACCAAATCCCAAACACGACAACTGCACGATTTATAGGCCAAATTTACCAAAAAGTGATTGTCTCCATCAACTACTTGATATTCTTCATTGTTAATAGAATCAACCTGAAAAATAAAACAGTCAATGAAATGTAATCAACTAGGTGAACCAATGGAATGTCAATGAAAACTAACATATAAACGAAAATGTAAGTGATACTATCCCTATCTGATTAAATATTTTCAAGCTATCAGTGAAAACAAAAACTATTAGTGATAGCTTCTATCACTGATAACATGTTATAAATGACAGAAGCTATCACTGATAACATGTTATTAATGATAATTTCTAATAGTTAAGGTATTTGTACCTTGAAGTTTTTTGACTGACTGTGTTGCTCTCGCAACTCAGACTCTGCCCAACTAGTCAAAACAGTCTTCATGGATAATGTTGATTTACCTTTTTCATAAAACCAAATTTGAAGTATTTCTCTAATATAATCAAGTAATGATGCAATGGGGAACTCCCTACGCTCTTTCAAAATATTATTCAAGCACGCTGAAATATTAGTAGTCATCATATTATACCTTCTTCTCCTAGAATGTGCACGTGCCTACTTCTCAAAACCAACTTTACTGAGACATTCCCGAATTGTAGGATATATTGATTCCATCCATTTCATATAAAACTCGAACTTATCAATTGTATAAGCTTTTGCACAACAATAATATATCATCAATTAAAGAATCTTTATAAATCAACTTCATATTTTGCAAAAGGTGTCGTAGACAAACACAATACTCAACATTTGGAAAAACATTCATAACACCTTTTAGAATGCTAAAATGTCGATCAGAAATAATGACTAATCATTTCGATCAGAAATAATGACTAATCCTTCTTATTCACCAAAAAATTTCTTTAAATTCTTAAAAAACCATCTCTAGGATGCATCATTTTCAGAGTTGATACTAAAAGCAAGAGGAAAAATCTGATTGTTACCGTCAATTGTTGAACCTGTCAAAAGAGTCCCATCATATTTACATTTCAAGAACGTCCCATCAACTGATATATTAGGCCTACAATGCTTCCAACCCTCAATTGATGCTTCAATAGCTATATAACAATACTTAAAATGCCTATTTATATCAGCTTCATAAGCAGTGAAGGTACCTAAAAGAAGAAAATCAACAATTAAGCCAGATTACAAAAGGTATATAATTGACTCATGCCTACCACCAATAGCTTCTATCACTGATTGCAGTCCATCATCAACAGCTTCCATTATTTTCATGTTATCTATGATGGAAGATATCAGTAATAGGATCTAATCAGTGATAGGAGCTATCATTGATAGATCATATAATAAGTCAGAAACAAAAACTTGGATTATTTTCTTCTAACTTCATAAAAAACTTTGGAATCAAAGCATATGATTTACGTGCATCGCCTTTCAAAGACTTCATTATTTGCTCTTTTGCCCTCCATGCTTTATAATAGCTAATAGTTACTCCAGATTCCTTACGGACTTTATTCACAATATCACTAGGAGTTGAGGTATGAGAAGAACTAAATCTAAAATCATTTCTCAAACATTCGGCTATTAAGGACGAAGAAGCTTGCCTATGACAAGTTTGAATACTTTTTATAGAACAATCATGAATATCAATAAACTTCCCAAGTATCCATAAAACACTTCGCTTGTAACGGATGCCCTCACATATCACTGACAACCATCTTGAACACATTGAAACGAAATTGCTCTTGAATTTGATGTTATAGTCTAAAATTCAAAATTCTTCTTAATTGTTATCAAGTAAAAAAATTTTGATAAAATCTCTTTACTAGCAAACACATCTTTTTCTTTCAAATCACGAGCAATATGTATATCCATAATCACTTGAAAATCACCATCACCAATCATAGGTTTAGAAGAAGGAACAGTAGACAAATAATTCTCAGCTCCATTAGAAACAATATTAGAAGACACTTCCAAACATGAACTACTGACATGAGCAACCAAAGGATGTCGTGTATTTTGTTCCTTAACTAAAGCCAAAAACCAAGCTATATCCTTATCTTCACGAATTTGAACTACATTTTGAACCTCATTCATAACAAAATCTAATAAAACTGAAAGTTCTATAGAAGAAGTAGACACATCCAAACAAATCTCCTTAACTATTAAACCCATAAAATCTTCGAAACTCATTATATCATCTACTAAAAATCCAATAGATTTGTAATTCACATAACTGTGTTTTTCATTCCATATTCCACTATGAAAAACAACTACTAGAATGATCATGTTTTAAAATTCCTGCAAAAGTAAAACAAAAGCTCTTGAATAACAATATCAATAGGTTCTAATAACTATCAAAAGAAAATATAAATCTATCAATATCATTGATACCAGTCTAAAACTAGGTATGTCTTTCAATGTATATCAACAAAAAATAATGAACAAATAAAAAATGATAGCAATCACACATATTCTATTAGTGATAGACATTATCAATGATAGCCACTGATATCTTCCAATTGATGACAGTAGCTTCTAAACCCTAAGTTAATACATTGTAGCAGAAAATCATAAATGACAAACAAAAAGCCAAGGTAGCTGTAATATCAAACCTAAAAATATCAAAACATCAAAATACGCTGATATGTTTATAGAAAGAATATACAGTATCAAATGAAACAGTGAAGAATGCAAACCTTAACTTAATTAATCAATCAAAACTCAAAATATCAGAGAAAAAGTAAACAATGCAATGAACAACGCAAAATTTCATGAAAGCACACAAACTCCGCTCATAATCCATTATGTTCACAGTGAGCTGAAGAAATCATTAAGTTCTTGAGAAAAAGAGAAAGAAAAGACTAAATGACCTGAAGAAATCAAGGAAAAAATTGAAAAACAGAATGGAATAAACAAGAACGCTAAAAAAAAAAAAAAAACTCCCAATCAAAGATGAAATCGAAAAAAGAAAAACGAACTCAAGAATTGGAATTGATCGAAGTATCACAGAGCTTCACGAATGGGATTTCATGGAGACTGATTCATCGATGTTTCACCGTGAAAGAAAAAGGAAAGTAGTCACGAACAACAATGAGAAAAAGGAAAGTTAATAAAGGGACAAAGATGGTAAATTTGGAATTTTGGAAAAAATGATAGCTTGATCGGTCAATATTTGCTATAATAGCAAATATTTAAAATATGGTATATATGATTAGATTTTTTCCCATTTGTATTATTCAATATAAATTTCCTATAATAATTATATCACATATAATTAAAATAATGTAATTATATCATATATAATTAATTCTCTCATTTAATTTGAACAATTCAAATTAATCCAAATACTGATTCTCATTTAGTCCTATTGAGCTACCAAAGGGACCTCATAGACTTGTAGCTTGAAGCTCCAACGGTACGTAAATAATTTATTAAACTCTTTAATTAAATTATTCACCATCCATTAACTATCAAGCATTCCACTAAAGACTAATAACTGCACTCTTCGTACTATAGATATATTTATGTGTCCATTAGATATAACCAATCGATAGTACGATGACCCTTCTCAAATTACTTGTAAGTACAGCTTGGCCAAAATTATCATTTTGCCCCTATAGGTACATCTAACTCCTTAAGTACCATTGATTCCTCTAATGAACAATAGATCATAGTCCAACTATGACTAAACCCCTCTCGAGTCAGGAGAGAGTGTGGCGTCATATTGTTCAAGCCCCTGGAATCAGCCCTTAAGGGAGCAATTTATCTACTTACCCCGACCTCGAGGAAGGAGTGAATTCCTTCTTGTGTAGCTGTGTTCCCAGATCTTCAATCAAACTAATCCCCAAAATGGTAGGCTTATTGAGTTGGCGATCTGACCACTCTCACCCATACAAATCAAAGGATCACCATTATAGGCAAAAGTTTACAACTCACTCGGGATTCGGGTCATGTTACCTATGGTCATCCTGGTGAAATGTAAGTCTCTGTCATGAACGACGTTATATAATGAGACTAAACATTTCATGGTTCGGTCTTATACAAACTCCGTTATATAGAATATCCTCGCTCACATGTCTACACGTAAATGATCAAGATCAGATCATTTGTAGCACTTTACAATAATTGTAGCACCTATAAAGCGAGCCATACTCGTAGTATCATCGGGATAAGGTATCTAGTCTTGTCTATCTACTACAGACTATTTAGATTATCACTTAAACATGATCCACCCATATGTCTCTACATACATGTTTAAGCTACAAGATAACCTTGGATGTTAGTTTATTGGTTTGTGGTTACTGCAACTAATTTTGAAATAAAACATTATATATTTTATTAAATAAATAATAAGTTTGTACAATACAATTATCAACTATAGGACCCTACGAGATTTAGAGCATCAACCCCAACAGCTACAATGAAGTTAATATGGGCTCTGAGTATTTTCATTCAACAACCATTCCTTTTGCTTATCATTAGACTCAATTTCTTGCACTTCTCGATTTTTTTCCACAGAATCGGTGAAGCGGTGAAGGAAAGAAGAAGACAAAACAATGAAGCGGTGAAGGAAAGAAGAAGACAAAACGTATGCTAAAGAAGAGGGCTAAAATCTCTTTGACACTAATTGACCCAAAATCTTAAGCTAATGGTGAAGGTAAATTAAATTATAATATCTACCACTCCCCCTCACTTGTGGGCTTGAAATATGAAAAATGCCCAACAAGTGGAAACCAATATTAATTGGAGAGGAAACAACAATGCAGACTTGAACACAAGACCTCTCTGAACCACATGCTCTGATACCATAATTATGGTAATTTGAGGAGAATAAAATAATACTTCTCTATGTCCTATATGTATATATATATATATACGCGTAAAGTGGCTAACAAATAAACTACTTAAGATACAAAAATAGCAAATAAATAGTCAATAGAAAAGCAACTAATATAAGCATATATGGTCGTAGTTCTAAACTTCCTCTCATCATTTTTATAGGTATATATTGTCTTTGCTTTATGTATATAATCATTATATATTAGATTCTTACTCTCGTGTTTCTTAAATCTAACCGAACATTTCTAAATTTGAATTTAAATGTTAAAACATCTTAAACTTTTCCACCAATAAAGTACATACAAAAACATTATATTAAGATGTTTACATGATCAAATATAGACATTTAACAAATTCAAACAAGTATCACTCATAATAAAATAAATCATTTCTATTATTTCTTAAGAAAAACATATCATTAATAGATAATCACGATATTGGATAAGTGATATACATCCAAATCATCTTCTAATATATATCAACTATTACACCCAAATAAGTTTGAAAAATAACAATAAATTAATAATTTATAATTACTCTCGCACAATTCTAAATCCTTCTAAAAAAAACTAAATCTAACAACTTTGATCAAATATAACCTCTTGCATTCTTTTGTACATCCCTTTTATAGCCACAACATCTAGAAAGATACATGAATTTTCTTGAAATGATCCACTAGTCTCAAAATGAACATTTTTTTAAGGAAAGAAACAAGAGTGTTTGGTGTAGGAATTTTGGGACTTTTGTGGAGTTTACTAGGAAACCACCATGTTGGTGGGTTGGTCATTAAGTCAAGAGTCAAAATTAGAGTAAGTGATCAACAAAATCACCCTCTCCAACATCTCATCTTCTATTCAACACGCTTTGAGAGAATTAAACAAGTGCAAATTTTTATTTATTTATTTAACAAAGCAGAGAAATTTGGGGCTGTTAATTAATCAATAAACTTTTCTTTGTTGTTGTTGTAGTAACATTTGAAGGCCTCTTCAAGTATCATTTCACCATCATATTTGTATGTGAAACCTCTCTCAATCAACTTTCTTGTGTTCATTTTGATGTTCCTCATTGGCACTTCATCACAATTCCTACAAACCCAACAATCCCTCATTATTAATTTCACACAAACAACTTAATGTATACAATCTTTGTTTTACAATTATGAGTACAAATAGTGTTTATTGAAACTTAATAAATTGAAAAACATTAAAATTGAACAACAAATAGTTAACAAACAACACCTATTTTTGTTTCTTTTTAAATTTTCTGATTTACCTTTGTATTTTGGAAACAAAAAGATCCAGAGTTAAAATAGCACATATATTTATAAGCTTAATTATTTTAAAAAACTGAAACACAGAATTAAATTTTTGTTTGATGATCACCCTTTGATTTTTCAAAAATTGTGCATCTTTTCCCACAATTTTTTTCCATTTTTTTATTTTCTTTTTAAAAAATTAAATTCAAAGCTAAATTCTAAAAACAAATTAAAATAAGTTTTTAAATATAGAAAAATAAACTAAAATATTTACAAAATGTAACAAAATTTTAGAACTATCAATGATAGGCTGATAGACACTGATAGACTTCTATTAGTGTTTATGAGTGAAGTCTATCAGTGATATCGATAAATACTCTATTCTTAAATTTTGTTATATTTTGTAAATATTTTCAACAGTTTTACCATTTGAAATAATTTTCCTTTTTAAAACGTCTAAATACTATTTTAGTCTCCGTGTTTGGTTCATTTTAAGTCCTACTTTAAAATGTTCATTTTGATCCCTTATCCCTTCAATTTTAATGTGATTCATTTTGGTCCCTAAATTCTTAAAATGTCCATTATAATTCTTGAACTTTAAAAAATTGATCCTTTTGATCCCCTTAAAAATGAAATAAAGATGAACGAGATTAATATATGAAAACAAATTACTTTATATATATAAAAAAGTTACCCTTGTTTTTTGTGGAATTGAGGATGATGAAGACGAAAGTAATTGGCAATATCTGAAGAAGAGAAGAAGGAGCTTGCACACAAGAATCTGCCATGGATTGAAGTTTGTTCCATACAGAAAATATGGGCATCACAAACATCATCAATCTCAACCATTGGGATTTTCCCATCCACTTCTTCGATAAATCTGAGGGCGTTGAACGCTCCAATTTTGTCTGTAAACTGAGACAACATCACCATCATCGTTTCCGCCGCCGAAGAATTAAGTGTTTGGCCGCCGGCGATAAGGCCACAAGCCAATGTAACCACCTCCAACCCCTCACATTCTTCCTTCCTCTCTCCAACTTAAGCAACTCTTTCTCTGTTAATGTCTTTGATTCTATGTATTCCAAATATGTCTTTGCCGATCACACTCTATTGTGATAACAACAGGGCTGTGGCAAATTCTAAGGAACCTCGAAGCCACCAAAGAGACAAACACATAGAATAGAAGTATTATTTGATCAGGGATATTGTGCATCATGGTGATGTGATAGTCATGAAGATCGCATTGGAGCACAACGTTGCTGATCCATTTATAAAGGCTCTCAAGGCTAAAGTGTTCAAGGGTCATTTGGAAAGTCTGGGTCTACGAAACATGCGACACCTTATCTAGGGCAACTGGGGGATGATACTAGGTATAGATATGCTCTAGTTTATTGTATATTGTAATGTTTTATGTATTATACATTAGTCTCCCGAGCCATTAGGACAAGGGGGAGATTGTTGGGATTGGTGTCCTAATTCTCCAGGTGGTCTCGTAGTTTGTAAACACTTTGTACATATTGTTATTAATAAAATAAATGTAATTTTATATGCATTTACTCAAATCCAATAAATTAAGATCCGTGGTTATTTCATGTAACTTAAGCATGTATGTGGAGACATGCAAGTGGATCATGCCTTAAGTAATAATCTAAATGGTCTGTAGTAGATGGATAAAGGAGCGATACCTTATGCTGTTGACATTATGGATACAACCCGCTTTGTAGATGTTACAAGTGTTGTAAAGTGCTACAAATGGTCTGTTCCTGACCATTCATGTGGAGACATGTGAGCGGGGGTATCCTATACAAAGAGTTTGTATAGAATAGGACCACAAGATGATTGGTCTCTTTATATAACGCCATTGATAATTAAGACCTAAATTTCACTAAAATGACCATAGGTGACATGACTTTAATCCTGAGTGAGTTGGTAACTCCTGCTTATGAGGGCGGTCTTTTGATTTGTACGGGTGAGAGTGGCCAGTTTGCCAACTCAATAAGCCTATCATTTTGGGGATTCGTCTGATTGGGGAGCTGGGAACTTAGCTACACAAGACGAAATTCACCCCTTCCCCGAAGTAGGGGTAAATTACACCCTTAAGGGCTGATCGAGGTCTTGAGCATGGTGGTCACACCCTTTCCTGGCCTGAGAGAACTACTATGACTTATTGTTCATTAGAGGAATCAGTGGTACTTCAGTAGTTAGATGTAACTACACAGGAAAAATGGTGATTTGACCCAGTTGTACTTATCAGTGATTTATGAAGGGTCATCGCACTATTGATTGGTCATATGGACACAGAAATATATCTTTAGTGTGAAGAATGCAGCTGTTGGTCTTTAGTGGAGTGACTAACAGTTAACGAATGGTGGATCTCGTGATTAAAGAGTTTAATCAGTTTCAAGCTACAGGTCCATGAGGTCCTCTTGGTAGCTCAATGGGTTCAAGTTGAGAATCAAATTTTGGGTTAATTTGAAGGGTTCAAATTAACAAGAAGAAATTCAATTATATGTGATATAGTTGATATGATGTATTTGATACATTATCATTGGAGGAATTAATATAAATATGATTTATATTGAATACCATAAAATAGATAAAGAACTATGGTTTATATGTTTCATATGATGAAATATTAAAACTATAGGTTATAAATATAATATTATAAGTTGGTTATTATATTTATTTATAACATATTAATTATATGATAATTAATTATTTTTTTTTCTAATAACCATATTGAGTGGGAGGTTATTGGAAGTTTTATAGTAACTGTGAGATAAAAGAAAAATGGAGCTCGTAAATATCGGCTTTAAACAACACCAAATTATTGGTTGCATTTGGGAGGCTCTTTAAAATCCCCACCTTTGATTCATCTTCTTAAAAAAATAATAATAATCCAACAATTAAATTAAATCAAATTAAATTAATAATGAACATGCACACAATTAATCAAGAATTTGGAGTTTTTACCTAAGTTGCGAAGAGTTGCATGGACGATATGGTCCTTTAGAAGAAGCTTTTTTATGAGGGAAGAAGCCACATAGCCGAACCCACCTGTAACGCACACTATGCACCCACTGGACATGGCCATTTTCTTTACTCAATTTCTTTCTCTAATATTATCTTTTATATATATATATATATAGTCCTCTCATGATTTATTTACATGATTCAATCAGTAGAAATCAATATTAATAATAAAAAAAAAATAATATTACAGGAATTTAAACACATGACTTCTTAGATCACTTGGTTTGACAACATACTTGTTTAGATTGACAAGAGAAAAGAAAAATATTTTTCAAAAAAGTCATTTTTATTTTAAACTCTTTGGACAAAAACGGTTTAGAACGCAATTTGGAAAGATTTCAAAAGTTATTTTGGGTTGTTACCAAATAATTCAATTTTTTCGAAACTGACTTTTTAACAAATTAAACATTTGAAAGTTAAACGAAAGGCATGCTAAATCATCACAAAAACATTTTTCTATTAATTTGGTCTTTTGAAAAAAAAAGAAAAAAAAAACTATTGTTTTTCTTCTTCTTTCATACCATTCTACTCCTAATGTTTAACATCATTGGTAAGGATAGGAAATGAAAATGGGGACGTGGCCTTTTCATCTACACACAAACAAATTCTCTTCTCCATTATTTTTGTCGCTCACTAAAATTTAAACTACGCGTTGGCCTACATACCTGCAGAAGTCGTACATCATCGTATTTGTCTATTCTTCTTCTTTTTTTTTTTTCTCACTAAAATTCAAACTGCGCGTTGGCTTATAGACCTGCAGACGTGGTACATCATATATATATATTCACTTCTTTCCTCTGAATGCTTTGAATCTATTATATGATACTATAAACGACTAAACACTAAATTTCATTGTTTGAATCAATAAGTGGGGGTCTGGAGTGATACACTCTGGTGGGAATTTGGAGACGTTGTCCCAAAACCTAATTTGTATTTGTACTTATATTATTAACAATTTTCGTCCTAAAGTTTGGAGTGCGCAATATAAACTCTCAATACATTTGGAGATGTTTTCATAGGATCGACTTTAACATGGGTCTTGACCCATGTGGCATTTGGAGATGTTTTCGTTGGATCGACTTTAATATGGGTCCTGACCTACGTGGCTTTTCTCTTCCTTATCTTATTTTTCTTTGAGCTTTGTCGTTTGGCTCATTTGCTCCACTCCCTTTTTATTGGGAAATTGTTTAAAATAGTAAGAATTGATGTTTCACTTGAAAGTATGGCAGAGTATGGAAATAATAATTTTTTTTTGGAAAAATGTATGCCACATACGCGAGATCCTTTTTTTTATAATCCTCAATATGCCCTTAATGTGGTAGTCCATCAGAATTATTAAGTATAGTGTATTTATTATATCGGAAATATATTTGGATTAGAAATACAATGTGTAAATGGACAAGCACCACTTATCAAATTTCCAGTCAACGGATTCGTTATAAAAACGTGGCAATTTTTATGCTCCATTTGAATTTTGAATTGCCAGTTTTTTATCATATTAGATTTATTTAACCACATTTTGAATGGATTCAAAATTAATCAATCTTTAATTTTTCTCTCTCAATTTAAATTTTGATCTATCGTAAATCTTCAGATTTTACATGATTTTCTGAACTTTATTTATTTAAATTTGTTATCACATTTTATTACATGACATATTATTATTATATTAGTAAATTGATAAGATAATATATCATTATATTATCATTATTATATCATTATTATTTTTTGAAAAATTATTTCAAATGTGAAAACTGTTAAAAATATTTATAAGATATAGCAAAATTTTAGAACTATCAATGATAGACACTGATAGACATTGATAGACTTCTATCGGTATTTACCAATATCACTGATAGACACTGATAGAACTCTATCATTGTCTATCAGCGTCTATCATTGATCGTTCTAAATATTGTTATATTTTGTAAATATTTTGGTTTATTTTTTTATATTTAAAAACAACCCTATTTTTTTATCTTATAGAATTTTTATATACATTTTGTAAATCTATACTATATTATATTATTATTTTAGTAAATCTTGCTATTAAGTTTGTGTTATTGACACACGAGTAATTAGTCAGTTTTGATATCTTGTTGTTCAATTTTGTTATTAGCTATGGCTTTACAACGAGTTAAACTTCTCTTTGATGGTAGATGGAATGAAGGTTCACACCAACATAATTTTTGAATTCTTGAGGTTTTTATTCCATCAAATTCATCCTTTCAACTGTTGAAATGTCTTGAATCTGTTTGCTGGCGCTTCGAACAACCAAGTACGAGGGTTTAGCACCTTGTATTCAGCATATTTATTTATTTGCAGTTATTTACGTTTATGACCCTAGAGTTTAGAGTAGTACGCTATATAAACTCTTTAACCCTAGAGGCACCGTTTTTTATGTAATTATGAAAACATTCTTTCAAATAATATTGTTCTCCCTCTGCCCGTGGACGTAGCTAACACATTGTTAGTGAACCACGTATATCTGTGTGTCGATCTTCTCTATCTTACGTTCCTTTTTTTGTGTTCTTTAATTGTCAATTTCGCAACACCAACAGTTTGTTGAATATATTCAAAGTAAGCTTTTTCCTTCTCACAATTTGTCTATTTTTCGATTAACAGTGTACTGAGATGGTTTCAACAATTCAAATCTTATTTGGGTTGTTGAAGATAAGGATGTTTTGTGACTAACATTATTTTTATCGGATTTCCCCCAAATGTGATTTATATTTAGTGGTTGACCACATATTTTCTTATTCTTGTGGAAATACAATATATCTAAATATTGATTTAGTGACAACAAATCATTCTCCCCCATAGTCTTTTTGCAATACTAAAATCATTGATTTTCATGATTTTGAAGAAAGATCACTTTCTCTAAATTTTGGTATTTTCACTCAAGAAGATTCACTTCTTAGGAGCAAGTGTGTATTAAAGAAAGCCACTTATTTGTTTGTTCGTAATAATAGTTTTGAACTTACCATGACTAGGTCAAGTAGTATGTCATTTGATATTCGTTGCAATGACTTGTCTTGTAGGTGGTATGTACATGCATCTGTATATAGGAAAAGTGGGGTGTAGATGATTTGAAAGTTCACAAATATCCATCAATGTGTTGTTGATATTGTTAAAGATGGTCATAAGAAAACAACATCTTAGATTCGTAGTTTGGTTCAAAGAAAGTTTTTTTTTTTTTTTTTTTTTTTTTAACGTGGCAGTCATTGAAGTTTCCAACATTTAGAACTTTCCACATATGAAGAGGACATGATTCTAGCCTTAAGGGAGAGTCGGTTAAAGAATGTAAGTTATTTTTTGTTTAAGTAATATATGTATCATTAGTAATTGATAAATTTGTAAGGTACACTAATTATTATCATTTTGCAGTTATACCTTATTAACCAACATGAATTTGAAGTTCACGATCGCACCAACCAATTTTTGGTCAACATTCTAATTCATATTTGTTCATGTCGACGATGGGACCTAGACATGATCTTGTGCTTCCATGCATGCATTGACTATGAACCTTCATTTGCAGGCATATACATATTATTTCTATCGTGTTTCAAATTTAGTTCTATTATATAGGAAAGAAACACGTCTTATCAATAATGTAGAATAGTTTACAAATGTGCATGGAGTTGGTGATGATCCCTTTCTTCCTCCCAATGTCAAATGTCCTACTGGTAGGTCTAAGAAAAAAGGATTACGTCTTGTTTAAAAGAGAAAGCAACAATTCGTTGTAGTATATATGGTGGGAGGTGTCACAATTATAGGTCTTGTAAGGAATTCATACAACATTGAGTTCCCGTATTAGTTGTTTTTTGAAATGCTTTATATTTTTGTCATCCTATATTTTTGCATTTTGTTTTAATTTAAACTATTATAATTTTTTTTTTTAATGAAAGGCTTTTTCAATTTCTTATTGTTCTAAGCTAAATTAGCTTTTAGAAAGCAATAAAAATGGTGGGAGGGGGCTTGATTGTTTGAATAGATAGAAAAACTAAATGTGAAAATTTAAAGTACTGAAAGTAAGATAGATTGAGAAAGAGAGAGAATGAACACGAGATTATCTTTACCGATTTAGAGACCATTGGACTATCTATGAATCTATTCATCGATTAAACATGCAAACATTCTTAGATTAACTATTTCTCCAGCTTAATCGAATGTAAGGAAAGCACGATAAACTCCTTATGGAAATCCAACGTGATGTTGATTCCTAAACTAACCGTGTCACGCAAGCCTATTTACTTAGTTAATAGTATTAAGTTTGGAGATTGATTAGAACATTAAGCTAGATTGGCCTACTCTAACCTAATGCATTTATAATCTTTAGATTTCATTATCTTTTAGGCGATTCTAGAAGTCTAACAATCAAACCATAATTCTAACTAAAACCTATTGCTACTAAAATTAAGCATGCTTTGGATGCAATTACATGTTGGAATACAGAAACAAGCAGCGGAAGAAAAACAGCATCATTAAGCATTCTAATTCATTAATTTTTGCTTTAAATTCAGCATGTTCATAAACTAAAAAGAGTTTCAACACTAACCTTTGAAGTACCTCTTGAATCACGGTCCTCAACTACAATCTCCTTTTCCTTTGGCTGTGAACCACCACAAGGTCTTCCTTACTATTCTCTTGACGACTTAGATTGAGTTGTGGGACTCAAAACAAGCTTGAATTAGGGAAAATGGAGGTAAAGAACTAGTTTTTCAGCACTGTGAAGAACACTTCTTCAAATAGATTTTTCAACAAAACTCTCTTCAATGCATGCCCGATTTCCATTTCAATTTGGTTTATTTATTGCATGACTTTCAAGCAAAAAACCTTATGCATGAATTCAGCTCAAGCTTGAGAATTTGAGCTGTAAAATTAGTGAAACCATGAGTGAGCTAGTAGGTTGAAGAAGTGGAAAAATCCCACTTTGAGATTTTCCCATTTTCTTCATTTTTCATCTAATTTTAAAATTATTTACAAAATTAAATTTCAATTTCAGTTTTTAATCTTAAAATTAAAATTGAAATTAATTTTACAAAAATTAGTACAAAATTAATTTCTAATAAAATTAATAATAATTAATTAAACAATTTAATTAATTCTAATTAATTTAATATCAAATATTAAATTAATTCAACATTAGTTCCACCACCATTAATCTCTATTCATGGATTTAATATTTAATTCATATTTAAATATTGAGAAATTATTTCAAATGGTAAAAATATTAAAAATATTTACAAGATATAGCAAAATTTTAGAACTATCAATGTTAGATGTTGATAGACACTGATAGCGCTTATCATTTATAGTTCTAAAATTTTGTTATATTTTATAAATATTTTGATTCATTTTTCTATATTTAAAAACAACCCTTAAATATTAACCATTTCTCCAATTTCGTTTATTTCAAAATTAAACGTGTAATTATATCACATATAATTACTAAGTCCATTAATTCATATTTGAACGATTCAAATTAACTTATCATGCTATTCTAAGACTTATCCATTTGTGAGCTAGTAAGAGGGCCTAATGGACCTACAGATTATGGGCTCCAATGATCCGAGATTAATTGATAAAACTCTTTACACCGAATTAACCTCCATTCTTTAACTACCGGGTCATTCCACTAAAGCCCATAGTTACACTCCCCCCACTGTAGATATATTGTGTCCACTCGATATAACCATGATTAGTAGGTTGACCCTTCATTGTTCGTAATAATAGTTGGGTCTAATGACTGTTTTACTCCCGAGATTACCTCTTGTTCTTTAAGTCCCATTGATCCTCTAATGAACAACTGATTTGTGATCCGATCATCAAATCGAGTTTCTCTCTTGCCAATGAGAGGGTAGGGCCCCTTGTTCAAGACCTGAAGTTAGCACTTAAGGGAACAACCTCTCTATTATCCTTGAAAGTGAGTAGGAGTCACCTTGCATACTATGTCTCCAACTATCTACCCGATCTTACCCCCGAAATGGGAGGCTGATTGAGCCAGTGCTGTTGAGTCAACCCTCACCTATGAAAATCTAAGGATAATCCTGAATAAAATAGTTTATAGTTAGCTTAGGGTTAAGGTCAAGTTACCTAGGTCATCATTTTGAAATAATCAGTATTAAATAGTAAACAACATTATAAAATAAAAGTGACTTATTTCTTGGTCCGATCTTGCGCAAACTCATTGCACAGGACGTCCCCACTCCTCATATCACTACATGTACGAATCAGGATCACTTCGTCTATAGCACTTTACAACTCCTTGTAATAAATACAGAGTGGGCCGCATCCGACAGTGTTACCAGAATAAAACACTCAACCTTATTCATATACTATAATTCATTTAGACTATTTATTCGAACCTGATCTACTCTTATGTCTCCACATAAAGTTCAAGTACTCATGTAAAAGTCATTGATCTTTTAGTTTATTGAATTTATTTCTAAAACGAAATTATATTCAATACAACTTTATTGAATCAAACTTCAATAATAACTTTATTGATTTACAGAATGAGTTTATTTTTTATAAACCATGAGTTTTAGGTCATAAAATCCAATATTACAGGCATCTAAAACATAGTAGCATGGACGAACAAACATATGAGTATAAACGATTAAGTTGTCAATTTAATCTACCAATATGCTCATTCTAGAAGTTCAACCAGAGATAGGAAAATAATAAGAAAAAAAGAAGTCTAAGAAGAATACATCAAAATTGTTGGATTTTATGTCCTAAAAACTCGTAGTTTGTAAAATGATAAACATTTTCTATAATCAATAAACTTATTACTGATTTTATAAATTGTAGATATGAAAGTCTAAATCCAATAAACTAAGGCTTATAACTAATACATGAGTAATTGAACTTTATATGGAGACCTAAGAGTGGATCAGGTTCAAGTAAATAGTCAAAATGATCTATAGTATATGAATAAGGTTGGGTACCTTATTCTGGTAACATTATTGGATGTGGCATACTCTGTACTTGTTACAAAGTGTTAAAAAGTGCTACATATGATGTGATCCTAATTCGTACATGTTATGACATGAGGAGTGGGGGCGTCCTATGCAATGAGTTTGCATAAGATCGGACCAAGAAATAAGTCACTCTTACTTTATAACATTGTTTACAGTAGAAAACTGATTATTTCACTTAGATGACCTAGGTAACTCGATCTTAATCCTGAGCTAACTATGAACTTTTGTTTATTCAGGATTATCCTTAGATTTGCATAGATGAGGGTTGGTTCAATAGCGTCGGCTCAATAAGCCCCCCATTTCAAGGGTAAGACCTAATAGATAACTGGGGACATAGGGTGCAAGAAGAAGTTCACGCCTACCTGATTTAAGGATAGAAGATAGGTTGTTCTCTCAAATACTGAATCCAGGTCTTGAACAAGGGGCCCCACACCCTCTACCTGGGCTGAGAGAGTTTGGTTTAGTGATTGGATCATAAACCAGTTGTTCATTAGATGGTCAGTAGAAACTTGAGAAATAAGACGTAATCTCGGGGGTAAAATAAATATTTGACCCAGCCGTTATTACGAAAAACCTGTGAAGGGTCGACTTATTGATTATGGTTAAATCATGTGGATATAATATATCTATAGTGAGGAGAGTGCAACTATGAACTTTAATGGAGTGACCATTAGTTAACGAATGGGGGTTAATTTGGTCTAATGAGTTTAGCCAATTAATCTCGCATCGTTGAAGCCCATGGTCTGTAGGTTCACGAGGTTTCCCTACTAGCTCGTAATTGGATTAGCTCTAGAGTAGCGTGATAAGTTAGTTTGAAATGTTCAAATTAGAATTAAGGGAGTTAGTAATTATATGAGATATAATTACTTGTTTAATTTGAGAATTAAACAAAATAAGAGAATTTATATTTAAATATGATTTAAATATATGAAGATGGATATGTGTAAAAATTAATTAAATATTTGATATTAAATTAATTAGTTTTATTTAAAAATTAATTTTATAAAATTAAAATTTTCAATTTTAAAATCAAAATGGATTTTAAAAAATCAAGTTTTCATTTGGAGATAAAAATTGGAGAATTGAAAAAAAAAAAACCCATGCACAAATGGAATATCTCAATATTCCATTTGTGCATGGTTTTTTCAATTTTTCAATTTTTCTCTTCTTCATTAACTTCTTCATGCTCACACAATACCTATTTTCCTCTTCTTCATTAACTTCAAGCATGAGCCGCAAGTCATGCAACATTCTTCTTTGTGTGTTCACCTACAATAAATAAAGAAGAATGGAGTTATTTTGAGGGATGCAATCAAGAGAATTTTAGTTGAAAATTCGTGGTGAAGAAAGTGTTCAACAAGATTGCTGTTGTGAGCAATTCTCCATAATCTCTTAATTCAAGCTTGTTTGGAATCCCACAACTCAATCTAGAGCACCAAAAGAATAGTGGGGAATATCTTGAGGTGGTCTGCAACAAGATTCGGAGAAGATTGCAGCTGGAGATCTTGCTTTGAAGAAGTTCTACAAAGGTATGTCAAGAAATTCACTTTTTTCTGCAACAGCATGCTTTATATTTTGCCAAAATTAATGAATTAGAGTGTTTAATGATCCTTTTTGCTTCTGTTGTTGCTGATACAATCCTTCAATTGGTATAAGAGCATCATATAAGCATTCAATTCGGTTTAATTTTGGTGTGGTGGGTGTTTTATATAAGATATATGAAACTGATGCACTGATATAGTTTCCTGAGATTTGGTATTTAATTTATTTTTTATTTCTCATTTAAATTTGTAATTGGCTCTTGTTTGATGAGTTTATATGTGTTCTCAAGAGTCTGTAATTTATTTGGAGTCATTAGAGTTGAAATTAAGTTGTAATTGAAGAAACAAGTGAAGGGGGTCGAGATGTTGTTCCAGTTTTTTAGCTTCTGCTCAAAATTGTTGTTGAGGTTCAGTTGCTAAGTGATCGTCAAGTTTCAGGCGTTACACGATGTGAAGAAAAGCTAGACGATTGTATAGCAATGGGTGTTGATCGTTGTGATGTTGAACGCTAAGTGATCGTGTACCTACAGGAGCTAGACGATGCATTGATATGCTATACGATAGCATTACGTGATTGTTTAGCTTTTGCATGGGAACTAAACGATGCATTGGAGGTGCTAACGATGGCACTACATGATCATGTAGCTGCAACGTGAACTATGAAGTGCTATGCCATAGCTCCAAGCGATCGTCTAGTTGCAGTGCTAAGCGATGAATTCAAATTCTATGCGATAGAACTAAACGATCATGTAGCTACAGCGCTGAACGACGCGAAGATGTTCTATGTAGTGGACACTAAACGATGACATGAAGCGCTAAGCGATGGTGTTAAGCGATGGTGTAGTTCTACCTGAGAGCTAAGTGATTGCACTATGCAATAGACAAATGACACTAAGTGATCGTGTACCTCTTCTCAACACAAGGTGATGGTGTTAAACGATTGCCTTCAGTGCTACACGATTGGCCTTAACGAGACTATGAGGTTGGACCGAGAACAACCGATTCGACCAGTTTTCTCGAGGTCCAATCCGGTTCAGCCTCAAATGATTTTTGGCTAGTCCGGTTTAGACTTTGTTGGTCTGATTCAGACTTATCCAGTCCGGTTCAAGATGCTTAGATTTAGTTTGAAGCGATTCGAACGGTTCAAAGACGGTTTTGAAGCTGTTTGTAATAGTTAGGCTTCTGTTTGCCTGTTTATGCAAAAAATAAAACTAAATCAGTCTATGTTTAATTATTTATGCATTTGATGTATGTTATAATTAAATAAATCTTGTATGTGCATGTAGTATGCCATTTAGATTTAAAATCCTACCATAGGAAGCATGTTACATACATTGAAAGTATGTTATAATCTGTTGTACTATATAGTATGCATGTTAGGGTTTCTTGTATTTAATATAAGTGTTATATTAAATATTGAATGCCTTTATGTATGTTATGGATGTTTAGTATGTCTAAAGTTTGATAAGCTGTTATAAAATTGGGTTAGACGTTTAAAATCCATAAAGAACAGTTGCATGCTCACGTAGGTTGACCACCTGTTTTAAATAGTTAAAACTTGTAAAACTTGGGTTACAAACTCAACCTATATATAATCCTGTCTACGGCTGGAGGTACTTAAGTTGACAGTTTACGGAACACCTCCTACCTAGGGATTATGGCCGAATTATTGAGCGTTGGTAATCGGTTTTATAAGCATATGTGAGTGATATGAGGTAATAAAAAGGTTTATCACCTAGACATCGTAGGTTAAAATCCAATTATAAGAGTTATACTTGGATAAACTACATAGACTTAAGGTTGTTTTATTAGCTGAAAAGAACCTAAATATAAATTAACCCAATTAATAGAACACTTCAGTGGTAGTTTAATAACTTCTATATGATAAAGTTATTAGAACATTTCAGTGGTAGTTTAATAACTTCTATAAAGTTATTAGAAAACTTCAGTGGGAGATTAATAACATATACGATACGTTATTTTTAGCTCTCACGTCTCTAAGAGTTCAAAGTCGAGATTAAGCGGTATTTAGTTTCATCCTGGGAGTGATCTCCATACAGAAAGTATTTTATTTTTAGCTTAAATATAGATTGCGATGAATTAGAGGAAGTCGTTCAAACATAAATCAATTTATTCGATATATAGATTCAACTGCCACGTCTCCATATAGTTTACACCGTGAGATTCATATGACGCTTCGTGTCACCATGGAAGTGACCTCCATACGGAAAGTGTTTGTATGAGTCAACAATAAGGTAAACAGAGGAAGTTGTTTATAGTAAGTGGGTCAAGGATACATGTCAATATATCTTGCGGTCTCTTCCATTAGTTTGGATGGTGAGATTCCTATGTTGCGCTTGCTAGTTTGCTTTAGGCCACTCTTGCTAGTTGTTTAACGACGGCTATCCCCTCGGAGGATTGTAACATAGGATTTAGAATAACTCAAAATTCAGAAATGGATAGGATTTCTTAGGTCCATTCTCAACCTTGACTCTTCATTTCAGTAGCATAGTTGGGGCCCACCTCTGACGTCTGAAAACGGAGGGTTACACTTACAAAATTATTAAATGTGTTTGTAATTTTTGACCGAAAACAATAACTAAACAACTATAGGAATAAGAGTTATTCCAAAGACTATAGGAATAAGAGTTATTTCAGAGATAGTGTTTGGTCAAAATTGTTTGCTTTAGTGAAAGAGTATATGACTGCCCCTTGGTAGCACGTATTCTGACTCACTAAAATATAATTGCAAATAAATAATGGTTATGGTACATTATTACTTTTTGCTAAAACATGATTTTGGATTTAGTTACAATTTGCTAATTAGAATTTGTTAGAATTTTATCAGCATGTCGAATTCTTCTAGAATACTCACTTTCGAATTAAATAACAGTAAAATCAAATCAACAAACAAATTACTAGCAGTTGATTACACCAAAAAAGTTATAACAGAGGATTTCCCTCTATCTCCCAACTCATATAAATTTTGAATTATATAGATGAAAATGTAGAATTCGAACAACAAGTTAAACATGATTTACTTGTTATCGAAACATGTTTAGTGGAAAACGATAAAATCTGGATAATTGATTCAGGTGTCATTAATCATGTTTGTACTATCTCACCGGAAATAAGTTTCTGGAGACAGTTGAGAGAAGGTGAAACAATCTTTAAGGTAGGGATCGAGGAGGTTATTTCAGCTAAAGTAGTGGGAGACATGAAGTTATTTATCGAAGATAAGTACATTTATTTGAAAAATGTATATTATATTCCTTCTATGAAATGGAATCTAATATCTATCTCTTGTTTGCTAGAACAAAATTATAAAGTTCATTTTGATAATGATGAAGTGTTCATCAATACAAGAAGTAAACATATTTGTTCTGCAAAATTAAAAATAACTTGTATGTGTTAAAACCAACTGAGGTTAAAATCGTATTAAACATAGAGATGTTTAAAACTGCTGAGACTCATAAAAAAAGGAAAATTTTTCCAAATGCTTATCTTTGGCACTTGAGATTAGGTCACATAAATCTCAACAGGATTGAGAGATTGATTAAGAATGGTCATCTAAATAAGTTAGAAGATAGTTCATTACCACCTTGTATGTCTTGTCTCGAGGGTAAAATGACGATCTTTTTCTGGAAAAGGTCTTAGAGCCAAAGAACCCTTAGAATTGATTCACTCAGACTTTTGTGGGCCTCTAAATGTTAGAGAAAGAGAGGGTATGAATATTTCATCAGTTTTGTAGATTATTCCAGGTATGGTCATATTTACCTAATGCACCAAAAGTCTGAAATTTTTGAAAAGTTCAAAGAGTATAAAGTTGAGGTAAACCAAATAAATAAAAAGATTAAAACGCTTCGATCAGATCGAGGTGATGAGTATATGGACTTAGAATTCCAGAACTATTTAATAGAACATGGAATTCAGTCTCAACTCACAGCCCCTGGCACCTCAGCAAAACAGTGTGGCAAAGAGGAGAAACGGAACCTTATTGGACATGGTTCGTTCCATGATAAGTTATGCTCAGTTACCCAATTCTTTCTAGGGACATGCACTTGAAACTACAGTGTATATTTTTAACATGGTTCCATCGAAAAGTGTTTCTGAAATGCCTAACGAGCTCTTGAGAGGGCATAAAGGAATTTTACGTCACTTCAGGATTTGGGGTTATCCAGCACATGTGTTGGTGTGAAATCCTAAAAGGTTAGAACATCGTTCAAAAGTATGCCTATTTGTAGGCTACCCAAAAGAAACAAAAGGTGGTTTCTTTTACAATCCTCAGGAAGATAAGGTATTTGTATCGACAAATGCAACCTTCCTAGAGGAAAACAATGTGAAAAATCATCAACCTCACAGTAAGCTAGTAATAAAAGAAATGTCTAGAGAAACGACAAATGTATCAACAAGAGTTGTTGATAGAGTAGGTCCATCAACAAGAGTTGTTGATGACACTGGGACTTCACATCCTTCTTAAGAGTTGAGAATGCCTCGTCATAATTGGAGGGTTGTGCAACAGCCTGACCGGTACATGGATTTAACTAAAGCTCAAGTCATCATACCAAATGATGCTTTAGAAGATTCATTGTCTTTTAACCAAACAATGAATGATGTGGTTAAAGACCAATGGATTAAAACCATGGACATTAAAATGGAATCTATGTATTTTCATTCTGTCTGGGATCTTGTAGATCAACTTGAAGGGGTAAAACCCATCGGTTGCAAATAGATCTACAAGAGAAAATGAGACCAAGCTGGTAAGGTACAAACCTACAAAGCTAGACTTGTGTCAAAAGAGTTTACCCAAAGAGAGGGGGTAGATTATGAAGAAATTTTCTCTTCGGTTGCAATGATAAAGTCAATTAGAATACTCTTGTCCATAGTTACATTTTATGATTATGAAATATAGCAAATGGATTTCAAGACAACTTTTCTGAATGGATATCTTGAAGAGAATATCTATATGTCTCAACCAGAAGGGTTTATACACCAGGATCAAGAGAAAAAGGTTTGCAAACTTAATCAATCCATTTATGGGTTGAAACAAGCTTCTAGATCCTGGAATATGTGATTTGACACTGCGATCAAATCTTATGACTTTGAACAAAATGTAGACGAACCCTGTGTATATAAGAAAATTGTTAATAAAACTGTCTCTTTTCTGTTTTGTATGTTGATGATATTCTACTCATTGGGAATGAGGTAGAATTTCTAGCTGCCGTTAAGAGATGACTGGCTTCGCAATTCCAAATGAAAGATTTAGGAGAAGCACAATATGTTCTTGGAATCCAAATAATTTGGAATCGCAAGAACAGAACATTAGCATAAACTCAAGCATATTATGTAGACAAGATGTTGTTGAAGGAAATCGGAAATGAGATTTTCATGAGCAACGGAACAAGACTATTTCAAATTACAATCATGAATCAACAATACATTTACAGCCGACTTTAAAACAAACAGTTATACAATTATACAGGGAAATTATAGCATGAACAAAATAGAAGAATAGAGATAAAACTCTATATGAACATCGGCAGAAGCGTCTCCACGCTCTGATGCACAACTCTAATCGAACAACAGCAACCACGAGCGCTCGTTCTATATGACCGCAACACCACATGAACACTGCGCGCTCGTCCTCAACGATCTCCTCATTCATGAACTCCTCTGCAAAACAAACGGACTCCTCCAAAGCACCACGAATGGCCTCTAGAAACCTCGACGATGTCGAGTTGATTCTGACACCACCAAGAAGGCGACCTTGGTATTCTCGGTGTGAGAATCCAGGGGGTGGGCTCTGTTTGGACTTGGTATGGGGCAGACGAAGGGAGGAAAGAACGATCACGTACATGACTGGGCAAGTGGGAGAAGTCGGAGACTTATCGTATAGGTCGATGCCTAATCGTTTAGATAAAACTATGTGATCGTCTAGAAAAAGCTATGCGATCGTTTAGCTTTATTGTTTAGCTCGGTTTGTCGCCTACAGACTCTACACGATCATTTACGTCTAGCAAGGCTATGCGATCGTTTAGTAAACACTGCACGATCGTTTAGCTCATCCAGCCGTCGTTTAGTAAATCTTTATTTACTTGACGACTCGTGAGTTTCTTTTTTGTCAGATAGAAAACTCAAATTCTTTTCAAACTTTTGTAAAAAACTTCTTTTCAAAATAGGAAACCACTTTTCTTTCAAACTCACAGTTACCATGATCCAATAATCACCCACTACTTTGGTTATTTAAAAGAAAAAGTACTAATTATCTAATAATTAATATTATTATAAATATAAATGATAACCAACTTATCATACTATATTTATAACCTATAGTTTTAATATTTCATCTCATGAAACATATAAACCATAGTTCTTTTTCTATTCCATGGTACTTAATGTAAATCTCATTTACATCAATTCTCCACTAGATGTATCTTATACATCATATCGATTATATCATATATAATCAAAATACTTCTTGTCAATTTGAACATTTCAAATCAACACGAAGAACTGATCATCAACATGAATCCAAGCTACCAAGGGGACCTCATGGACTTGTAGATCTGAAGCTCTAACGGTACGTGAATAACTGACTAAACTCTTTAGTCACGGGATTCACCATCTGTTATCTGCCAGGCACTCCACTAAAGACCGACAGCTGAACTATTCTCACTATAGATGTATTATATGTTCATCTTAACCAATTAGCAATTCGACAACCCTTCACAGATCGCTCGTACAGCTGGGCCAATAACCGTTATGCCCCTATAGTTACATCTGTCTCCTTAAGTACCACTGATCCTTCTAATGAACATAAATCGTAGTCCTACTATGACTGAGTCTTCTCTTCCAAAGAGAAGCTGTGGCCACTATGTTCAAGCCCCGGAATCAGCTCTTAAGGGAGCAATCTCTCTACTTATCCCTGCTTCGGGAAAGGAGTGAATTCCATCTTATGGATTGAATTCCCAGCTTCCAGATCAGATAAGTCCCCAAAAAGGTAGGCATGTTGAGTTGGCAATCTGGCCACTCTCACTCATACTAATCAAAGGACCACTTTCAAAGGCAGGAATTCACAAAACACTCAGGATTGAGGTCTTGTCACCTATGGTCGTTAAGGTGAGATGCAAGTCTCTAGTATCAACGGCATTATATACAGAGTCTAGTCATCTCATGGTCTAGGTCTTATACAAACTCTTTGTATAGGACACCNAGTCATCTCATGGTCTAGGTCTTATACAAACTCTTTGTATAGGACACCCCCGCTCCACGTCTCCACACGAATGGTCAGGATCTACCATCTGTAGTTTATAAACTTGCAAACCTCTACAAAGCAGGCCGTATCCGTAGTATCACCAGGATCAGGTATCCCACCTTAATTCTTATACTATAGACCGATTTAGGTTATCACTTAAGGCATGATTCACTTGTATATCACATATACATGCTTAAGTTCACATAAGATAACCAAGGAGCTTTGTTTATTGGATATGAGTAAATGCTAGAATAAAATAACACTTATTTTATTCATTGAACAATGTGTATCTTTACAAAACAACGAGACTCTGGGAGAATTAGGATACAATCCCAACAATTGTCTAGATATAAAATACAAAATTCCAAGTAAGGATTATTACCTTTCAAACATGAAATTCACATGTCTAAGGAATAGAGTCCTAAGATACCTTAAGGGGTTGAGGAGATAAATCGAATTCCATATGCATCAGCAATAGGGAGTTTAATGTATGCAATGTTGTGTACTCGTCCCAATATATGCTATACCATAGGAATAGTCGGCATATTTCAGTCCAATCCTAGATATGATCATTGGACTGCTGTTAAAAACATTCTCAAGTATCTTAAGAGAACGGGAGATATATATGCTCGTATCTGGTGTGCTAAGGAACTGATCTTTACTGGATACACTAATTCTGACTTTTAGATAGATATTTATTCGATGAAATCAACTTCGGGGTCATTATTCACTCTAGATGAAGGAGTAGTTGTGTGAAGAAGCATCAAGCTGAGTTGTATTGCTGACTCTATAATGGAAACTGAGTATGTAGCTGCAAGTGAAGCAGCAAAAGAAGTAGTATGGCTTAGAAAGTTCCTGACAGATCTAGAAATAGTTCCTAATATGCTCCTACCTGTCACTCTCTAATGTAACAACGGTGGAGCAGTTGCAAATTCAAAGGAACCACGAAGTCATAGAAGAGGAAAACATATCGAGCAAAAGTACCATCTCATCAGGGAGATCATACACAGAGGAGATGTAATTGTCACTCAGATTGCTTCACAAGACAACTTAGCTGATCCGGTTACAAAGGTCCTCTCGACTAAAGGGTTCGAGGGTCACCTAGTAGGACTAGGTCTACGAGTTTTGTATCACTAGGGCAAGTTAAAGAATTTATGGGTATTGTAATGCCCTAATTTATTGTATTTGTACATTTTATTCTCTCAATGTAAACTCAATATTGTATATATTTATATATATTGATCCACTGGAGTTTTAGTCCAAGTGGGAGTATTGTTGGGTTTTATGTCCTAAAAACTTGCAGTTTGTAAAATGGTAAAAAAATTCTATAATCAATAAACTTATTATTGATTTTATAAATTTTAGATATGAAAGTCTAAATCCAATAAACTAAGACTCATGACTATTACATGAGTACTTGAACTTTATGTGGAGAGATAAGAGTGGATCAAGTTCGAGTAAGTAGTCCAAATAATCTATAGTACATGAATAAGGTTGAGTACCTTATTCTGGTAATACTATTGGATGCAGCCTATTCTGTAGTTGTTACAAAGAGTTGTAAAGTACTACATACGATGTGATCCTAATTCGTACATGTTATGACATAAGTAGTGGGGGCGTCCTATGCAATGAGTTTGCATAAGATAAGACTAAGAAATAAGTGACTCTTACTTTATAACGTTGTTTACTGTATAAGATTGACTATTTCGCTTAGATGACCTAGGTAACTCGATCTTAATCTTGAGCTAACTATGAACTCCTGTTTATTTGAGATTCTTCTTAGATCTGCATAGGTGAGGGTTAGCTTAACTGCGCCGGCTGAATAAGCCTCCCATTTTAAGGGTAAGACCTAATAGATAGTTCAGGATGTAGGGTGCAAGATAGAGTTCACGCCTACCCAAGTTAAGGATAGGAGAAAGGTTATTCTCTCAAGTACAGAATCCAGGTCTTGACAAGGGACCCTACCCTCTCACTGGGCTGAGAGAATTTGGTTTAGTGATTGGATCAGAAACCAGGTTTTCATTAGAGGGTCAGTAGGAACTTGAGAAATAAGACGTAATCTCGGGGGTAAAACAAATATTTGACATAGTTGTTATTATGAACAACCTATGAAGGGTCGACTTGTTGATTAAGATTAAATCATGTGGACATAATATATCTACAGTGAGGAGAGTGCAACTATGGGCTTTAGTGGAGTGACCTATTAGTTAACGAATAGGGATTAATTTGGTCTAATGAGTTTATCAATTTATCTCGAATCGTTGGAGCCCATGATCTGTAGGTCCGCGAGGTCTCCCTACTAGCTCATAATTGGATTAGCTCTAGAGTAGCATGATAAGTTATTTTGAAACGTTCAAATTAGAATTAAGGAAGTTAGTAATTATATGAGATATAGTTACTTGTTTAGTTTGAGAATTAAACAGAATAAGAGAATTTATATTTAAAGATGATTTAAATATATGAAGATGGATATGTGTAAAAATTAATTTAATAAATATTAAATTAATTAGTTTTATTTAAAAATTAATTATGAAATTAATTTTATAAAATTAAATTTTTCAGTTTTAAAATCAAAATGGATTTTAAAAAAATCAAGTTTTGATTTTGAGATAAAAATTGGAAAATTGGAAAAAAAAACCATGCACAAATAGAATATTGAGATATTCCATTATCCATCTTCTTCATGCTCACACAATACCCATTTTCCTCTTCTTCATTCACTCCAAGCATGAGCTGCAGGTCATGCAACATTCTTCTTTACATGTTCACCTGCAATAAATAAAGAAGAATAGAGTGATTTTGAGGGATGCAATCAAAAGAATTTTAGTTAAAAATTTGTGGTGCAGAATGTGTTCTTTAACAAGATTGCTACTGTGAGCAATTCTCCATAATCCCTTGATTCAAGCTTGTTTTGAGTCCCACAACTCAATCTAGAGCACCAAGAGAATAGTGGGGAAGATCTTGAGGTGGTTAGCAACAAGATTCGGAGAAGATTGCAGCTGGAGATCGAGTTTTGAAGAAGTTCTACAAAGATGTGTCATGAAACTCACTTGTTTCAACAAGGGCATTCTTTATATTTGCAAAAATTAATGAATTGGAGTGCTTAATGATCCTTGTTGCTTCCGCTGTTGCTGATACAATCCTTCAAAAATCTCATAACATTCATAGAAAAGGCCCAATGAACCATAAAATTGACGTTTAGGCCTTCAATCATTCATCAAATCTGAATCCCAATGCCAAAATGTACCATTAAATCTCAAAATACAAAGTAATCTCATGAGTTTTGGCCAAAAACAACCAAAATCGAGCTTAGAGCTCTTAAAATCGGCCTAACTCTCCTTTTTTTCTTTACTTAAAGTGGAAAGAAGTTTATTTATACCAATAGCATAGCATTGCAACACTTAAGGGGGTGTTGCAATGCTTTCATTGTTGTATAGCCCTCAAGTGTTGCGACGTTGCCTGATATATTGCTCAAATCGCTAAGTGCACATGTGTTCCTTGCCATTCCGTCAAAGTCCAGAGTATTACAATGTTCCAATGCAGCATCACAATGCTGTGTGAAACCCATGCTACTGTCTTCTAGCGTAAAGGATGGCATTGCTACGCTGCGTCTAGGGGCATTTTGGTCAGTTTGCCTCCTTGAAGCTTTAGGGGCCTAAATTCATTTTCGATAGCTCCA
Source organism: Benincasa hispida (assembly GCF_009727055.1). NCBI lineage: Eukaryota > Viridiplantae > Streptophyta > Magnoliopsida > Cucurbitales > Cucurbitaceae > Benincasa > Benincasa hispida. The sequence goes on along the minus strand of NC_052349.1, from coordinate 8,186,881 downwards.
AATTAACCCCGAACGGTTTGTAATGGCCGATTCTACCTTCTAGGCGCCCGAAACCTATAAAAACACTAAATAAACACACTAAACATAGTAACAACGTTGAATTAAGTTAGAGAAAATAGCACTTTTACGGTGTTATCATTTGTTTTTAATCCAAGGATATATTATTGGGATTGATACTGCATTTTGTTGTCTATCATATTATTGCTTGTAATTCTACTTAGGTATATATCTCCAATCAATAACAGTATCCTTAAAATTTAAAGTTTTAGATGACTATCTTAGTTTAGTGGTTTAGTACTTCTTGGCTATCATTTTATAATTAGTGTGCTTATGGTTATTGAATTGTATGTATAATTAATTAGTTCGAAAAATGAAAGACAAGTTAAAATTAAAATATGTTGTATATTAAATATTCCGTTGTAGCACCTTAGAAGTACAATGTGTTGGTTATTAATATACCTTATACGTAGATATGTTATTGGAAGTATGGGTTATATGTTAAAATAGAAATACAATGTTTTAAATGTTCACATATGGTTTTGTCGGTTATCCATGGATTAAACCATTTAATAATTCGTCCTTTGTACTAGGATCTTTTCATATATATATATATATATATATATATATATATTTTGAAAAGGATCTTTTCAAGATAAATTAAAGGATCACTTATAATTTCATTTGTTGTCAATGGGGAAAATGTAAATGCATGTTATAGTACAAATACGTGGTATGTTAAATATTTATTTCATTGCTATGTTATTTTGGTGGTTGAGTATATTGGGTTAAGAATATCTTAATCCTACATCAATATAGAGGATAACTTATACGTATAAAGAATATAATTTCTATTAGAATAATATGGAAAAATAATGATAATGCCTATTAGAATAACGGGCATCCAACCAAAGTCTCCAAAATATTTAAAAACATTCAAATTTTCCATAATAAAAATAAACCTAAAATAGAAATATCTAGATTTTTAAAACATCAGCCATAAACACAAGAGCAAGTATTTTTTCCCTAAAGCAAGGTTCAAAAGCAGATTTAATTTTATACCAAAATAGGAATATATAGTTTTCAAGACCACTACATTCACTAACACTTTAATGCTTGGCTCAAGTGTAAGTCAAATGATAGTCCACTCAATAGGGTAACTTCATCCTTTTTTTGGGATGGTCGTATTATTCCTCTCACTGCATCTGTCCATCTCCTTGCGATTGGTGGTTTTGCATCATTTGTTTGTGCCATTTGTCTTTTTGGTTCCCTTTGTTTGGCTCTTCTCTTTTCTTCTTAGATGGCCATCCTAGTCAACTCCGCTTTATTTATGTTTAACTAACAACATTTATTAAAACAATTAGTATTGTTAATACTAATTAAATGATAGCACTCATTAAATTTATAAGATCATTCCTTCTTACGTGTTTGAGTATGACTCTTGTAGCAGGATTATTCTCGTCGATATTACATAACTTATTATTCATATCTAACTTTCTTTTGACCTGTTAGTTGTTATGCAATAAATATCATTTGTTAGTTATCTATGCTGGGTTTTATACCCAAAAACTCGTAGATAGTAAATGTTATTAATTGACCTTCATAAATTAAGAGTTATAGATGTTAAATCAATAAATGTTATTGTTTGTCTTGTTGTCTATTTTGTTTTCATAACTCTAAATCCTATAACTAATATCCAAGGTTGTCTTATGAATCTTGAACTATATGTGGAGACATACAGGGACCAATGTTCGAGATATAACCTAAAGGGTCTATAGTATATTGATAAAGTTGGGTACTTTATCTTGGTAACGCTATGGATATGACTCACTTTGTATTTGATACAAACATATAGACCCAACACGTTCGTGTAGGTGACATGTGAGTGAGGGTATCCTATGCAATGAATTTGCATAAAACTGACCACGAAATAGTAACAACAAGATGTAATACTGTTTACTAGTTAGGTTTCTATTTCAATAGGATGACATAGGCGATTTAGTCTTAATCTGAGTATATTATGAACTCCTGTTCATGAGAGATTGCCTTTTGATTTGTACGGGCAAGGGTGGTTGATAGCCGACTCGAAATGCCTACAATTTTGTGGACAAGATCGAGTGGGAGCTGGGACATGATAATATAAGATGAAATTCAGTCCTTCCCGCCTTAAAGGTAAGTAGATGAGTGTTCTCTTAAGTGGTATCTCCAGGACTTGAATAAAGGGCCCTACCCTCTCAATGGCCCGAAAGAGTTTTCTGTTTATTGGTTGGACCATAAATAGGTTGTTCATTCATATTGATTAATTTGGTTAATGAGTTTAGTTAATTAATCTCATATTGTTGGAGCTTCTAATTTACCGGTCCACCAGGTCCCCTCATTAGCTCACTAGAGGAACTTAAGAGGGATAATCTGAATTATTCAAATTAATTTGAGGAAACTATATATTAATGTGATTAATATATAATTAATTTTGAATATGATCTAATAATTAAGTTGGAAAGTAATATTTGAATAAGATTCAAATTAATTAATTCAAATGAATTAGATTCGCAAAGCATTAATTAATAGAGAGGTATTGCACATATACATGGGATATATATGATAATTAAATATATACATTAAATTAGATTTAATGTATCAATACTTATTTAATTGTTGTGCAAATTAAAATTAAATAAGTGTTATTTAATTTTGTAAATTAAATAAGTGTTATTTAATTGGGCTAATTAATTAGATAAACATTATTTAATTAAGTGGGCTAATTAATTAAATAAATGTTATTTAATTAATTATAGAAAAGAAAAATATATTAGGAAAGGAGCTTGGCTCTTCTCTATATAAAGACCTTTCTTTGGCCCTTTGCATATAAACACTTTCTCATATAGTCTCATTGCAGAGAAACTCTGACAATACACAACACCCTAATGTTATTGTGCAAAATTTTCTCTGAGCCTCTTTACTCTTCAAAACCCTATTCTCCTCTCTCTTTCCTAATAGTTGGATAGCACCTATCCTCTATTATAATCCTAAGAGAGTAACGAGGTTACTCTCATGGTAGTATTCGAGATCGCTCAAGGAGTTGTTCACGATCAAGACCGTTTGGAGATTTGTTCATTGGAACCTTAGAGAGGCTCGTTCGTGGCACTTGGGAATCTACAAAGGCAAGAATCGTTCTAATTTTTTTCCTAAAGCATGCTAAGTTACATGTTTATATATTCTGTTTTGTATAATGATTTTGTTTAATGGAAAAATCAAATTGCGAGATGCAAGGCATTCTAACACAATGTTTCCACTGAGAGATCCAATCCCCTATCCTTCGATCTAGACAGGATAAGATCCAAAATGATATTTTGTTCTATATCATACCTTTAGTCTTTGAATTTTTGTGTTGATTTGTGCACCACAATGGCCTTACTTTGTCCAGAATTTTTTTTGTTAAAGTCATGAGAGTCTCATTCTATTAATATGTAAAAAAATGCGGATAATTTAGCTATTGTGAAGATAAAAGATAAGTAGTTAAATATTTTACAATTTATCACCTACATACCAATTTGATTGATTTTCCCTTATTTGATCATTCCAGCTTCTCATCAATCTCTTTTTCATCAATTGATTAAATGACTTCATTGATTACTTCATTTGCATCTTCAATATCCTATCACAATTAACTTGACAATTCAACTTTCATGTATTTGTAGATGAAACAATATAATTTGTAATACACTTATATTTTCCTTGCATTCTATTTCCTTAAACTCTTTTCCCATGGCTCCTTGTCTGAGTTCAGGTTAGCATTTTGTTCTTACCATCCTTTATAATTTGGATCCCCAGAACATACTGAGTTTCATCTAAATATTTCATTTAGAACTGAACAGCTAACCATTCTTTAATTTTATTCAGAAAACCTACATCATTCTCAATAAGTAAGATATCATCCACATACAATACCAAGAAAGCTACTAAACCATTAATAATCTTTCTGATTAAAGCTGTAGGATTTGACTGCAGTGTCAAACCTCATGTTCCAAGATCTAAATGCCCGTTTCAATCCATAGATGAACTGATTCAGCTTGCAAACTTTTTGCTCTACCCTGTACTATGAATCCTTCTAATTGAGTCATGTAGATTATCTCTTCAAGAGTACCATTCAAAAAGGCAGTATTGATGTTCATTTGCCATATCTCATAGTCATAATATGTGGCAATAGAAAAGAGAATCTAGACAGATTTTATCATAGCAAAAGAAGAGAAGGTTTCTTCATAGTTCACACTCTCAACCTAGGTATAACCCTTTGCTACTAATCTAGCCTTGAAGGTTTGCACCTTTCCATCTACACCTCTTTTTCTCTTGTAGATCCATTTGTAATCTATAGGTTTTACCCTATCAGGTTATCTATAAGTTCCCAGACAGAATTAGAGTACATAGACTCCATTTTTAGATTCATGCCCTTAATCCGTTCATCTTTATCAACATCTTCCATTGCCTTCTTGTAAGTCAACAGATCCTCAACATCATCATTAATGATGTTTGGGCTTCTGTTAAACCACCTAGCGAACAAGTGGGTTCATAACCCTCCCACTCATTGAGACAATTTCAACTCTTGAGATGGATTAGTTTGACTAGACGAACCGACATCAACAACTCTTGTTGATGTACTAGTCTCTTTAACAACTCTTGTTAAAGTTTCAGTATTATTTTCAGAATTTTTTCTTTAAACTATTTTGCTTTGTGGTTTCTAGTCTTTCATGTAGTCTTTCTCTAAGAATGTAGCATTTTTCGATATAAACACTTTATTTTTATTTGGATCAAAGAAGTACCCACCTCTTGTTTCCTTGGGGTAGCCTACAAATAGGCATACTTTCGAACGAGGTTTCAACTTTTTAAGATTTGTCATAAGTACATGGACTGGGCATCCCCAAATTCTGAAGTGGCATAAACTACCTTTACGGTCTCTCCATAACTCCAAAGATGTTTCAAAAACACTCTTTGATGGAACGTTTTTCAAAATGTAAACACTAGTCTCTACTGCAAATCCCAAACGAGTCAGGAAGTTGAGGATAACTCATCATAGACCGAACCATGTCTAACAAGGTTCTATTTTCTCCTTTCCGATACACGATTCTACTGAGGTGTACCAGGGGTTGAGAGTTGGGACATTATTCCATGTTCTATCATATAATTATGGAATCTTAAGTCTATATACTCTCCACCACGATTAGATCGTAGTGTTTTTATCTTTTTACCTAACAAGTTTTCAACCTCAGTCTTATATTACTTAAACTTTTTAAGTACTTCAGACTTATGTTGCCTTAGGTATAGATACCCATATCTTAAATAATCATCTATAAAAGAGATGAAATATTGATACCCTCCTTTTACTTTTACATTCATCGGACCACAGAGGTCTGAATGTATAAGTTCCAAGGCTTCTTTGGCTCTATAACCTTTTCCAGTAAAAGGTCGTTTTTTCAACTTGCCTTCAAGGCATGACTCACATACACGTAACGAATCTACTTCTAAACTATTTAGAAGTCTATTTTTTTTACCAATCTCTCAATCCTATTGAGATTAATGTGACCTAATCTTAGATGCCAAAGGTAGGCATTTTCTTTAGGAGAAATCCTTGGTCTCTTATCAGTTGTTGTCATTCTAAACATTTTAGTATTTAGGACAACATTTTTAACTAACGATCTTAGTACATATAAGTTACTTTCTTTTGAAAAAATCCTATCTCCATTTTATTTTTTAAAATAAACACTTTACTTCTAGAGAATGAGAGAGAATAATTTTTCTCAACCAAACAAAAAACAGAGACTAAAGTCCTTTTTCATATTAGGAACTACATATACGTCATCTAATAACATATATCGTTTCTTGTCCAAAAGTAACCTAAGCCTACCTACGGCAATAGCTAAAACAACATCACGAGTACCAACTCGAAGAGTCATTTTCCCAACTTCCAATTGTCTCCAGAAATTAAATCCTTAATAGGAAGAACATACGTGATTAGTATCCATTGAATCAACTATCCAGTCAGAATCATTATTCTCTATTAAGCACGACTTCTGGACAAGTAAATCAAATTTACTATCATTGGATCTCTTCCTATTTTGAAAAGTAGTGGGATCAACTTGAATACCCTTATTATGAGCTCCAAGTTTTTCCTCCGAGGTCAAACCTCTTTGATAAACTTCGTTAGAGTTAGCAACTTTTGCCTCCTCTATTTGTCTCTTGACATTTAATATGGATGGGAGTTCAAACCGGGAGTTGGCATTAATAGTCTTGTCTCTATTAATCCCATCCTGCTTGAATTGTGAGGACACTTGCTCAAACAAGTCTTGCATTGATTGCATGATCTGAAGTGCAATGGCTATGCTATCAAATTTTTTGACCAAGACATCAAGTATGCGTGCCAAAATGCAAACTCGTGCCTCAAGATTGGCCTTCATCCATTTTTTGTATGCATCACAAACATTTCGTGTTACATCAAGGGTTAAAACTGGTGGACATTCCTCAGTCAAGATGAAATTAAGGTCGTTAACCACGAACATAGTTTTAATAGATTCTTTCCAAGTTGTGTAATCGAACACAGTAAATATTTCAACATTAAGAAGGTTCATTGAAGCACTTGTCATTTTTGCTGATACAAAACAAATTAATTATTTTAGAAACTTATGAAAAAATTCATTTTAATCCAATCAGTTTAGCAAAAACTAATAATGAATCCAACATTATTCTATTTGGCAATGATGCTTCAGTGATTTAGGACGAAAGCCACCAAAGGGGGTCAGTCACCCCTTTCCTAAATTGAGACACTTCTCAACCAATCATTACACCAGAATAACTCTTATTCCTATAACAATTAGTCACCATTGATTTGGTCAAGAAATCATTAACTTGCTTAACAATTTCTTGTAAGTGTGACCTTTCATTTTAGACCCTAGAATTTCCTCCCAATGAGCCAACCGAAGAAAAAACTCGATTGGGGAAAAAACTAAAACAATCCTATCCATAAATTATATAGGATGTTTGTCCTTGATATTGACCTAATGCACAAACCATTCGAAGGGGGACACTCTCAGGGTGCCTCGAGGCCATGTAAGAAGGTCTTATGATGCAAACCAATGAAGGAGGTCGCAAGACATATTGACACATATCCTTCTTCCACTTACTATAAGCACTCTCTCCATTCATCTTGCTATTGACCCATGCAAACACCATCCGAAGGGGGACGCTCCCGGGGCGCCATGAGGTTAAGTATGAGTCTCATAGTGTGAACTTTTTGGGAGAACGTGAGTGGAAAAAATTGACATATTGTATATATCTTTTTCCTCCTACTGAGTATTTTAAAAAAAATGGGTTTATTAACTTTGTAAAAATCAGGTAATTAATTTTAACTAAGTCTTTGTTAATTTTTTGAATATAATGCTTATATTGAATATTTCAATAATATGTGACTTCATTTGTTAAAGTTTTTAACGAAGTCAATCACTTATTATATGCTTATAAAATATTTGCCCAATTCACCTTCCAGGCCAGTTTCTTGATAGAGATGTTTCATTTCTACCAGCTTAAATACCTCAGCTTAGATAAAACTTTCCTTAGACAAGAGTCCCTTGATCTCTTAATGAAAATTTATTTTAATCCTATTAAAATGAATTAAAATATTAACCTATTTCTAATCTCATTAGAAAAGTGTTTAACATAAGTCTAGGTAAATTATTAAACTATTTAAAATTAAATTGGACCTATGTTTGCATGCAACGCTTTATTATAGATTTTAATTCTAATTTCATTATACTTATAACTATTACAAAACAATGAAAAATAAAATCTATAATTGAATTCAAAGATATTGGTTGAATATAACATTTATATTTATCTAAGTAATGTCATGATCAGTGCAAAATTTATTTTAATTGAAAAATATAACACGTATATCTAACAATTCCTAAGCACACATATCCATCATGTGACATACATTATAACAACTATAACCTAGTATGATGCATGAAGATACTTAATGTACCATGCATCTAAAATAATATAACACTTATACTAATAGACATGAGCATGCTTATTTAATCATACATCCTAAAAGTATAACACTTACATTTTGACATGATGCAAGAACATGTTTATCCTAAGATGTGATTTTGAATTTAAATGACATATTTTATGCACCATTCACAAATAATTTAAATCATACATCTCATGCATAATTAAATTAACAAAATAGAAAAGTTGACCAACTATTGATATTCCTAGAAAATAAAATAAAACCTAAAATACTAGATTTTAGAAAATCTTAAAAGAAGATGGAAAAAGACAAAAGAAATTGCTTATGCTTAGCGGCAACGGTAGATAAAGCAGAGCTCAAAGCGACAATCCAACAGTTCAAAATGAAACCCTAGGTATCTTAAACATATTGACCAAATTTTTGCACGATCCAACAATTACAACTCCAGTTATTGATACATTTGTAAAAACTGGCCCTGAAGACCAAACTGCATTGCATTGTTTCTCTCCAGTTTTTCTTGTTTTGCCTTTGTTTTCCCGAGTTCCTTTTCATAGAAACTCTTTTCCATGAAAGATATGGACTTATCGACTCAATTCACAAGGAAAAAAAAACCCATAAACACTGGGTTTTACATTGATCTCATCAATTAAAACTATAAATCTAAATACCAAAGCCTAAACAGTCAATCTGCAAACCACAATAAAATCGCATACATCTCATGCATATATTTTAAAAGCAACCCATCATTCTATTATAATTTTTTTAAAAAAAAAATCGAAAATCAAAATTGCACAAAGTGGGCTTTGATACCAATTGAATGGATCGAATCCCAAGCACAAGCGTGTGATCGCCTTATAATTTTATTTTTTTGTACATAAAGAAAATACGGTATAAAAAAAATAATAACATAATGGATAAACAATCAAGATTAACATGCATTTAAGAGAAGAAAAGAGGGAAGAGCTAAACCATACCTTTGTAGATTCTCAAATTCTTCACGATTCCCTCTGCATCTCTCCGGAACGTCTCTTGAATGACTGAGGGACACCACCATAAGTGAAACCTTGTTATTCACTAAGATCCCAAGACGTGGATGTGTGGTCTCCAAGACTTGGAAGAGGAAGAAGAAGTAGTAGAGAAAAGAAGAGAGATTTTAAGAGAAGTAGTAGAAGACTAGGATTGAGAATTCCCAATTCAACTGTATCATAAATATAGGCCATGAAGACCTATTTATAGAGAGGAGGGGTGACCCCCTTCTCTTGATCTTTCTTATTCCTACCCTAGTTCTAATTTAATTAAATAAATTTTATTTAATTAAGTAGTCTAATAATTAAATAACCATATTCCAATTTAATATATAATGTTAATTAATAAATAAATAAATAAACATCCATGTTTATTTATCTCAACTTCTCCAAAATTAATTAATTAATTAAATAATCATTAATTAATCAATTAAACGACTATATTAAATCATATTTAATATAGAATTAATCAACATATAATTATCACATATTTATATGTATACATCTCTTTCATATTTGAATCTTATTTAAATATTTTACTCTCTTAATTATAAATCACATCTATAATTACCCATATCATATTAATTTCATTAATGCAATTGATTTGAACAATTCAAACCATTCCACTTATATATCCTTTAGTGAGTTAACTAAGGGACCTTATGGACCTATAGATTAAAAGCTCCAATGATATAAGATTAATTAATTAAACTCTTTAATTAAATTAATAAATTTTTATTAACTACCGATCACTCCACTAAAAAACAGGCCGTATTCGTAGTGCCACTAGAATAAGGTGTCCAGTCTTATCTATCTACTACAAACCGTTTAGGTTATCACTTAAACGTTATCCACCTATATGTCTCCACATATATGTTTGAATTTCATAAAATAACCTTGGATCTTAGAATAGTTTACAATGCAAGAACAAAAAGGAAGATTGTTTAAAGGTTAGGTTTCCTTACTTGTGAGAAATGCTGTGAGACTGTCAAGTTTATGGAATGGTTCAAATATAGGTAAGACTCGTTTTTCCTATCGCAATCATATTAGTTTCGAAGTCCCTGAGATGAGTGAACTAGTTTTAAAAAGATTGTACATGAGAAGGTGAAAGATTGGCATAATGGAAGGGATTATCCTCACCTTGATTATGTGTTAAGATCACCTGAGAAGTCTAATTTTCGTTCTCATGCTGATAGTGTGTGTTGTGTTCGCTTGATGAAAAGAAAAACTGAAGGGAGAGGCATTGTGGTCGCATGAAGAAATTTCCAAATCCCTAATTTCTTTTCATTTTTAATTTGACTTGTTGGTGGATTTGGTTTTACTTATATATTTTTTTTATTTTACATGAATGTCTAGTGTAGTATAGTAATCATTTCATGTAGATGTTAATTGGACGTTTGACTAGCTGCATTGGTGATCGTGGTAATTATTTAGTTATAGTGTATTTGAACTTTTTTGAACATTTTTGAAATTTCCTGGCTTCAGTTTTTGAACATTAGATATATATTTGTAAGTGAAGGCAATTTTGACAATTTTTCATTATTATTTTTTAATACTTAATTTGATTTTGCCATTTTTCTATTTTTTTTTATTTTTTTTTCATTTTTCTAAATGAAACCTCCAAATTTGCTATTTATCTAATTAGTCCATTCTTATTCTTTCACGCTTTCGCTCTAAGCCCAAAATAGCTCACAACAACTTTAATGCTTAGGTTGAAATATGGCTGACTATGATTTAATTGATAAAAATATATATCATCAGTTTAAACTTCAGATATTCAACATACATTTAATTTTATTTCAATGAATGGAGAATTAAACTTGAATTTTTCTGATTAAATTATTTTAATCCCTAAGCTATAACTTTTTTTAATTACTACTATAGAAGAGAGGTTAGCTCAAGTAATTGAATATACACTCACTATTTTGAGGTTGGAGATTGGATGTGGACCACTTGCTACTCAGATTATTTATTCATTCCCAGTATTAAATGTTGTTATTTAATTAATTTGTATGTATTTCTAATAAAATAATTTATTCATCTCATTTTTCTACCATTTGATAATTTATAAGATATATATATATTTTTTTTTTTTGGAAGTAAAGCACCGTCCCATTAATTTACTAGAATTGTAGTTCACTAAAAAGTCCATATAACTAATCATTCTATAATATCTTTTCGTGGAGAGGAATTTATGGATGGTGGATTTTCAGCGCATCCAATAAAATTATTAAAAGACACGATGATAATCATCTTTTGTTCTTGTTTTTTAAAATTAAATTTATTTAATTCATATTTCTTATCATGATTTACATATTTCTTAAATACAATAGTTAAATTATCGGCCAAATTTTAAAAATAAAAATATTTTTTTGAAAGCTATTTTTTTAATTTTCAAAATTTGACTTATTTTTTAAACCATTGGTAAAAAGTATTGTCCATAAACTTAATTTTTCAAAACAAAAATAAAAAATCAAACGATTATCAAATAGGATCTAAGATTTTAAAATCTATATCTTTTAACAATTATGATAAAACAGTCACATCATAGCAGTTTCATAATTAAACAATTAATCCAAAAATTGCTTTTTGTAACCGTGGAAAGCATCATCAAGTATCATATCACCATCATATTTATATATGAAACCTCTCTCAATCAACTTCTTGGAGTTCATTTTGATGTTTCTATTAGCCACTTCATCACATTCCCTACAAAACCCATAATTAATTCATTAAACACCAAACATATCCATATCAATTATGCATCAACTTCTGCTTCAAACACATAAAAGCTTAATTAATTACCCTTGTTTTTGTCGCAATTGAGGATGGTGAAGACGGTAGTAATTGGCAATATCTGAAGAAGACAAGAAAGAAGTTGCACACAAGAATCTGCCATGGATTGAAGATTGTTCCATACAGAAAATGTGTGCATCACAAACATCATCAATGTGGACTAGCGGGACTTTACCATCTATCTCTTCCAGATATCTAAGGATGTTGAAGGCTTCACTTTCGTCTGTAAACTGAGAGAATGTGATGATAGTGCTTGCGTTTGAAGAAGGATGAACAGTGTTGCCGGCGATCAGGCCGCATGCCAATGTAACCACTTCCAAATTCCCCGATTCCTCGCTCTCTCCGAACTTAAGCAATTCTTTCTCTGTTACCGTCTTTGAATCTACGTATGCCTGAAAACATAAACATTAAAATAATTTAAATTGAAAAAAATCTGCTTTCTCATAGAGACCAAAATGTCCGTTATAAAATTGTTAGTTTGAAAACTCTTAAACGAAAATGCTCCAAAGCTAATAAAAGCTAATTCATATAATTTTTCCTAAACCAAAGTATAAATTATAGGATAGGAAAAGAAGAATTGAATTTAGAATTTTTACGGAGGTAAAGATAAGAGATAATATTGGTTGGTACCTCAAAAGTTGAGTTAGAGAAAGGACGGGAAAAATTAAGAGGCGTCCAACAGGTTTCATCGAGGAAGTCTTTGAAACCACTACCGTCGTCTTTCATTGGCGACATGGACACGGTGGAGGCCGTGTAGATCAACCGCCTCACCGTTCCCAATTCCACGCAAAATTTCGCAATCTTCTTCGCCGCCATAACTGATGCTTCTGTGCTGTTAATATACTGTTTTTGATACAGTATGTTCATTTTAAGTTAAATTATAGAGAAAAAAATGCACTTGAACTAATGAGTATTCCTCGAGCTTTTAAGTCAAATAAGCTTTTGTCATGCATGAAAAGAAAATAAAGGCAAATTCTTACAGGTTGTTATCGTCTTCTTTCTTTCCATTCGCATCTCAAATTTTATTTTCTTACGTGTTTAGATTTGTTCGCTCAAGCAAGTAGTACATAAAAATGCATAGGCTTTTCGATTCATAAATTTAAGCCGCAAAAGCCACTAAGAGAATTTTGAAAGAGAAAAAAAAAATCGAATTTCAAGAAACCTGGGTTCCATGAGTGTGGTGTAAAGGAGTAGCGACATGGAAAACGATGTGACAGCCTCGGATGGCAGCTTCAAACTGATGGGGTTCATAAATGTCGGCTTTAAACAACACCAAATTAGTGGTTGCATTTGGGAGTCTCTTCAAAATCCCCGCCTTGGATTCATCATCTTAAAAATGCAACAATAATAAACACAATTTGGTCAAAGTAAAAAAAGATACTGTTATTACATAAACAAAATCGACAAATAAAGAATAAGAACGGGAATTATTGAAATGCCTTGAATCTGTTTGTTGCCGTTTCGAACAACCTAATATGGGAGTCCTTCGAAACCTATTCAGATTTTGTATTCAACATACTTTTTTATTTGTAGTTATTTACGTTTTTGACACTAGGGTTTAGAATAGTGCGATATATAAACTCTCTAACCTAGAGATACCGTTTTTCATGTAATTCTAAAAACATTCTCTCAAAATAATATTGTTCTCCCTCTGTCCGTGGACGTAGCTAGCACACTGTTAGTCAACCACGTATATTTGTGTGTCGATCTTCCCTACTTTACGTTCCTTTTTTGTATTCTTTAATTGTCGATTTTGTAACAAGAATAAATAGAAAAAATTATGTGATTCAGTCGTAAAAATACCTTAGCTAGCTACACTTACAAATAGCCACATTCAATCAAAATGCTAGATAACAGATTCCAATATATTTTAACAATAGATTCGGAGTTACCTAAATTGCGAACAGTTGCATGGACGATATGACCTTTTAGAAGAAGCTTTTTGATGAGGGAAGAAGCCACATAGCCTGATCCGCCTGTAACGCACACTGCCATTTTCTTTGCTTTCCTCTTCTTATCTCTCTTTCTCTCTGTCTTTTGTAATTTTTTTTTTTTTTTTTTTTTTTATAATTCTCAAATCCCTTTCCACTTTATATAGAATATAATTGCTTTTCAACATTACAATTATCTTATCATATTAATACATAGTAGTACTTGGCTACTTGCTATATTTTTCACATCCAAGAGTTTTTAATATAGTTTTAATTACGTGTTAGGTTTCAAGTTTCAACATTACATTTACCCCATCGTATTAATATATAATGTTCACTTTTAGTCTATTGGCTTAACTTTTGTTAATTAATTTTAAAAAAATTAAATAGGATAATTGTAGTAAAAGACCAAAAGAGCACTCCAATTTGAAAATTTTGAAATTTGACCTTCTTATTTTATATTACTACGATATGACCATTCAATTGTTTTGAGGTCTCACTACTAAATTTGGTTTCTCCATTTTCAAATTGTGATGGTTAGTAAAAAAAATTTCATATAGGTTTGTAAGATTTTGTTTACCGATTAATTTTGTTTACAAAATTAAGATTTTATCATGCTAATTATTTAATATTTTTTTTTGTTTAAAGTGTTTTTTTTTTCTCTATTTCAGGTACCCTTACATTGTTCCACCAATATGAGGGACGTTGATTGAATCAAACCCATGGAGTGATAGTTTATGCAAGTGTTCTCTCGGGGCATTGCTTGATAATTGGTCAATAGATTGACATTTTCGAAACATATTCAAAATTAGGGTGTTTAAATACCTTCTATTTAGATTTGCATAATGTCACGGTTAACATTTTGGATCTTCATACTTTTTTAAATGTAGAGATATTTTTTGTTTTTGTTTTTGTTTTTTTAAAAGAGAGATCTTTTTTTGTTATTTTAAATGTAAAGATCTTTTTTTGTTATTATTTTTTGGGGGGATTTTTATATATAGAAAAGTAAAAAAAAAAAAATCAAAAGAAGATAAAAACTCAAAAGGGAGAACAAGGAAAACTAAAATTGAAGGTATAAACTTATGGTAGACATTGATAGTGGTGTATCACTGTCTATCATTGATATAAAGTGATGGAACATTTCTCATATATTTTTGGCCTGATTGTATATATTTTGATATTTGATTGTTTGGCTAGAGACTACTTATTGGATTGTATATTTTTTATATTTGTTTTGTTTTCAGTTTAGTTTGCTTACAGGATCCACTTCGTGGTTTGTCATGTTGTGATATAAAGAAAAGAAGTATATAGAAAGTGATAAAAGTCTATCAATGTCTATTACACTTGTAATAGACACTAATAGACCACTATCAGTATCTATATGTGATATTAAATGTTCTATATTGTCTATAATTCATACCACTACCAATGTATACATATGTTTTCTTAGATATATTTAGTTGGGGGCTACTTAAAGTTGGTGTTTTGATATTTCTTTTATAGTTGGTGTTTTTATCATTCATAGACTACTAACACTTTATTTCATGCTTTTGTATATAAAAAAGTACTTGATAGACAATGATAGACAATATCACTATCTATCACATTTCATGGCTTGCAATAGACAATGTATATCGCTGATAGACAGTGATAAAAGTCTACCAATGTTCATTGAATGATAATAGTGAGTTATAATCAATGGTAAAATATAGACTGATAGTTATATGTTTAAATAGGTGGCATAGGAACATGAACATCAAACAATAATGCAACACCAGAACAAGCATTTGAGGATAACAATATGCATCTCATTAGATATAATACAAATTATAAAAAAGTAATTAGATGCATCTCATTAATGAAATCAAC
The DNA here is from genome assembly GCF_009727055.1 of Benincasa hispida. NCBI lineage: Eukaryota > Viridiplantae > Streptophyta > Magnoliopsida > Cucurbitales > Cucurbitaceae > Benincasa > Benincasa hispida. Next base: position 8,171,243 of record NC_052349.1, on the reverse strand, counting down.
ATTATGTCATTTCTGTCTTTTGTCTCGTGAAGTTCGTCTCATGAAGTTATTTCATGAGATGAACTTCACGAGAAATGAACTCAAAGAACTCAACTTCATGTCATTTCTGTCTTTTGTCTCATGAGGTTACTTCACGAGATGAACTTCACGAGAAATTAACTCAATGAGTTCAACTTCACGCCATTTCCGTCTTTTGTCTCATGAAGTAACTTCACGAGACAAATAGTGTGGTCGAGGAACCATGATGTCGTGGACGATGAAGAAGTCATAGACGGACGCGTGCAGAAAATCAAAGACGAGAATTGATGAAGAATCATAGACCTACACGAGCAGAAAATCAAAGAAAAAAACGAGAAAAAAGTCGTACTGTGGTCGAGGAAGAACGTCTTCGATGAAGAAGAACATCGAGGAAGAAGACATCGTCAATGAGGAAGAAGGTCGAGGAAGAAGATGTCGATGACGAAGAATGCCGAAGAAGAAGTTGAAGAATGACGAGGAAGAAGCCGTAAGTGAGGACGCACGGATTTCAAATCGCAGGGATATTTTATGAATTTTGAAAAAAAATGAAAATTTCTCTTTCTTTGACAATTTTTTTTTGCTATGAATTGTAAATATTTTTGTTTTTTTATTTATACGAATTATTCTATCTTTTTTTGATCAACCTAGATAATAAGATGATTTTCTAGTAATTTTTAAAAATTGAGTAGTTAGATAATTAGATTTTGTTTAGGTTAATAGATTTAGTTTTTAATTACAAAAAAAAAAAAATGTGAGCATTGAATAGGAGGACACCTTATTTTCAATTATTGGATTGACGGATGTAATATTTTGACCATTTTTATTAGTAGAAACCTTCTTGTCATTTTTTTAAAAAAGCCTACTACGATTTGGCCATTTGTCCAAAAAATCCAATCAAATAAGTATTGGTTAATGTTTTTTTTTACTATTAAAGTTAATTAAAAAATTCATATTGCCAAGGTCTAAATTCAAAATTACTAGAAACTCATTATAAACGTGCATAAAAAGTACCTCATTTAAAAATAAAATGGAAACTAAACTCAAAACTAAAAATTTGTTTAACAAATTAAGTTTAAAATTTAGGGACCAAATCTAATAAAATTTGAAGAAAGAAAGAGAAATGATTAATAGTGAAAAGGAAAGAGATTTATGGCTTAAATAAATGTGAAAATTAAGAAAGAAGGTTTTCTGGAGTACAAAACTAAGAAAGTAGATTAATGCTAAGAATTTAACCATTTTGATAATAGAAACATTTTCAACTATTGGATTTATATTTGATAGGTTTAATGGAATTTTAAGAAAATGCATCATTACACTTTTTGTTTTTTTAATAATATGTAAGATGTGATTCTTGAATGTTTAACTTTGAAGTAATAATATAAATTTAATATTGATCGAGTTATGCTCATGTTGTCATTTACACGAACATATTTTAATATTAAATTCGGAAAAAAGAATAATTAAATTGAAAATTAAATTTGCAACAAATTGTCATTACTGGATTACACTAGTGAGGTGTTAGAAATTTTTTTTCTTCTCTTTTCTCTCTCTCTAATAATGTTTGTGGGATAATTTAGGTATTCAATAAAAGTAAAGTTAATAATGTTTGAGGGATAATTTAGGTATTCAATAAAAGTAAAGTTAATGGAATATTTTATAAATTAGTAAATCGAGGGTAGGGTCGGTCTAAAGACTCAAAACTGTCCAAAAATATTTTTCCAAACTTCAAACTTTTCACTAATGTTCACAGTCAATGTGTCTTAATTTTTATTAATGAACTCAAAAGAATTACATCAGTCTTAATTAATTTTTTTTTATCACTAATTAAAAATATGGGAAATTTTCAAAAATAAAAAAAATAAGAAAAAATTATTTATATAAAATAGCAAAATCTTCTCCTTTTTCTATTTGTTTCTTCTCCAACTCTTTCTTCTTCTTTATCGAAGTTACCCTCGCCAAGGGTACAACCCAACTTGTATTTTTTATTGCCAAGGGTTCTTCAAACATTTTGAAGTATTTTTATAGGTTCCCTTATACTGTCCCACCAACATGAGCCGTTGATTGAACCAAATCCATCGAACGATAGTTTATGCAAGTGTTCTTCAAAGGGGCATTGCTTGATAATTTGGTCAATAGATTGACATTCTTGAAACATATTCAAACTTAAGGTATCCAAATATCTTGTATTTGGATTTGCATAATGTCACTTTTAACACTTTGTATCTTCATACTTTTCTTAAATATAGGGATTTTTTTGTTATTTTTAAACGGAGAGATCTTTTTTGTTATTATTTTTGGTGATCAACCTAGATATTAAGATGATTTTCTGATCATTTTTCATTAGATAATTAGATTTTGTTTATGATAGTAGATTTTGTTTTTAAATAAACAAAATGCAAGGATTGAATAGGGAATACCTTTTTTAAAATTATTGGATTGACCGATGTAGTCTTTTGACTATTTTCATTAGTAGAAACCTTTGTTGTCATTTTTCAAAAAGTCTACTATTTGGCCATTTGTCCAAAGAACCCAAATAAGTAAATGTTGATTAAAGTTTTTGTTACTATTAAAGTTAATTAAAAAATTCATCTTGTCAAGGTCTAAATTCAAAATTACTAGAAACTCATCATAAACACATAAAAGTACATGTTCTTAAAAAAAAAAAAATTAAAAAAAATAAATGGAAACTAAACTCAAAACGAAGGTCCAGTTTATTTCACAGGTTTTTTCATGAGATTTTAGATAGACATTTAATATCCCTATTTGTTTCACAGATTTTTATTTTTTTAAAATCTAGTATATTATTAGGCAGAGAATTTTAAAATCCATCTGACATGAATTTTTTAGTACTCTTCAAAAGTGTGAGATTTTTATATCTAAGAGATGAATAGTAAAATATAGTTTAATTAGTATTTCTTACTATTAATTTTAATTAATTATTAAATTAAATATATTATTTAGACTCAATAAATTTCAACTAATATCCTTACCATTAATATTTTATGCTATTTTAACTATTTAATATAAATTATTATGAAATTTTTTTATAGATAGAAAAAATGTCAACCTATTTACAAAAATAACAAAAAAAAAATATCGATAGAAACTGATAGACTTACTAACTTCTATTAGTATCTATTAGTGATAAACTTCTATCAGTTTCTATCACTGATAGACTTCTATCAGCTTCTATCATAGAATATTATAATTTTGTTGTTTTGTGTAAATAGTTTCCCTTATTTATCTATTTTTGAAAATCCCCCAATTATTATTGTTAATTATCAAAATTCTAATTAATTTATTTATCTTTAGTAATTAATTTGATTATGTTTAATTAAAAGTATTTATTTCTTTTATTAATTAAATAATTAGTTAACATAATAATAAATTAATTATTGTTAAGTTTAATTGATCTCTTACATTTAATTAAGTAATTATTTACATTAGTTTTTATACACAAATTATTAATTAAACACAAGTATTTAATTTTTAGATATTAATTATTCTGCACATTCAAACATAAACATTAATTATCCCAATAATTTAAAATATAGACATTCAAATCTCATATATTTAATATTTATATCTATGAAATAATATATGCGATCGAAATAGCCTCTAAAAGTTTATTTTGATATCTAGAGATCAAGAAAAGTAAGTTTAAAATTTAAGTTCCAAATCTAATAAAACTTGAAAAGAGAGAGAAATGATTAATAGGTGAAAAAGAGAGAGATTTATGGTTAAATAAATGTGAAAATTAAGAAAGAAGTTTTTTTGGAGTACAAAACTATGAAAGAAGATTAATGCTAAGAATTTAACCATTTTGATAATAGAAACATTTTCTACTATTGGCTTTATATTTGATAGGTTTTATGGAATTTTAAGAAATTGCATCATTACACTTTTTTTTTTTTTTTTTTTTTTACCATATGTAGCATGAGAGAATCAAGACATTTGATCTTGAAATCATAGTACAAATTTAATATCGATTGAGTTATACTCATGTTGACATTTTGCATCATCATATTTGGATATTAAATCTAGAAAAAAAGAATAATTAAATTGAAAATTAAAGTCTCGTTCGGTAATCATTTCATTTTTTGTTTTCGGTTTTTGAAAATTAAGCCTATTTTCTCCCTATTTCTTACAATGATTTGCATCTTTCTTAAATACAATTGTTGAATTTTTAGTCAAATTTTAAAAATAAAAACAAAGGAAGAAATTTGAATGTAGAAGTAGAGTCTATAAACTTCGTCTAAAAAACTAAAATCCCGATTAGTAACCATTTTTTTTTTAAATTAAACCTATGAACACTAGTTTCAACTCCAAATTTCTTATTTTCTTATCCGCTTTTCATTAATGGTTTAAAAAATCAAGCCAAATTTTGATAACTAAAAAAAGTAGCTTTCAAAAAGTCGTTTTTGTTTTGAAATTTGACTAAGAATTTAACCATTGTATTTAAAAAAAGATGCAAATCCTTGTAAAAAAATATGGATGAAATAGATTTAATTTTCAAAAATGAAAACAAAAAAAATAAATAGTTATCAAATGAAGCCTAAATAATTAGGAAATGGGTCTAAATTTGTAACAATTTCTCTTGGATTACACTAGTGGGGTGTGAGACCTTTTTTCTTCTCCTTCCTTTCTCTCTCTCTCTAATAATGTTAGTAAGGTTAAGGGAATATTTTATAAATTAGTAAATTAAAAGTGGGGTCAAAAGACTGAAAACTGTCCAAAAATATTTTTCCAAACTTGAACTTTTCACTAATGTTCACATTGATGTGTCTTAATTTTTATTAATTAAAACAAAAGAATTAAACCAACATTAATTAGTTTTTTGTCACTAATTAAAAATATTTTTTAAAATTTCACATCATAATTATTTAAAATTAATCAATCAAAAGTTAGCACATCAAAATCCAAATCGAATATTATAAAAATTCATCCTACATGTAAAAGAACAAAATCTAAAATTTATGGACCAAATAAAAACTAAACTCAAAATATAGGTTTATTAGAAATTTAGTCTATAAACTTTAAATATATAATTGATAACATGTAACTAACTTGTATTAATATATAATTGATGAATATTATTTTCTTAAGTACAATATGGTGTGGAAGATTCCAATCCATATTTTCTTTGGTTGAGGGTCTACATTATATACCAATTAACTACACTTTGGGAATATTATTAAAGAATATTTGCTTGTAAATAATCTAAATGTTTTATACATGTGATAATTCGTAATTTTATTAAAAATGAATACATTTGTAAGTAATTTATATATGTATTTACTAGAGTTTGGTTAATTCGCTCCATATTTTTCTAATGCTGCATGCAGTGGTTTTCCAATTGTCACAAATATTGTCTCAACAACTGTAAAAGAAAATGTAATTTCCTTTTCTAGATTTTCTTTTCTTATCTGTATATATTCTGCGGATTTATTTTTTTTCTGATATTTTCTTTGTTCATGGCTCAACTTATTTTTTCCAAAAAGGATTGTGTTTCCTTTCTTGGCTTCAGTTTTTAAAGGAAAAAATTGGTGTTCTTTTAGGATTGTCGCATTTGATTATTATTGGAGCGTGTTACTATTCTTGGTGGCTAAATTGTGCAACATTCTGTTTTTATCTTTACTCACTATACTATACTATACAATCTTGCTAATTGAAAGGTACAAAACCTAGAAGATAATCTTTGTTTTAAAGGGAGTCTAAGACATAGATGTTAAGAAGGGATTCTCGGTTCGAGGAGGAGCCTAAGACCTCGTTCTTGAGAAGGAATTCTCAATCTTAGAAAGGATCTAAGATTCATTAGAGAAGGGAATTCACTGAAGAAAAGGGAAGACAATATTGTTAGAGAGAAGTCTTATACACTGTCGGAAGTCAAAGTGTTCAACATTAATATTATCATACTTAGGGGAGAGCATAAGTTCATTTAAGAAGGAGTCTCAATCTACGGAGAGCTCAGGTGGTCTGTGAGTTGGGCTCTTCATGAGTTATTGTAGTAGTTATTATATTTCAAATAAGTACTACATTGTAATTGCTAAACTATTTAATATTAGTGGATTTTCACCAAACTAGGTTACCAACTTCTGCATGTCTTTACTTGATTTCTTGTTGTTAGTATTTTGTTGCTACAGTACTTGTCTGTGCTTCATGTTTAACAATATGTTCTGAGTGACGAGTCATCTTATAGCCTTTTTAATTGGTATCAGAGCAAGTCACCTTTATCTCAAGTGCTTCGATCATGAACAGGATCAAAGAAGTGAAGGGATTGAATCCAACAACAGAAGCGAATGATCCTTTTGCATCGATTTTGTTTTAAAATTACAACATAGAAAAAAAAAAGAAACATACATCAATATGTAGTAAGCTAAGCATAAAATTAGAGTGAATAAGAACCATTCTTCAAATCTTCTTTAGGTCTTCACCAATATAAAAAAAAATCGTCTTCCCGTTTAATATCTCCTATGAACGGTATGAAGACACTACCAAAAAGTCTTCCCTGCTATTCTCTTAGCAGACCGGTTTGTTGGAATCAACTTTTTGAAAGAGCAAAGAGAATTTGTGGTTTTTGAAAAGCTTTCATACGGAGATCTCATTCTTTGTGAAAAACTAGAAAGAGTTCTAAAACTAGAGAATGAACTACTCAAGGAGAAAAAAATAATTTCTTCCCTTTCTTTAACGTGAAGTGTGGATGACTTCTCCCCTTCTTTAATGTTCACCCGCTTCTTATTTAATTAAATTAAATTTTAATTAATTATTAATTACAATAATTAATAACTGAATTAAATAAATTAGTTAAATAATTAATTTACAAAATTAAACATCTAATATTTCATTAATTAAATATTTGAATCTTATTCAGATATTTATATTTCTCATAACCTTTAGTTTTAATATGGATCTCATTCATATTAAATTTTAACATATAGTTTTAATATGAATCTTATTCATATTAATTATATGAACCATATTCAAATAATAAATCTTCTTTTATTTTAAAATTTAATTTTGAATCTCATTATAACTTTATATTATACTGTAACTATATATATTATATGAATTGTATCATGTATAATTAATATTATTCCTTTAATAATTTGAACAATTCAACTTCTTCCAAAACTACTAGTCTTTGTTCACCCATTGTGAGCTAGCAAGGTGACCTAATAGACCTATAGATTAGAAACTCCAATGATTCAACATTAATTAATTAAACTTTTTAATTATGTTAATGTACATTCATTAACTGTGGGTTGGGCTCAATGAATCAGCACCTTTGGATCGATCCTCGGCATATAAATGACAATATGGTGGGAACTAGAAGATCGGAGAAAGAATCATAACTTCTCGCTTTTCTGCGTGAGACAAAGGAAGCCAATTTTTTTACTCGGCGGGAAGTTAAATGTTGGACTTTTTCTCCCTCTCAAAAGAAGGTTTATTTCAACTATATATAGAAAAATAACAATCACATTCGGTGAAGTCTCACATCTTGTCACCCTAACCCCCACAAGCACAAATCAATCCCAAAGTACTCCAAAGACCCAAATATAGTAAATCAAAAAGGTTCTTTGATGTCAAATTCCTTCTTTAGAAATGCACCTTTACCTGCCCTTTTTCGACGTGGGCAAAGAGTAAGACATGAACAAGATCTTCTGGATATCGAAGTCATTTCAAGGGTTTAGCAACCAGCTCTGAACCATCATAAGTTGTTGACTACATAGATGGAGGAGTGCATCTAGATACCCAACTTCGTATCCCACCCTTTCCTCTAATCTACGCCCTCATTCAGCTAGACATAAGCCAGATATAAGCTTACCCTTGAAGTGAGCATTGGCAAAGGGAACCACTTTCTTATGTGGAAGAGGTCTTGCTTTATGAGACTGAAACCTTCTTTCTTCGATCGTAATATGAATGAGATAAAAAAGGTCATCATTGGAGCAAACAATGCAATAGCTTCGGTTAGAGCAAAGTCCAAAATGGCCCATCCATAACTAAGAACTGCAGTCAAGCTGGAAAGAACCATCGAGTTAAAGAAAAATCATTCCACTAAAGACCCATTACTGTACTATTCGCACTGTAGAATATTTCTGCGTTCATGGATTTAACCATTACAGTAAGTCATTTCTTTACGAGTAGTTGGTAAGTACGTGTGGGTCAAATTACCATTTTCCCCCTATAATTACCTCTTACTCCTTAAGTACTACTGATCCCTCTAATTAACAATTTGTTTATGGTCCTACCATAAATCAAGTCCCTCTCAGGCAAGCGAGAGGGCGGGTATACTTTGTTCAAGATAGAAAATCGGCATTTAAAAGAACTACTCCTCTACTTACCCTAAAGGGTGGGAAGGAATGAATTCCTTCTTGTGTAGTTATGTTTCTAGCTCCATACTCGGACAAGTCCTCAAAATGGTAGGCTTACTAAGTCGACTACTCGGGTCATTGTCACTCATACAAATCAAAAGACTACTTTCATAGACTAGAGTGAAAGGCTTGAATCCCAACGCAGAAGCGTGCAATTGTTTTTGTCTTTGAATTTGAATGAGAAAAATCAAATTTTATTTTACATAATAGAAAATGCTAAGCATTCAATTACAGGAAATTTAGAACTAATATCTTTGTAGACTAACTTTTCAATGAAAATCCTCTGCATGATCTTTCAAGAACTTGAACAGATGAACACCGCCTTTAGACTATCCTACTATGTCTCCGAGAGGATCAAGATGGTGGGATCTTTCTTTGGTAAGGGAGTTAGAGCTTGTGAGAGAGGATCGATAGAGAATTGTGAGAAAGCAGGGAAATCATTTTGCAGAGTGAAAAACTTGCTTATGTAAAATGTGTTCTCCTAAAACCTATTTCAAGAATAACATTACGTGAGAGTTATCCCCTCACCCACAATCCACTCCCCTGTAGAAATGCAGGGGGATTATTTCCCTTTTATTATTTATTTAATAATATTATTAATTTTGTTGGGTTTTATGTCCTAAAACTCGCAGTTTGTAAAAATTAAACATATTCTATTATCAAATAAAAAATGTTATTCAACATTTCTTCAATAAAGGTATTGAATCTATTAATTGCATTCATAAAGTTTAAATCCAATAAACTAAGATCCATGGCTATTATATGAATACTTGAAATTTATGTAGAGACATAGAGATGGATCAAGTTCGAGTAAATAGCCAAAACAGTCTATAGTACATGATTAAGGTTGGATACCTTATTCTGGTGACACTATTGGATACGACATACTCTATAGCTATTACAAGTTGTTGTAAAGATACTACAAACGAAGTGATCCATATATGTTCATGTATTGACATGAGGGGGCGTCCTATGCAATGAGTTTACATAAGATCGGACCAAGAAATAAGTCACTCTTACTTTATAACGTTGTTTACTGTTTAAGACTAACTATTTCGCTTAGATGACCTAAGTAACTCGATCTTAATCCTGAGCTAACTATGAACTCCTATTTACTTGGGATTATCCTTAGATTTGCATGGGTGAGAGTTGGTTCAATAGCGCCGGCTCAATAAGCCTCCCATTTCAAGGGTAAGATCGGATAGATAGCTGGGGACATAGGGTGCAAGATGAAATTTACACCTACCCGATTTAGAGATAAGAGAAAGGTTGTTCTCTTAAGTACTAAATCTAGGTCTTAAACAAGGACCCCAAGCCTCTCACTGGCTCGATAGAGATTTGGTTTAGTGATTAGATCATAAACCAATTGTCATTATAGGATCAATAGGAACTTAAGGAACAAGATGTAATATCGGGGGTAAAATAATATATTGTCCCAGCCGTTATTACAAACAACCTGTGAAGGGTCGACTCTGGTTAAATCATATGGACACAAATATATCTACAGTGAGGAGAGTGCAACTATTGAGCTATAGTGGTGTGACTTGATAGTTAATGAATGCTGATTAGTTTGGTCTAAAGAGTTTTAGCCAATTAAACTTAATCATTGGAACTCATGATCTGTAGGTCCATAAGGTCCCTCTACTAGCTCGTAAAACATGAACACCTTGAATTATTAAATTGAGTGAATTTGGAATGATATCAATTTGAAATGTTCAAATTGAAATTAGGGTTTGAATTTGGATAAGTTCAAATTCAAATTAGAGTTTGTATAAATTATATTTAATATAATTATTTAACGTTTAATTTATTGAAATTAAATAAAATTGGACAGTTTATGATATTTAAATATAGATCTAAATATCAATTACATGAATTAGATTCATGTTTAAATTTAATATGTGATTAATTTGATATTTGATATTAAATTAATTAATTAATGAAATAAGTTTAGTTAATTAAAATTCAAATTAATTTCCAATTTTTAAATTCAATATAAGAATTTGAATTCTGATATTTTATTAATTATGAATTGATTAAATCAATTTTTTTAAAATTAATTGATTATTGAAATGAAAAATTGGAAAAACTGGATTTTATGGGTTTTGCCCACAAACACCTTGAGAAGGAGGTGTTCTTCCTACAAGCATACACAAATCCCACTTGAATTGAGAAGTAGGTGTTGGCCATTTGATGGTGGAGGAATGCTTGCTGCTAAAGAGATATAAAGCTCTCAATTCTGAAGAAGAAAGAAAGTGGTTCTGAAGTTAAAAAAAATTTTTATGCTATTTTCATCTTCTTCCTCACAAGAACCCTCAATATCCTTCACCAAATTTAGTCAAATTCGAGTTTCACCATTCAAACTCAAGGATGAGAATAGTAGAGAAGATCTCTTGGTGGTTCACTATCGATTTGGAGCTAATTTGGAGTGAAGAGCAACTTGGATTTGGGAGAAATCATCAAAGATATGTTCTTCTTGAAACCCTCTTTTGAATTTATGAAATAACATGCTTTAGAACTCAAATTAAATGTAATTATAGTACTTATTGATTTTATTTGCTTATGTTGCTTGTGTATTCCATCAAATTTATATTTAATATATATTAATTTAAATTTAAAATATATTAAATAAAATTTAATATATATAAGATAAATAATTAATTAATTAATAATTAATAATAATAATAATAATTAATTAATATCACATATTTACTAATGGTGCATTTAAATCATATAAAATGCATATCTTTCTCTTAACCTATAGCTTAATATGAATCCAATTCATATTAATATTCAAATCTTATTTAAATATTATTATCTCATATTATAGTTTTAATTAAATTACCATTTATGATTATCTATATATTATAATGTATTATAATACATTATACTTTTTATTAATCCATATTAATATAAAATTTTCTTAAATAATTTGAACAATTCAAATTATTCCAAAATTCACTGATCCTTGTTTTACCCTTAGTGAGCTAGCATGGGGACCTAATCAACCTATAAATTAAAAGCTTCAATGATTTGAAATTAAATTAATTAAACTCTTTAATTAACTTAATTAACATTCATTAACTGTGGGTTACTCCACTAAAGACCCATAACTACACTCTTCACACTGTAAAAATATCTCTGTGTCCATAGATATAATCAATCATGAATAAGTCAATCCTTCATGAATTGCTCGTAATTACAATCGGGTCAAAATTACCATTTTACTCTTATAATTACATCTTTCTCCTTAAGTCTCACTGATCCTCTAATGAACAATCTGTTTGTGGTCCTACCATAAACACATTCCTCTCGGACCAGTAAGAGGGATTGTTCAAGATCCGGAGTCAGCACCTAAGAGAGCAATTCATCTATTTTTCCTAAAAGCAGGAAAGAACGAATTCCATCTTGTAGAGTGAATTCCATTTTGTAGAGTTATGCTCCCAACTCCCAACTTGGAAAAATTCCCAAAATAGTAAGCTTATTGAGTTGGCGACACGGGTCACTCTCACTCATGCAAATCAAAGGATTGCCATCATAGATAGGAGTCCACCCACTTAGGATTGGGATCGAGTTACTTATAGTCATCATATGAAATGTTAGTCTCTTCAATCAACAGTGTTATAAAGAGAGATCAAACATTTCATGGTCTGGTCTTATATAAACTCTTTGTACATGATACTCCCACTCACTTGTCTCCACATGAATGATTTGGATTAAATCGTTTGTAATACTTACAACTCTTGTAACGTTTACAAAATGAGTCGTATCCGCAATGTCACAAGGATAAAGTACTCAACCTTATCCATATACTACAGACCTTTTAGGTTATTATTTGAACATGATCTACTTGTATTTTTTTATCACATACTGTTCAAGCTACATTAAATAACCTTAGATCTTAGTTTATTGGATTCAGTTAATGTGTTATAAATGTCAAATAAAATAATTTTATTTTCTTAAATAAGTAATTCGTCTTTACAATTTACAAACTATAAGACCCACGAGATTTAAGACACTAATCCCAACTAGGAGTCCATAACCCACTCAATATTGAGATCGAGTTACATGATTATCCCATGAAATATTAATCTCTTAAGTCAACAGTGTTACAAAGAGAGATTAAATATATCGCAGTCCAGTTTATTCGGGATTATCCTTAGATTTGCATGGGTGAGGGTTGACTCAACAACACCGGCTCAATAAGCCTCCCATTTCAAGAGTAAGACCGGGTAGATAGCTGAAAAAATAGGGTGCAAGATGGAACTCACTCTTACCTGTTTTTAGGGATAGTAGAGAGAGGTTGTTCCCTTAAGTGCTAACTCTAAGTCTTGAACAAGAGGCTCCACCCTCTCATCGGCTCGAGAGAGATTCTGTTTGTTGATTGGATCATAAATAAATTGTTCATTAAAGGATCAGTGGAACTTAAAGAACAAGATATAATCTCGGGGGTAAAACAATCATTTGACCCAACCGTTATTACGAATAACCTGTGAAGGGTTAACTTACTAATTATGATTATATCGAGTGGACACAATATATCTATAGTGAAGGGAGTGCAACTACTGGGCTTTAGTAGAGTGACCCGGTAGTTAACGGATGAGGGTTAATTCAGTGTAAAGAGTTTAGCCAATTAATCTTGGATCGTTGGAGCCCATGATTTGTAAGTCCATTAGATCTTTCTACTAGTTCACAAATGGAATTAGCCTTAGAATAGCGTGATAAGTTGATTTGAAACGTTCAAATTCGAATTAAGGGAATTAGTAAGTATATGCGATATAATTACACATTTAATTTTGGAATTAAACGTAATTGGAGAATCGATTAATATATAAATATGATTTAAATATTAATTTCATGAAAATAGATTCATGATAATGGAATTGGTGACAAATTAACTTAATATTTGATATTAAATTAATAGAATAAATTAAGTTGTTTAATTAATCATTAATTATTATTTTTATTAGAAAATTTGATTATTGAATTAATTTTTGTAAAATCAATAAAATTTCAATTTTAATTTAAGAATTAAAATCGGAAAAAGTTTTGATTTTGAAAATAAATTTCAAAATTAAAAGAGATTGAAAATTGAGAAAATCCTAATGTTGGATTTTCCCACTTTCAAGCAAGAAGGTTAGTCACCTCTTACACATAATTCCACCACCAAATTCAAAGTGTAACTGGAACCACTTCACGTAATCGGTTTGCATGAGAGTCATGTAATAAAACCACTCTTGATTGAGTGGAAAAGGACATGTAATTTGCTGAATTGCTAAGTTCTTAAAAGTTAAAGAAGTTGTTCTTTAACAAGCTGAAAAACCAGAAAACCTCTCCTCCAATTTTTCTAAGTTCAAGCTTGTTTTAGGTTCCATAACTCAATCTAAGGCTCCAAAGAATAATAGGGAAGCTTTAATGGTGGTCCACAGCAGAATTGGAGAAGATTGCAGCTGAATTTCGAGTTTGAAGAGGATCTTCAAAGGTATGTAATGAAACCCTTTTGATACCCCATGAACATGCTTAATTTGATGTCAAAATTGAGGAATTAGAATGCTTAATGATCATGTTTTCTTCCACTGCATGTTTCTGTAAACCAACAATTGTTATCTTGATTTTTCCTTTATTAATTTTTTTTATATACTTTTTTTTTTCTTTTCTTTTCTACCTTCCCACATGTATATATATATAAATAACCTAAAATTTTCTCTTTTCCTTTTAAAAAATCAAATTCTTTATCCCTCTTTCAATATATATATGCTTATATATTTTTCTTTTAAAAAAAACTCCAACAAAAAAATTTAATTATCTCCATAGATAATCAAATCTCCAAACGCAAGCCAAAATAAAACTTAATTAATTCCAAATAATTCAATTATACTTCAGCTTAGCCAAATACATAAATCTCATATTCCAATTTATCCAAGTAGTCCAACATAAAAATAAAGCTTAATTACAAAATAAAATCAAGGTGTTACATTCTACCCACCTTAAGAAACATTTGTCCTCGAAAGTTTTAATCCTGAAAGAGCTCAGGATAAAGTGCCCTCACGTCGTCCTCGCGCTCCCACGTTGCTCCCTCAAACTGATGATTGTGCCAAAGGACCTTCACCAAAGCTATCTCCTTATTGCACAAAACTTTCACTTCCATAGCCAAGATTTGAATGGGCTCCTCTTCGTAGCTCAGGTTCTCATTCAAATGCAAAGGCTCATAATCCACAACATGAGATGAGTCTACTCCGTACTTCCTCAACATGGAAACATGAAAAACATTGTAAACTACAGAAAGGGATGGGGGCAGGGCCAACCCACTCTAGGATCTCAAACGGCCCGATGAACCAAGGGTTCAACATACCCTTGTTGCCAAATCTCAACACCCCTTTCATAGGTGCTACTTTTAGAAACACCTTTTCACCTACCTTAAACTCCAGATCCTTATGCCTAACATCAGCGTAACTTTTCTGCCTAATTTGAGCCATAAACATTCAGGCCCTAATCTTCTGTATTGCCTCGTTTGTGGTTTGTACTAACTCAGGTCTTAGTAATTTTCATTCACCAACCTCATCCCAGCATATGGGTGACCTACAACTCTTCCCATAAAGAGCCTCAAACGGCGACATGGCAATGGTTACCTGATAACTATTATTATAGGCAAACTCCATCAAATGTAGGTGAGAGTCCCAACTCCCTGCAAACTCTAACGCACAAGCATATAACATATCCTCCAGTGTTTAGTATAAACGCTCAGTTTAACCGTCAGTTTGTGGGTGAAAAGTCGTACTGAAATCAAACGAGTACCCAATACTGTCTGAAGGCTCTTACAAAAGCTGGAGGTAAATTGAGGGTCCCTATCAGACACGATGGACACTGGTACCCCATGCAATCTTACCATCTCTTTCATATACAACCGAGCTCACCTATTCACTGAATATGTAGGCTTCCCTGGAATGAAATGTGCCAGCTTGGTGAGTCTGTCCACTATAANAGTCCACTTATTCACTGAATATGTAGGCTTCCCTGGAATGAAATGTGCCAGCTTGGTGAGTCTGTCCACTATAACCCAAATTACTGTAAAACCCTTCGTGGTTCGCGGCAAACCCACAATGAAGTCCATTGAGACATTCTCCTACTTCCATTTTGGTACGCTTAAAGGTTGCAACAAGCCTGCTGGCTTTTGTCTTAGGGCCTTTACCTGCTGACACACAAAGCACTTACTGACAAACTTTGCTATCTCCACTTTCATGTTATTCCACCAATAACAATGTTTTAGATCCCGGTACATTTTGGTACTGCCAGGATGTATCGAAAATGGGGAGTTACGAGCCTCCCATAACATATCGTTCTTGAGGTCATCGTCTGCTGGTACACATAAGTGTCTCTGAAAAGTAAGACCATTATCTGCGGACAAGGAGAACTCACCACCCTGCCCTGCCTTCACCTGTTGCGTTACCTCAACCAAGTAAGGATCACTGCGTTGAGCATCAATGGTTCTCTGCCTTAAACTCGATTATATCGATAATTGTGCTAACTGCGTAAAGACCTCCCCTACCACCACAGCTATCTCGGCCCACACAAGGTCCTTACATAACCCGGTCTGTCTGGTGATAAGGGCTGCTGAATGGGCTACCTTCTTACTTAGAGCATCCACCACTACTTTTGCCTTTCCTGGGTGGTACAGAATTTCACAATCATAGTCCTTCACTAGCTCCAACCACCTACGCTACCTCATGTTTAACTCCTTCTGAGTGAAGAAGTATTTTAAACTCTTGTGGTTGGTGAAAATCTGTATCTTCTTGCCATACAAGTAGTGCCTCCATATTTCTAAAGCAAATACCACGGCTGCCAACTCTAAATCATGTGTGGGATAGTTCAGTTCATGGTTCTTTAACTAGCGAGAGGCATAAGCAACTACCTTACCTTACTGCATTAATACGCACCCCAACCCTCTCTTGGAGGCGTCACTATAAATAACAAAACCACCCATTCCATCTGGTATGATGAGAACTGGGGTATTAACCAACCTTTGCTTGAGATTTTGGAAACTATTCTCACAAGTCTTACTCCCAATAAAGGAAGCTCCTTTTCTGGTCAACTGGATCAGAGGGGTGGCTATACAGGAAAAGTCCTTCACAAAACGACGATAATAGCCCCCCAACCCTAAGAAACTGCGTACCTCTCCGACTATGGTAGGATGAGACCAACTCGTGACTGCCTCAGTCTTTGTGGGGTCAACAGATACACCTTTCTTGGATACCACATGCACTAGAAATGACATCTTTTTTTAACCAAAACTCGCACTTGGAAAACTTAGCATATAACTTTTGCGCCTTTAAGGTCTTTAGAACCTTTCGTAAATGCTCCTCGTGTTCCACCTCTGTCTTGGAACAAACCAAAATGTCATCTATGAAGATTATCACAAAGGTGTCAAGAAATTCCTTAAACACCCTATTCATCAGGTCCATGAATACTACAGGAGCATTCGTCAACCTAAATGACATCACGATGAACTCATAATGCCTATGCCTCGAACGAAAAGTTGTCTTGGTAATATCACTATCCTCTATCCTCAACTGATGATATCCCGATCGAAGATCAATCTTAGAAAACATTATAGCTCCATGCAACTGGTCAAACAAGTTGTCAATCTTGGAAGCGGATACTTGTTTTTTATAGTCACCTTGTTTAATTCCCTGTAGTCAATTCAAAGTTGTAATGACCCATCTTTCTTTTTCACAAAAAATATCGGCACATCCCAAGGGGACACACTAGGGCGTATGAAACCATTATCCAACAACTCTTGCAACTGAACCTTAAATTCCTTCAGTTCTACTGGGGCCATTCTGTACGGAGCTTTCGAGATAGAAGTTGTGCTTGGCTCCAACTCGATAGCAAAGTCTATCTCTCGATGCAGCGATAGACCTGGAAATTCCTCTAGAAAGACATCCGGGTAGTCACATAACGCTGGCTCTGAAGTCAAGGAGACCTCAGGCTCTCTAGTGTCAATGACACTAGCCAAGATACTCCAGGTACCCTGGTTAAGCAACCTCTGGGCTTTCATGGTAGAAATCACTTTGGGCAGGACCACGGTCCCCAGCCCATTAAATTTAAAGCTGGCTCTCGTGGTAGGGTTAAAAATCACCTCCTTGCGAGAGCAATCTATACTGGCATGATTAGCAGCTAGCCAATCCATGCCTTAAATCATATTAAAATCCCGCATGTCCAAGACTATTAAAGTCATATCCAGGGTATGACTCGCTACTTCAACCTGACATGCTTTTATCTTTTCCTTTACTAATATAATTTCTCCAGACGGAGTGGATACCAACAACACATAGTGCAAAGGCTCTAGTTCTAACATAGCATGCTTAACAAATAACGACGATAAAACAAATGGGATGAAACAGAATCAAACAATACCAGTGCAAAATGTCTCAAGATTGGGAACGTACCTTCCTGACGGGTGGTAGAGTAAGCACGACCTTTTTGATGCTGAGGCCTATCCGAACTCCTCTGTTCATGGCCTACAAACTGGTTCCCATAACCGAACGTGTTTCTAATAGGGCATATATCTATCGAGTGTTCCTTCTGCTTGCAATGGAAACAAACCCCGGTGCCTGCCAAACATCATCCCCAGTGGCATCTTCCATACGAGCTACACACCAGCCAATTCCTTTCTACCATACCCGCCTCAGCAGCTTGCTGCTTAAAATTTCGAAGCGGTCTGTTTAAGCTTTGAACCTTTTAATGGGGGTGAGGCTCGAAAGCCTTCTGATCTACCTTCCTCTTTTGACCTGAGGAAGGTCCCACCCCAAACGCATGTGAATACTCGTCTCGTGACTGTGGGTCCACCTCAGCTGCTAAGTGAAGTGCCTCAGCATGAGTGGTTGGTTTGAATGCTCGCACAATACCTCGTATACTGTCCTTTAGGCCTTGAACGAACCTTTCTGCCCTTATAGCTTCCGTGGCAAGCAACTCTGGAGCGAAATGAGACAGGGTGTCAAACTCCTGGTCATACTTCTCCACTGATCTGTGTCCCTGCCTAAGCTCCAAGAACTTCTTCTGCTTATTGTACCTCGGGTTGGTAGAGAAGTACTTCGCGAAAAAATGCTCCTTGAACTGCTCCCATGACACCGGTTACCCTCTCACTCCCAACATCCTTTATGCCGACTGCCACCAAATTTTTGCTTTGTCGGTAAGCATCAAAATGACACATTGCACTTTCTGATCTTCTGGGCATTTTATATAACGAAAGATCGTTTCAATCATGGATATCCATAACTCTGCATTGGTAGGGTCCTTTAGTGACCCATTGAAGGTTCTGGGGTTGTACTTCATGAAATCTTGCAAATGCTTGGCCTCCTAATAACGGGTAGAAATGCACGTTATCGTAGTGCTAAGTCCTTAAACAATGCTCTCTTATGTTGATAAAATATGTTAGATTGCGTCCAGAAAGCATCAAATTCATAATATTGTGGTCGCATGCATTCATCGCTTAGAAACAGTTGATTTTTGTATTTTTATACAGAATATGTGTTGACGCAAGGCGAAAAGAGCGATCATAAGAAATCAACGGACGAGCGCAACATTACCGCAAGGCTTTGCGGTGATTTGTGTTCGCAAACATTTGCTCAAGAAGGATTGCCGCAAGGAGCCGGTGCAACATGGATGGTGCATCTGGGTGAAAGACATAATTAATCACGATGGGACAGAAAGCTGATGACAGTCGAATCCGAATTAAGTTGACTACCGCTAACGATAACAAGTACATTCAGCTTTTTGGTGACAAATATTCGGCGCATCAGTTAGGGGATTAAAGTCGTCCCATATATTTAATCATAAGATAGAAGCCGCCTTTCACCCCGAAGTTCTATAAATACCGAAAACATCCTTCAAAAAAGGGGTTCAGCAGTTCTGAGAGTTAGAGAATTTTTCCTTAGATACTTTAGTCTTGTTCTTAGATTTTCTTTTATTTTAAGGTGGACGTGAGAGAAGGAGGTAGTGTCGACAGAGCGTTCTGGTAAGCTTGGGAGAGCACTGGAAGCTTCAAGATTAGAGAGAGGGCCAGTTCCTGCGGAAGCAGGAACATCTTTTGAACCGAATAAAGATTGCCAGTGTAAAAGCCTCGGTCAGCAAGGGATTGCTACCAGGCTCTCTACCTTTATCTTCCATTGTTATTCTATATTCAAACTCATTTATAGAAATGGAATTTACTTCTCTATATCAATTCATTCTCTATTATTTACGTATGAGTAGCTAAATCTGTTGAATGGGTTGAGAAGCATTAGCTAGCACAACTAGGGATCTTCATTCCATGCGATTATCTTGTATTGTGTATGCTTCATTCGTCCATTAGAGATACTCGGGAGGGTAGTCTAAGGATAGGATCTAGGCTTGGGAAAGTCAAGTTAGAATCTAGGCTCGAGAGAGTCAAATTAGAACGAATAATCAAGAGATAGAAGCTTAGAAATAAGCACTATTTTCTATTAACGCATCGCATGCATCCTAGAGATAGGATATGATTGTGTGCGGTCATCTTGCCTTTGTGCATCTTGCATCATCGCAGAGGAAAATAGTAGAGACTTAGGAATAAGATCTATTGACACTTTTGCATTCAATACATGCGTCCTAGACTTAGGAGCACCGCATTTGCATTAGGAAATGACTTGTTATGCATAGGTATAGCATGATCGCATAGGCTGGTGCATTCCCAAGTAATGCTAGCTAAAGACCTTCTCAACCTGTTCATCCACATACTGAGTGAATCTATCACACAATCAAACTTTTCTCAACTCCCCCGCATTTTTTTATTTTTCATTACCGCAAACAACAACCTCAACAACTATTGATTTATTTGGTTACCGCAAAGTTTTTCTAAAACAATTACCACCGCATATTGTTTTCCCAAGTCCCTAAGTTCGATCATGGACTTACTAGGAAACTCAGTGGGGTTTACACTTGGATTCCACTAAGAAAACTTGAGTGCTCAACGCAACTCCATCACTACATTTCATCCACAATTCCACATCATAAAATAATGCCTCAAGTTTTTGGCGCCGTTACCAGGGACTTCGGCAAAATAGTGTGCTAACGGTAATTTTTTGGATTTCTTTGCAGACTCTCAATCTCTGGCAAATTACGACCCGAAGATTGAGAGGACGTTTAGAAGAAGATTAAGAGACCACCAACAACAATAGTCAGATAAAGAAGAGATGGCAGAGCAGCCTAGAAACAGATCACCAAACGAAAACAACATCATGGCGAATCCAATCCTTCTTGCTAACAATCGCAATAGACCCATTAGGGACTATGCATCGCCAAACCTCTATGATTTCTCTCCAGGAATCATGAGGCCTGCCCTCGATGGAAGCAGATTCGAAATGAAACTGGTGATGCTACAGATGATCCAGACTGTAGGACTATTCGGAGGACCACTTGGCGAGGACCCGCACGCCCACCTCTATAGCTTTATAGAAATCTGCAATACTTTTGTGTTCTCGAATATCTCTGCCAAAGAAGTTCGACTAACTTTGTTTCCATTTTCTCTTTGTGATTAGGCGAGAAAATGGGCGTATTCCCTCGAGCCGGGAGAGATCACTTCTTGGGAACAGGTCATAGAGAAATTTATGAAGAAATACTTTCCACCTACTGAGAATGCTAGAGAAAGGAAACTCATAACAAATTTTGAAACTCAGCGATGCCTGGGCGAGGTTTAAGAGGTTGTTCCGAGACTGTCCACACAATGGTTTACTAGATTGCCTTCAAATGCAAATCTTTTACCATGGTTTAAATTCCGCTTCGCAGACCACTGCCAACGCGGCAGCCGCTGGTCTGCTTGACAGAACATATGACGAGGCTAAGAATATCTTGGATCGCATCTCTAAAAACCACGAGGATTGGAGAGAGAGTGATCAGAGATTGAGAATCAAGGATAACAATGCAAGTAATGGTGCTATTGCTTCACTACAGAATCAAATGATTGCAATGATGAACTTAATTCAGGGAATTGCGATCAGCAGCCCAACACCGCAACATGAGCAAGTAAACGCAATTGGTCAAAACACCGCAAGGTGTGTGACTTGCGGTGATGGGCACGCAATGGAAGAATGGCCACAGAATCCACAATCTATTTACTTCATGAAAAATAATCCATTTTCAAATACTCACAACCCCGGGTGGAGAAACCACCCCAATTTTGCATAGAAGAATCAGCAACAAAATTTTCAATCTGTGGCGTAGAAAGAAGGGCCACCTGGATTCTTTTCGTGGAACAACGGTCAAACAAGCAATCAAGATAGTAGCTCGCAACCGCCGCTATCATCCTCCTTGGAGAGCCTGTTGAAGCAGTACATAGAGAAAAATGAAAGTGTGCTTCAAAGTCAAGCTACGTCCATTCGCAATCTAGAATTATAGATGGGTCAGATTGCAAGTAGCTAAAGAACAGACCGCAAGGGGCTCTGCTGAGTTCAATAGAACTCCCACGTAACCTGAGAGGATTAGGTAAAGAGCAATGTCAGGCTATGACATTGTGAAGTGGAAAAAATGTGGAGGGAGAAAGAAAGGAGCCTAGCCGGATTGCTCCTATTGTGGCTGAACCTGAAATTGCGGTGACACAAGAAGAAGAAGGAGAAAAAAAAGCAATAGAGCCAGGAGAGTTGCGTTCCACTAACAAAGCCAACAGAGAAGGGAACCGTGAGAGGCAGTACCCACCCTTGCCCGCAGCAGACTTATAAGAAGAAAGAAATGAAGAGGTACAATGACCACGCTTTCTGAATGTGTTTTAAAGGAAATTATTTTTTGCATAATTAATATTCCATTCAGTGGAAGCGATTGAGGAGATGCCTGCATACGCGAAGTTTTTCTAAAGGAAATGGTAACCCAAGAAAGGGGCACTGGTAAGTTTGCCATTGGTGGCTTTAACACAAGAGTACAAAATCAATAAATTCCACGAAGATTGGCGATCTTTTGGAGCTTTAACTATTACCTTGCTCCATAGAGAGGACTGTACATCGGGCAGGCATTGTGTGACCTTTGGAGGCAGCATCAACTTTTGATGGCCTCTGTCGATCTTCAAGCAATCTGAATGGGCGGCCAATTTGCGCCCATCGACCGTGAACTCCTCCAACTGGCAGATAGATCTTTAGTGCATCTAGAAGGGAAGGTGAAGGATGTGATGATTACCATCGAAAAATTTATCCTGTCAGCCGAGTTCATCATCTTGGATTACGAGGCCGACAAAGAAGTGCCCATCATCCTAGGGCGACCATTTTTATCAATGGGTCGTGCCCAGATTGATGTGCATAAGTGGGAGATCACTTTGAGCATAAATGGACAGAAGCTCAAGTTCAACATCATGAAGAAGACCTACATGACGATAACCAGAATTTGATTGAAGAAGAAAAGTTTGACGAAGAGAATGAAGAAGAGGATGTAAGTGCATCCATTGTTGCCTGTAATACAAGCATAACAAAAACAAGTAAGGAAGAAGAGATGATCGCAAACCAAGAAGAAGAGCCAATAGAAAAAGAAGAAAGAAAAACAACGCAACCGTACCTAGTAGAACCACCAACAATGGAAGTAAAGACCCTACCAAACCACTTAAAGTACGCATTTTTGGGGCAGAATGAGAAGCTGCCAGTAATAATTTCCTCAGAACTTAATGAAGACTAGAAGGAAGCATGTGTGAGCAATTGGCTGGACGCTCGCCGACATTCAAGAAATTAGCCCAGCATACTATATGCACCAAATTCGTCTCGAAGAAGACCACAAAGCAACGATCGAACATTAGCACAGACTCAACCCTGTGATGAAAGAGGTTGTTAAAAAGGAGATTATTAAATGATTGGATGCGAGCATTATCTATCCTATAGCAGATAGCATGTGGGTCAGCCCCGTGCAGTGTGTGCCGAAAAAGGGTGGCATGACGGTATTCCTGAATGAAAATAATTAGCTGATACTGCAAAGAACCGTCACCGGTGGCGTATTTGCATGGACTACCACAAGCTGAATGCGACAACAAAGAAATATCATTTCCCTCTACCGTTCATTGACCAAATGCTAGACCGTCTAGCTGGAAATGACTTTTACTGCTTTCTGGATGGCTATGCTGAGTATAACCAGATTATGATTGCTCTAGAAGACCAAGACAAGACCACATTCACCTGCCCATATGGATCCTTCGTTTTTCACCGCATATCGTTCAGACTCTGCAATGCATCAAGCACGTTCCAAAGGTGCATGATGGTCATCTTTTTGGACTATCTTAAGGACTCTGTTGAAATCTTCATGGACGACTTCTGTCTATGGGCACACCTATGAAGTTTGTCTAGCCAAACTGGAGAAGATACTGAAGAGATGCGAGGAGACGAATTTGGTTCTTAATTGGGAAAAATGTCATTTTATGGTAAAAGAGGGTATCATGTTGGGGCACAAGGTTTCCAGGGACGGGTTGGAGGTGGATAAAGCAAAAATAGAAACAATTGAAAAACTTCCACCTCCAACAAACGTGAAGGTTGTACGATGTTTCTTGGGGCATGCTGGATTCTACAAATGCTTTGTCAAAGACTTTTCGAAAATAGCACGACCAATGAGTGCATTATTGAAGACTGATAGAAAATTTGATTTTGACGGCAATTGCCTCAACGCATTCAGAGTTTTGAAGAATGCATTGCTACCGCACCCGTGTTAATTTCACCGGATTGGACACTTCTTTTTGAAATAATGTGCGATGCAAGCGAGTATGCGATGGGATCAGCTTCCACACAAAAGAGAAAAATAATCTTACATCCCATCGCATATGCAAGTAAGATGTTAAATCTTGCTCAGACCAATTATACCACTACAGAGAAAGAGCTTCTTGCAGTAATTTTTGCATTGGAAAAATTTAGAGCATAACTGCTGGGAACAAAGGTACACATCTATACCGATCATTCGACAATAAAGTACTTAATGACAAAGAAGGAAGCAAAGCCGAGGTTGATCAAATGGGTTCTCCTCCTTCAAGAATTTGACTTAGAAATAATTGATCGAAAGGGGACGAAGAACCAAGTTGCGGATCACTTGTCCATATTGGAAAACCCTGAGGTTGACCGCAATGAGTCAGAGGTGAGTGCGGTGTTCCCAGATGAGCAGCTGTTCCAGATTGAAGAATTACCATGGTACACTAACTTAGTCAACTATCTGGTTTGCCAACAATTCCTTGAATATTATACCTACCACCAACAGAGGAAGCTCAAACATGAATGCAGATATTATTATTGGGATGAGCCGAATCTGTATAAAAAGGGGGTAGACTAGATTCTACGACTATGCGTACCAAATGCTGCTCAACAACCCATATTATCGCAATGTCATGACTCACCATATGGTTGGCACTTTGAAGGACAACGCACCGCAGCTAAGGTTTTACAGAGTGGATTCTTTTGGCCAACATTGTTTAAGGATGCAGCTGACTACGTGATGAACTGTGATCGGTGCCAACGCATAGGTAACATTTCTTGGAACCGAATTGCAATGCCGATGAACATCATCTTAGAGCTTGAATTGTTCGACGTATGGGTATTGACTTCATGGGATCATTCCCTCCATTGAATGGTAAAAATTTATATTTTTGTTAGTCGTGACTATGTATCTAAGTGGGTAGAAGGCAGTGGCGTGCGCCACAAGCGATGCGTCAGTAGTCTCTCAATTCCAGAAGAAAAAACATTTTCACTTGTTTTGGCACTCCACGTGCCATAATAAGTGATGAGGGGTCTCACTTTTGTCAATCATACTGTCAAGGAGCTACTACGCAAATAAACATTCTCCACAAATTTGGCCACCGCATACCATTCGCAGACGATTGGTCAGGCCGAGGAGTCCAATCGGAAGATCAAGCTGATACTTGGAGAAGGTGGTAAGGGCCT
Organism: Benincasa hispida; assembly: GCF_009727055.1. Taxonomy (NCBI): domain Eukaryota; kingdom Viridiplantae; phylum Streptophyta; class Magnoliopsida; order Cucurbitales; family Cucurbitaceae; genus Benincasa; species Benincasa hispida. The sequence continues at coordinate 8,145,955 of NC_052349.1, read as the reverse complement.
TCGCGAAAAGATTGGGCAACAAAGCTTGATGATGCGTTGTGGGCATACGGACTACATTTGAAACACCCATAGGTATGTCCCCGTATGCGTTGGTATTTGGTAAGGCATGCCATTTGACTCTAGAGCTGGAATACAAATCAATGTGGCGGTGAAGAAGCTAAACTTTGACTTGGAGAAAGCAGGAAAAACACGAAAACTTCAACTGGTCGAGCTGGAGAATGGAGAATGAGCGCATATGAAAATGCAAAGATCTACAAGGAGCGCGCAAATCGCTGGCATGACAAAACACATATACGCTAAAAAATCTCCATGTGGGACAAAAGGTTTTGCTCTTCAATTCATGGCTATGGCTCTTTCCTGGCAAGTTTAAAATCGCACTGGTCCGTACCCTTCATCATTAAAGAAATATTCCAACATGGTGCGGTGGAGCTGATTACTAGGGATAGGAGCCGTGCGTTTAAAGTTAATGGGCAGCGAGTAAAGGCGTTATCACGGAGAAGGCTGGCATCGCCAAGTCGACTCCGTGGAACTAAGAAACTTTGAATAAAGAAAGAAGTAGGTGGTCCTTGCGTTATCAGACGATCGAAATTCATCAGGGACGCAAGTTCTGGGAATCTTGGAATCTTCAAACTTTTCTCTACCACTCTAAATTTTCATTCCACTATATCCTTTCAGCTCTTTATCTATTACTTCTCTAAAAAAAAAAAAATAGGTTTGTTTTGTTTAATCTTATTTGACCATCTCTCTATTTTTCTTGCAATGATTGAGGCATAGGATTGCAACGGTGTTACACGAAGAAGCTACTTATCTTATTCCGTCACCGCAATCCAAAGAAGATAGATCGCCGCAAAGAAGGATGCATCAATATACAATGCGGACGCCAACACAAATTTGGGGGTTGTATTCTTCCCTCACTTTATTTCAAATTTTGCAATGTCGCATCGCATTTTAGTTTTAAAAGTTTTATCATCGCATCCTCTTTGATTACCGCAATCATTTGACATGGATAAATTTAGTAAGTTACCAAATGCTGTCTCTTTGCCAATTATGATTTCAATGATGAACAACATGCTTCTATTTCTTTCGTATATACTAGAGTCAACTTAATCTTAAGATAGTCACGTCATGAAATATTTCTAGAAGTAAGGGTCTGTTAGCTTTCTTTCAAACTCTCTTTAAGAAGCTTTCGAAAGCTTTTGGCAATGACATAAAATGCGACTATTTTACTTTCATTTACGGTGTCCGCATGACACACATGGGGGCAAGCAAAAACGAAAGTAAATCGCCAGGATCAACGTTTAAATAAATGACCGCAACTCTGCTACCAAGTAGGTATGAGTTTAGTCTGAGAAAGAGTGCATTGGTCGTGGTTGGATGTCCGCATGACATATGTGGGGGCAAGTCAAAACGAAGGTAAGGCACTTGGATCAGCGCAAGGTTAGAAAAAAAATAACAATGTCAAGAAATATGCAAGGATAAAAAAAAATCATTTGACACCCCGGCAGAAAAGTTTTCTTTTTGAAATAAATCATGCGATGTCCCAAAATTTAGTAAAGTCCTTTTGAAGGTTAAGCTTGCGGTCCCTAGGTCTTAGAAATATTTTAACAAGAGACTTGAATAAGACTTAAGGAAATTTTGGTGTATAGGATTTGAATGAAGTATCCTTGAGAAATCTAGGAAAAGAGATTTGTGGTCGACTTGCTAAAAGAAAATTTGTAACTTATGCTTGAGGACAAGCATTGTTTAAATTTGGGGGTGTGATAATGGACAAAAATGCACGTTATTGTAGTGCTAAGTCCTTAAACAATGCTAGCTTGCGTTGATCAAATATGTTAGATTGCATCCAAAAAATATCAAATTCATAATATTTTGGTCGCATGTGTTCATCGCATAGAAACAGTTGATTTTTGTATTTTTATGCAAAATATGCGTTGACACAAGTTAAAAAGAGCGATCATAAGAAATCAACGGACGAGCGTAGCATTACCGCAAGGCTTTGCGGTGATTTGTGTTCGCAAATATTTGCTCAAGAAGGATTGTCGTAAGGAGCCGACACAACATAGTGGGTGCATCTGGGTGAAATGCATAATTAATCACGATGGGACAAAAAGCTGATGACAGTCGAATCCGAATTAAGTTGACAGCCGCTAACGATAACAAGTACATTCAGTTTTTCGGTGAAAAATATTCGGCGCATCAGTCAGGGAATTAAAGTTGTCCCATCTGTGCAATCATAAGAGAGAAGCCCCCTTTCACTCCAAAAGTTCTATAAATACCGAAGGCATCCTTCAGAAAAGGGGTTCAACAGTTCAAAGAGTTACATAATTTTTCCTTAGATAGTTTAGCCTTGTTCTTAGATTTTCTTTTATTTTAAGGCAGACGTGAGAGAAGGAGGTTGTGTCAACAGAGCGTTCCGATAAGCTTGAGAGAGCGCCGGAAGCTTCACTTTGAACTTCTTATAATTGAGCCACCAAAAAGGAAGATGCACCTTGTTGGTATAGGTAGTAACTTTCAATTTTTTTAAACCTTTCTTAACCATACTTTCATGTCCTCAGGATCCCTCTCATTCGGATGTGATATCGGTTCATTCATGTACCCCTCATAAACTTGCGTCATTACAATTAATGCATAATCCAATAAAGACTAACTTCTATTTTGAAAGGATTTCGAAAGCAAACTATGGATGATATTGAAATGCTTGATAGAAACATTAATTATTGTTTTGTGGATTCGTTTCGAGTTTATGACATTTCTACTTCAATTGTAGAAAATAACAAGATATTTAAGTGAGTTTTATTGGGTTTTTGGAAAAATTAAAGCCCAATGGCATTCTGGTAATTATGGGTAGTGGCAATTTTGTAACTATATCCATCTTGTTGATTAGGGCTGAAAAAAGTGTGTATCTCTTTGCACAAGGAAAATCGGCAGCAGCCTGGGAGCAAAAATGCTGCAGCTAACTGAAGTGGAAAACAGAGTAAAGTCGCCGGCTATTAGTCAAGCAGACGCGACTGTCTGGTGTTCGGATGTGTGATGGCGTGCATGTAGGGCGGCGACTGGTTTCCGTCCGATGAGATCGACAGAGAGACAGGTGGTCTAGGTTTCCCACGGGTGTCGGTCGGGTTCGAGCATGGGTGTCGATTCGGTTTCGTCGATTTGAGCAGGCTATGTGGTTTTGTCGGTTCGGTTTTGCTATGGAGGCTACGTCCGACAGCGGTTGGTTCAGCAAGAGAGACGTGCGGATCTATGCGTAGTTTTCCGGTTAGAGGCGGGTAGCACACTTGATTTGGGTTGTTTTGCAGTGTGTTGTTCTCAGTTTTCAGAGGTGACGTTGTGTGCGGGTCTTTCAGTATCAGTGGATATTGAAATTACAGATTGGTGATTTCATTGATTATCTATAATTTGTAAATTCCTTTACTGCTCATTAATAAAATAATTCAAGTTGGTTCTCAAAGTGGAAATATACCAAACTGGTCGAACCACTATATATCTTGGTGTTCTTTACTACTTTCGATTTATTTCTGCTGATTGTTTGCGCTCTGTTTGGCCATCTAAGTTAGGTTAAAAATCTCTCACAAGTGGTATCAGAGCTTTAATTGATCCAAGGAGGGTGCATGGTAGTGTGTACTAGCATATTCTTTGTTCAGGGATATTTTTGTTGGAATTAATTTGATAGATGACTTCGATGTCTACATGGTTCGATGTTGTTAAATTTGATGGGAAAGGTGACTTCGGGTTATGGAGGAAAAAGATTAGGGCTATTCTGGTAAAAAAAAAGGTAGCCAAAATCTTAGACGAAAATGACCTTCCACCAACAATTACAAAAGTTGAAAAAACGGATATGGATGAGATGGCCTATTCAACGATAATTCTATATCTGTCAGATGGAGTGCTTAGGCTAGTAGATGAGGCCACTACTACAGCGAAGTTGTGGAAGAAATTGGAAAGTGTTTATTTGACTAAGTTCTTGCCAAATAAATTATATCTAAAAGAGAAATTCTTTGGATATAAGATGGACTCAAGTAAAGGCTTAGAAAAGAACCTAGATGAATTCCAAAAGATTATAGTTGATCTTAATAACATTGATGAGAAGATGTCGGATGAAAATCAAGCAATTATTCTTCTGAATTCTTTGCCAGAATCGTATCGAGATGTTAAGGCAGCTATTAAATATGGACGGGATTCATTGTCCATGGATATAGTGTTGGATTTCTTAAGAACGAGAAACCTGGAGATTAAAAAGGAACGCAAGGATGGAGAGTTACTCATGGGCAGAGGCAGAAGTGAGAAAAAGAACGGAAAAAGAAAAGAGTTGAGATCCAGGTCGAAATCAAAGGGGAAAACCAAAAGGTGTCCTATGTCATAAAGAAGGAAACTTTAGAAAAAATTTCCCTAATAAAAGCAAGGAAGCATCGAGTAGCAAACATACAAAGGATTCTAGTACAACAAATGTTACTGATGGGTATGATTCAGCAGAGGTCTTGATGGTGTCCAGCAGGGCCATTCAGAATGCTTGGATCATGGATTCAGGGTGCACGTTTCACATGACTCCTAATCGGGATTTCTTGATTGACTTTCAGGAAAATGATGGGGGATCAGTTTTTCTTGGTGATAATGCTACTTATGATGTAAAAGGAATTGGTATGATTAGAATTCTTACAAATGTAAGGTATGTTCCAGAACTCAAACGAAATCTAATTTCTTTAGGCGAATTGGATAGAGTAGGTTATTCCTAAATCTAAGAATGGAGTTCTGAAGGTTATCAAGAGTTTTTTGGTTAAGCTGAAGGGGACCTTGAGGAATGGCCTTTATGTGTTGGAGGGTACTGTAGTTTCAAGTAGTGTTGTTGTTGCATCTGGGAAAGAAACAGATAAGTCTATGTTATGGCATAACAGATTAGCTCTTGTGAGTGACAGAAGTCTTCAAGCTCTTTCACAACAAGGTTTTCTTGGAGGAGTTAAAGACATTGAACTCTCATTTTATGAACATTGCATAATGGGAAAGTTTACCAGAGTGAAGTTTGGGAAAGGGAAGCATTCTACCAAAGGAATTTTGGATTATGTTCATTCAGATTTGTGGGGTCCTACAAAGGTACCTTCTATGGGAGGTTCGAGATACTTTATGTCGATAATTGATGATTTTTCAAGAAAAGTGTGGATGTATCTACTGAAACAGAAGGATGAAGCTTTTAGAAAATTTCTTGAATGGAAAAAGCAGGTTAAGTACCAGACAGGCAAGAAGGTAAAGTATCTGAGAACAGACAATGGTTTAGAATTTGAGAATCACAAATTTGACAAATTTTGCAAATCTGAGGGAATTACGAGGCATTTCACTGTTACGTACCCTCCACAACAAAATGGTTTAGCTGAGAGGTTCAACAGAACAATTATAGAGCGTACAAGATGTCTCTTGACAAATGCTTCATTACTCTTGAAGTTTTAAGGGAAAGCTACCCAAACAGTCTGTTATCTTATTAATAGGAGTCTATCTTCCGCTTTAGGCTTAAAGACTCCTTAGGAGATATGGACAGGAAAAACTCCAAGCTTGGATCATCTCAGAGTGTTTGGATGTTCAGTTATGCTCATGTTAAGGAAGGGAAGCTGAATAAGAGGGTACTGAAATGTATGTTTATTGGCTATCCTCAGGGTGTTAAAGGATATATACTTTGGTGTTTGGAAGAGGGCAGTAATAAATGCATTATCAGCAAAGATGTGACCATTAATGAAACAGATATGCCATTTCGTGTCAAAGAGCAGTAGAAATAACAGACAGTTGATCAGGTTGAGGCAGAGGTTAGAATTGATTCTAAAGCACGACCATCAGTTAGTTCAGGTGATTCTAGTGATCAGTCATCTAGTTCTAATGGTAGATAACCTCAACTGCAGAGAACTTTGATTGATGAGGGAGCTTTTAGTGAAGAAAGCTCAAGTAGAAGTGACCTACAGAACTATCAGCTTACACGTGACAGGCTTTAGCAGGTGAGGCAGGCTCCTATGAGGTATGGTTATGCTGATTTAGTTGCTTATGCTCTTACTTGTGTAACTGATAGTATTGAAGCAAAGCCTCTCACTTTTGAGGAGACTATTGTATCTGATTCGAAGGAACAATGGAAGGATGCTATGGAAGCAGAGTTGTTCTCGTTGCAGAAGAATCAGACATGGTCATTGGTTTCAAAGCCTCCTAATCAGAAACTCATTTAGTCAAAGTGGATTTATAAAATCAAGCTAGGTACAGGAGGTAACAACAAGCCTAGGTATAAGGTAAGACTGGTAGCTAAGGGCTACACTCAAAAGGAGGGAGTTGACTTTAATGAGATTTTCTCTCCGGTGGTGAGGCATTCTTCCATTCGATTAATTTTATCTATTGCTATTCACTTTAATATGTTTGTTGAACAAATGGACGTCACCACAACTTTCCTTCATGGTGAATTGGAGAAAGTGATCTACATGACTTAACCTAAGGGCTATGAGGTGAAAGGAAAGGAAGACATGGTTTGTCGTCTTCACAAGTCCATCTATGGATTGAAGCAATCGTCGAGATAGTGGTATATCAGGTTTGACACCTTTATTCTGGAGCAGGGGTTTCACAGGAGCTCTTATGATGTCTGCGTGTACTGGAAACTATCTCAGAAAGGTACATATACTTATCTACTTCTGTATGTAGATGATATGATTCTGGTGTCTAAGGATTATTCTGAAATCTGTGATCTCAAGAAACGATTGAGTAGTGAATTTGAAATGAAAGATTTAGGTGAACTGAAAAGGATCCTAGGCATGGATGTGAAAAGAGATAGGGAGAAAGGTTTGTTAACCATTTCGTAGGAGAGTTATGTGCATAAACTGCTTGAGAATAATAATATGTCTAGTTGTAAAGCAGTTTAGACACCCTTAGCATCTCATTTTAGGCTTTCTTCGTCTCAGTGTCCTGTTACTGAACAAGAAAGGTTAGAGATGGCTAATATTCCTTATTGTAATGTTGATGGAAGTATTATGTATTTGATGATTTGTACTAGGCCTAACTTGGGATATGCTATGAGTATGATAAGTAGGTTTATGCAAAATCCTGGGAAGGAGCATTGGAATGCAGTTAAATGGGTGCTTCGATATTTGAAAGATAGTGCCAGTATATCATTGTGTCTTAGTAGGGATTGTGATAAATCAGCACTGTTAGAAGGCTTCACAGATGCATGATTACGCTGCAGAACTTGACAGAAGAAGGTCTCTATCAGGTCACATTTTTCGTTTGTTTGGTAATGTGGTCAGTTGGAACGTTGCTCTACAGTCAGTTATTGCTTTGTCTACTATTGAGTTAGAGTATATTTCAGTGGGTGAAGCTGTGAAAGAGGCAGTGTAGTTGAAAAGGATAGTTGGTGCGTTGTTGTCACAAGAGTTCATTCCTATCGTCCGTTGTGATAGCCAGAGTATTATTCATCTTGTGAATAATCCATCTCATCATGAACGATCTAAGCATATCGATGTCAAATTTCATTTTATTAGAGAAGTTGTGGCCCAGAAAGATGTTGAACTTGTCAAGGTTCATACAGTTGAGAATTTGTCAGATATGTTAACCAAGGTTGTTCCAGCTCATAGGTTTAAATACCTATTAGATGGGCTGAATATTAAATCTGGATGATAGGAAGTTTGAAGAATCAGCTTAACACTTAAATATTCTTGTTATGAGGGAGATTTATAGAAAATAACAAGATGTTTTTTTGGAAAAATTAAAGGCCCAATGGCATTCTAGTAATTATGGACAGTGGCAATTTTGTAATATATCCATCTTGTTGATTAGGGCTGAAAAAAGTGTCTATTTGCACAAGAAAAATTGGCAGCCGCCTGGGAGCAAAAATGCTGCAGCTGACTGAAGTGGAAAACGGAGTGAAGCCGCCGGTTATTTGTCGAGCAGATGCGGTCGTCTAGTGTTCGGACATGTGGTAGCATGTAGGTAGGGTGGCGATTGGTTTCCGTCCAGCGAGATCGACAGAGAGACAGGTGGTCTGGGTTTCCGACGGGTGTCTGTTGGGTTCGAGCATGGGCTGTCTCTTATACACATCTAGATGTGTATAAGAGACAGGTATAGGATAGGAGCCTGGCATGGGTTCCGTTTGGTGGTTCGCCGGTCAGAGGCGGGTAGCACACTTGATTTGGGTTGTTTTACAGCGGGTTGTTCTCAGTTTGTAGAGGCGTTGTGTGTGGATCTCTCGGTATCAGTGGATATTGAAATTACAGATTTGTGATTTCGTTAATTATCTGTAATTTGTAAATTCCTTTATTGCTTATTAATAAAATAATTCAAGTCGGTTCTCAAAGTGGATGTAGACCAAACTGGTCAAACCACTATATATCTTGGTGTTCTTTACTGCTTTCGATTTATTTCTGCTGATTGTTTGTGTTTTGTTTGGCCATCTAAGTTAGGTTCAAAAACTCTCACATCACTTCACTGTTTTTTGAGTTAATGACATTTATTTCATTATTGTTCTGTGTATTATTGGCAACTTTAAACCACACATTTGCTCTATGATATATATGTTAATTCGTAAGTTTGCAAGTCTCACTACCTTGTTTAGTTTAGTTGGTAGTGGAGTTTTGTGTTGCTTTTGGCTTTATAGAATATCATTTATATTGAGATAGTTGGAGGATTTTGTTGGCTAATAATTGATTTTAAAAAAAATTGTTGGGTTCATAAGTTCGGGATGTTCAGTTATGTAATTTGTTATTTTGGTTTGGTGTCAGTGGATTTCTAATGACTTGTACTATTTAATTCAATAGGTTTGTTTTGTTATGTTTGTTTAATTAATGTGTCTATGTTTTTTGTTTAATAGGTGTCCATCAAAAGGTACAAATCAACCTTTAGAAGAAATGTCCATCAAGAGATCAAGAGAAACTTAGGAATTACAAGTGAACAAAGAAGGCTTGCAAAATATTTATTTACTTGGAAAAATAAATATGAAAGATACATTGCTTTAATTTTGTATCATTTGTATACTTTGTTCCAGGAAATGTTAGTAGATCTATCAAATTTTAATTATGAATGAAAGACATGATATTTAATTTGTTATGTAGTATTTAATATTTGTGAGTTGGGCTTGAGTCCCAAGTTTATTTTTAACACAAATATGAAGAATGATATATAAATTATTATTATTATTGAGAAAAAAATTGTACCTTTTATAGCCATGAGCAAAGTTATAATAAAATTTATATAGTGAAAAAAAGTGCTATCAAAAGATTATTATAGTAATTATAGCTATTAGAAAATACTAAATAAACTTACTATAGCATAAGATTAAAGCTATAGATACTATATTATAGAGTTAAAAAAAGTGCTATTACAAGTTAAAGATAGCATATTATTTTAGCTATATAAACATACTATAGCTCTAACAAAAGACGCTATTGAATATTTTTATAGCAAATTAAATACACTATACCTTCATATTTTATTATAGCATTCAATATAGCTCTACAAAAACGTTATAAAAAGTCCCAGATTTTTAATAACATGGGTTGTCAGGACTTTCGAAAAAGGCTATAAAAGGTCTTTTTGTAGTGAAAGGCAAACCATGGGTATATGATGCCCTAGTTTATTGTATTTCACTGTAAAACTCAAAAACTCAATGTATTCATATGTATGTTACCATTAGAGTTTTAGTCAAAGTGGGAACTTGTTGGATTTTATGTCCAAAACTCATAGTTTGTAAACAATAAACTCATTTTGTAAATCGATAATGTTGTTATTGAATATATGAATTGCTTATTTTATTTCAGAAATAAATCCAATAAACTAAAAGATCCATGACTATTACATGAGTACTTGAACTTTATGTGGAGACATAAAAATAGATCAAGTTTGAGTAACTAGTCAAAATGATCTATAGCATACCAATAAGGTTGGGTGCCTTATTCTGGTAACACTATCGAATGCAACCCACTCTGTAGTTGTTACAAGGAGTTGTAAAGTACTACAAACGAAGTGATCCTAATTCGTTCATGTGGTTACATGAGGAGTAGGGGTGTCATGTGTAATGAGTTTGCATAAGATCAAACCAAGAAATAAGCACTCTTACTTTATAATGTTGTTTACTGTTTAAGACTGACTATTTCAAAACGATGACCTTAATCTTGAGCTAACTATGAATTCATGTTTATTTGGGATTATCCTTAGATTTTCATGGGTGAGGGTTGGCTCAATAGCGCCGACTCAATAAGCCTCCCATTTCAAAGGTAAGACTGGGTAGAGATAGTTGGGAACATAGGGTGTAAGACAAAATTCACTCCTATCTGCTTTTAGGGATAATAGAGAGGTTGTTCCCTTAAGTGTTGACTCCAGGTCTTGAACAAGGGGCCGCACCCTCTCATTGGCCCGAGAGGGATTCTGTTTGTTGATTGGATCACAAACAAATTATTCATTAGAGGATCAATGGAACTTAAGGAATAAGAGGTAATCTTAAGGGTAAAACAGTCGTTTGACCTAACCATAATGAACAACCTGTGAAGGATTAACTTACTAATTATGGTCATATCGAGTTGGCACAATATATCTATAATGAAAGAAGTGCAACTATTTGGCTTTAGTAGAGTGACCCAGTAGTTAACAAATGGGAGTTACTTTGGTGTAAAGAGTTTAGCCAATTAATCTTGGATCATTGGAGCCCATGTTTTGTAGGTCCATTAGGTCCTTCTACTAGTTGACAAACGTAATTAGCCTTAGAATAGTGTGATAAGTTGATTTGAAACATTCAAAATCGAATTAAGGGAATTAGTAATTATATGTGATATAATTATACGTTTAATTTTGGAATTAAACGTAATTGGAGAATCGATTAATATATAATTATATATTAATTTTATGAATAGGGATTCATGGTAATGGAATTGGTGACAACTTAATTTGATATTTGATATTAAATTAATAGAATTAATTAAAATTTTTAATTAATTATTAATTATTAATTTTATTCGAAAATTTGATTATTGTATTAATTTTTGTAAAATTAATAAAATTTCAAGTTTAATTAAAGAATTAAAATTGAAAAAAGTTTCATTTTAAAAATCAATTTAAAAATCAAAAGAGAAATTGAAAATTGAGAAAATCCCAATGTGGGATTTTCCTACTTTCAAGCAAGAAGGTTAGTCACCTTCTTATACATAATTCCACTACCAAATTCAAGGAGTAGTTGGAATCACTTCAAGTCATCAGTTTGCATGAGAGTCATGTACTAAAACCACTTTTGATTGAGTGGAAAAGGACATGCAATTTGCTGAATTGCTGAGATTTTGAAAGTTGAAGAAGTTGTTCTTCAATAAGTTGAAAAACCAGAAAACCTCTCCTCCAATTTCCCTAAGTTCAAACTTATTTTGAGTCCTATAACTCAATCTAAGGCTCCTAGAGAATAGTAGGGAAGTTTTAGTGGTGTCCACAACAAGAATTGGGAAAGATTGCAACTGAATTTCGAGTTTAAAGAGCATCTTCAAAGGTATTTAATGAAACCCTCTTGATATCCTATGAACATGCTTAATGATGTCAAATTTGAGGAACTATAATACTTAATGATCTTGTTTTCTTCCGTTGAATGTTTCTGTAAACCAAAAACAATATCATTATATTTGAAGTTATTGCCTCGAACATTTAACAAACAATTTGTAAATGTAAGATGCTTGAGACAAGTTTAACATTATGTCCTTCAAAACTTTATTTCGACATCTAATATACAATACCATTGCAAATATTCCATTTGAAATTTGTTAGGTGGTCAAACTTTTATATTGAAAATTTACTTCATTCACAATGAATAATAAGACATCAATATAAAATATGAAAAATTGCTCACTTAACATTTAATAATTTTCTTGTTAGTACAAAAACATTATTATTTATTCAAAGTCATGGGTTATGATACTTTTATCAAACCCTTTATATTCAAAGATTCTTATTGTGTAATTCATTTCTTAAATGAACATGTCCAATTCTATAAACTTTTTGCATTTCATTCTTTGAAAATTTTCTTGATTTATGTAGATGTATTGAACTTATTTTCATAAAAGAATTAATTCATTTTTACATATTTCATATAAAACATTGAATCATATAATGCATAAAGACTATTGTAAAGCAAAAAATGAGAAATTTGACTTAGAGTCTAATTTTTCTCACCAGTTTTGGCAATGGTTTTTACTCCTCTTCAATTCTTGCCATTTGATATGATAATTTTGACTTCCGTTAAGTCATTGTAAAGGTTGAGTTATTTCATAACTCTCTCATTAATTTTGAGGTTAATAAGTCTTCATCTTGTCATCTAACATGATAATATTGACTTCAAGTAAGTCTTTGTGAAGGTTGAGTCATCTCATAACTCTTCCACTACAATGAAGGCTTATCTAGTTCATTTGACTCTCAAATGTAATCAAATGGCTAACAATACTTGTTAACAATAAAGTGGTTTTACTTGGACAACACTATTTAACCTTTTTATAGGTTTGTAGACTTTTATTAGTTATTCCTAGCAAAACAGTATTTGTCACACAAATACACTATTTTATTTGAAATTGAACAAAAGACCATTTTGTAACTCTTGATGGACAATCTACATTTAGTTGTATCTTTGAATTTATATACTTATTGGGTTTGTTTCGATACAAGCATATTAAAATACCCAAATCCTAAAATATCGTAAACTAGTTTTATAACACTTTTATAATCCCAAACAATTTTGCATGTCCAAAATGCAATCTATGTTGCATGTCCTAAGCAGAGGTTGACAACAGTGTGTAACTTTTAAATGATGTGACTATGTCTAACAAAGTACTCGTCATTAATTTGACCAAGTCTAACAAGATCAAATTTCTCCTATTACTTGACAAGTTCACCTAAATTGTATCTAATGCTTGAATTAGGATCTAGTCCCATTTTTTTCAATTAGGTGCAGTACAATAAACTCCTGTAAAAACTATTATGATCTGATCATACTATCTTGATGGACATACCTAATTGATTTAAACTTTAGTCTAATTTCTTTTGAACATTTCAAAGAGAATGACACTTAAGTTTCATAAGACGAAGATACTTATACACAAAAATTCATCAATCACATTGGTGATATATTTATGATGTCAGACTTACTCTTACATTCACCAGACCACTTGTATTAGAATGTGTAGGCCTAACATATTATTTGGCTATGTCACCTTATCTAATAAGGTCTAATGACTATCTTGCATGAAAGGCAAAATCTTTAAACAAATAAAGTAATTTAACTCTAACATTTAGAGAATTATCTGTAATAATCATTAAAATTGAAAATCAACTTTAATTACTAAAGACAAGTATCTTTTTAGGGTCAGATTTTTTTATTTTTTTTTTTTGTTCTGGATTAAAAAGAACTTAATCTCTCAGTATAGTAGTTAGGCGTATTAAATTTTAGCAGACAAATTGTACTTATTTAAGGCTAAATATATCTTCAAACAAATTTTAAAAATATGCTTTATTACCAAACTGTTCATACTTTATGAATCATGTAGTAATAAAGTATTGAGAAATTGAATTTCTCATATGGTGATAAAAACACCATTTTCAGTAAAAGCAAGTTATGACATCATAATGTCTCCCACTAAGATGGATTTCCTATTGCCAACATGCAGAAATTATTCTATTGTTTTTAAGTATTTTCCAAGAAATACAATTTAATTTAATTATACTGAAGAAAATTTTTATAGTGAATCCATATTCATTTATCTATACGAATCTTTATTCTCCACTAGGAACTCATTAAATAAAATTCACCTTTATTCCTATTTTCTTTCCTTTTGAGGTATTTCTAAAATTCCTCATAGTGTAACTTTCCAAGCTAATTTGGAAAAAACTTCCGTATTGACTCTAATCACAAAAATTACATTTTCTTGGACTAATATAATACTTAACTTTTGAGATCATTTAGCTCCCGTTGACTCCAACATATCATATGTCATTGTCATCTTCTTTATCTTCTAATCTAGATACATAATATGTCAAGTCGATGATAAATTTGAGCTATCTCTCTAATTATGATTTATTAATCATATAATTCATAAACTATTCATGAATTGCAATAGAATTTTGAGAGCATTTCCTAACTCAAAGACAAATTGAAAATTACACTGCCAATTGGTGTTAATAATAATTTTCCAAGTAGCACTTTTATCTATTCATTTGACTTACATCGGTAATAAAAAATTAAAGAAAAACAAATGAGAGAAATAGACATAACTTTGAAATGTATAAAATATGTTATTTGATAATATGGAATCAATTATCCAATCATGTTCAGAATAGAAATTAAAAAAAAAACTATAGATTTAATATGAATCTCATTTATATTAATTTAAAATTTCTATTGTTTTGATACTCCAGTGATTTAGAACAAGTACCATCAAAGGGTGGTTAGTTATTTCTTCACTGGATTAAAATATTCTCAACCAACCAATATACCAGAATAACTCTTATTCTTATAACAATTAGTCAGCCAACTAGGTTGGTTTGGCTATTCCTTTCTATTCAAAAGGAGTCAGCAAGAGCCCTTTACTCGGCTTCTGCACTAGAGCGAGCCTGTCTCTTTCTTGCTCTTCCAATCTCGTTGAGAGTCACCGAAGAAAAAGCAAAAGCCAGTAGTGGAGCCCCTTCATCGAGATTAGTTGGCGGTAACATCACCGACATGAATACCCATTTATTCGGTAAAAAAAACCATTAACTTGCTTAATGATTTCTTTTAAGTGTGACCCTTCATTCTAGATCTTGTAGTCCTGCCCCAATAAACCTGTCGAAGGGAAGGACAATAATGGTGCAAAACCTATAGCAACTCTATCCATTTCTAGAGTTTACCCTGATATTGACTCCATGAAAACATCTTCCAAATGGAGGCCACTTCTAATGCGATATGAGGCCAAGCATGAAGTCTCACGTTGTCCACAATGAAGGAGACCATAAGTGATAGCTCTCAAAAAGAGCTATTATTCCTAGCTTGAGTTCGTAATTGGATTTATGTATTTATTGCCATATTTTTGTAGGTACCAAACAATCAAGAGATAGAACCGAGCATTTGGAGCGAATAGGGTTAATTTGAAACAAAGTTAATTTGAGCAACTAGGCTTCAAAGGACCAAAAATGACCACAATGCCCCTAGACAGGGTCGTAATGTTCACCATATACAAAGCCTTAACGCTCGCCTAACGCTTGAAGACAAAACACTGATGTGCAGGGCAGCGGTGCAACACGCCGAATAGTTTGACGCTAATCAGCCACGCGATTAATCCTTTAAATTATTCTTTTCGATTTTAGGTCAAGACATGCTGAAAATTCTTGGAGGTTGAAGGGATATGAACTTGGAGGCTATGGAGGCCAAGGAGAAGTTTTACTATCTTCTTTTCCTTTGATTTTTTCGGTAATGTTAGGTTAAAATTTAGTTTTATTTTGGATTGTAAACATGTATTGACTTGAACTCTTGAATTTGTCTATGAATTTATAAGTTAATCTTCATCTAGTTTTTTAAATCAAGAATTTGATGTCCATTTCATGATTTTTTTTAATTGATTCTTGCAATTCATAATTGTGTTTTATTTGAATCTATTTAAATTCCTAAGCATGATTATTGATGTTGACTTTCATGCTTTATCGTGCATGCTAATCAATTCTTAGTTCGTCACAATTTGCATGAATATCTTCTTTTAAGTATATTTTTGCATATTAACGTATTGCTAAGATCATAAGTAGCAATAATAAATTAGGCATTTGATGGCAATTCCTAGAACGTCTAATTGCTAAGTTCAAAGATAAAATTGGTTAATTGAATATGGCTTTCTTCAAAATTAATCGACATAATTGAATCCTAAATCTGAATACATGTGTTTTTAGTTCTACTTGGCCGCTATCGAACGCAATAGAATTTAGAAGTATGTAGATTAGTTAAGGTACGACCTTTCTGACCTTAATTAATAATTAGGATGCTTTCTCGGTTAGATTCATGCTAGTTGTGCGCCTTTGTAGAAGTTAGTTAGATTGAATTGAGCGAGTAGTTATGCATGCATAATTCGATTGCATAGTCAATTGGCTGAAAACGATGATTGAAATTACATTGAATGTCTAACTTAATCTGAGAACTAGATGTACCAATCCTTGTTTATATTTATCCCTTGCAATTTATTTTCCTACATGTTCTCAAATTAATCAAAATCCAAAATCCCGTTTTTACTGTTTTTTTCGCGTCAAATTTAACTTAAAAGAGAATTAGTTATGTGTCTCACTGTGATTCGACCCCATACTTACCACTATTGCTACGTGTTTGTAGTGATAGTAATAGTTCGGTAGCATAAATTTTCTTTTGTTTCATGGCTTTTTTTAGGAATTAACGACATCAAAAAAAGGCTTCAAACAGTAGGATATGTTGACACATGTCATTCTCCCACTAACTATAAATACTTTCTCAATTTACTTTGATATTGACCCATGCAAACACCTTCCGAAGGGAGAACACCTCTAGAGTGCCACGAGGTCGAGTATGAATCTCACGGTGTGAATTATTATCGAGAGCGTGAGAGATAAAATGAAATATCATATATATATATTTTAGGTAAATTAGGCTGAGTCATTCATCTAAGTATGTATTACTTTCTCCGACATAACACTTATGTTGGATAGTGTCTTAACTCGAATTTCCCTCATCCCCAAATTTGGAGATGAGCTACCCATCCCAAATTTGGAGACGAGCTACCCATCCCAAATTTGGAGATGAGCTAGATCCTCATTGCTAAAAGAGAAAATAAATTTCAAAAAGGCTTTGTTCAGTGCATCTTCGAAGGCATAGAAACTAAAAGTGAACAAATTTTAAAACATGGGATGAAAATGACAATATGATTAACATTTATTAAACACTTTAAAACAAATTATTTTAAATTATTTTAAATCTAATATCATCAGAAATAAAATTGGATTAATTAATCAAATTTTAAACAATTTAAAACAAATTAATTAATCTCATCCTAATTTCATTAATCTAGCCTGCAATTTTATCCTAAGTTTTTCATTCATTAAACATACAATATAACTTTGATATTTATATTAATGAATCAAAACTGATTATATACATTACTATGATATTATTATTAACTAAATATAACTATTATATTCTAAATAATAATTATCATATTTTATGCATATCAATTTCATTAATGTACATAATATAACTCTTATATAATTAATAAAAAAAAACTATATAGGATGAGATTTCAATAAAAAAAACTCTTAATAAAAACATTAATTTAATTTAAAACACAAAAAAAAACTGGCTTCAACTGCTGGAACAAAATAGCCATATTCGTTTGGAAGAAAACTGCCATGTTCATGATGGAAGAAAAAACTACTACAACATTTCCATGACAGACAAACAATGACGAACTGTAGTTAGAAGCTTTTAATGTACGGACAAACGATGACAAACAGCAAAATCTATACAAAAACCTCTTGGATCTACATTCCAAAATATGTCTTTCACCTCTATTTTTAGCCTTTTCATTGCAAACACTACAAGAAAAAGGAGTTCTCCCGATGCCTAAATAAAGAATCGGGAGTTAGGTTGTTGGGAGAGATGGTCTCTCCAAAAAAAGTAAAGGACCATCGGGAGTTACTCGGGGAACTCCTGACGTTGTAAAGGTTCGTCGAATGAAACCGGCATCGGGAGTTCCGAACTCCCAACGCATTAAAACGGCGTCGGGAGAGGGGTCTGGTTTAAACCAGACCCCTTCTTCTTCCCCACTTTCCCATTTTTTCTTCCTCTCCCTCTCAAAAAACCCTAACCTCAATCTCTCCCCCCACCGCCGCCGCCCCTATTTTCTTCCTCTCCCTCTCAAATTTTTCCCTCTTTCTCCCATTTTCCCCTCATTTTTCTTCACCATTCTTTCTCCCTCTCCCATTTTCCCATCCAAATTTTCTTCCATTTTTTCCATCAATTTTTTCTTCCATTTCTCCCTTTTCTTCCATCCTTTTACACTTTCCATTTTTTCCATAAATTTTTTCTTCCATTTCTCCTTTTTCTTCCATCAATTTTTGCTGCCGTCGTCTCCTTGTCGGTAATTTTCTCATTTTATTTTATCTTGTATATTTATTTAAATCATATGTGAAATGCCCATTAAAATGTGTTAAATATTGTATTCGCTTTTTTTAATTTTCTGAAATTGTTGTACAAATCATGCCCATCAATATTATGCCCAAAATAAACGAATATGGATGTACCAGAAGTGGATGATGTTGAAAACGCACAACTAGATTTACTAGAAATTGTTGGTGGCGTCCGAGTGGATGAAACCATTGAGGAGGTTACTTTATGCAGAGTTGACGTTGATCCTACAGTTATGGAAAGACCAATTATTGTACATGGCAATCATGACTTCATAAATGATGATGATGAAGAACAATTATCTCCCAATAACAGTTCAAGTGTTGATGAATAATTTGAATAGGACGTGTTGACCTATTTAGGGAAGCACACTCTAAAGGTGGCAAGTTTGTGAACGAGGCAGCTGAAAATGCACATGTAACATTTTATGCTTTACTATCGTGTTTTTTTTTTCACTTTTAACTTTAGTCGCTCATTTTTACCCATTTAATTATTCTGTCTAGCATCAAATGTTGGAATTACAATCAAGCCTTACTCTAGAAGGTTCTCAACCACTAACAGGGGATGAAATCTATGAGACGGTTTTGGGTAGACGACCCGGATATTCAAAAGGTCTAGGTTGGGGCCCTAAGCCTAAGTCAAGAAGGAGTAGCATCTCATCAAGTTTTTCATCTACTCAAGAAACAGAGGCGGGAATAGAGGAATTAAGAGTCAATTTCCAACAGTCTCAGTCGAGGATTAAGGAACTTGAAGACGTTCAGAAAAGAATGCAAGAGGATCATGCAAGACAAATGGAAGAAATGAAAAAAATGATTGAAGACATGGTACGATCATATAGAGAAGACCCATCAAATTAGGTATGATTACTACATTATTTAGTTTTCTAATATGTTACTATCCTGCAGTTATGGTAGCAAAGTTTAATTATGTCTTAAGTAGTTTTATGATAATTAAAGAATTGTTGGCTATCGTGCAGTTATGGTAGCCAAACAACTAGATTTTGATGTGTTTTTTGTTGGCTATCTTGTGTATTTATGAATGTTTATGAAGTTTAATGTGTTATGAGAGAGGGGGATGGGGGTGTAAAATTTGGGTTAAACCATTTTGGGGATAAATTTGAGTTTTATGTGTGTTGGTCATTATTTACTCGTTTTGTATATTTTTGATGTTCGAAAGGTTCCATGTTTGTCGTCGGAGGTAGGTAGAGTTTCGTTACACCCGTCTTGTCCTTGAATTGGCTATTTTGTATTAAGAACAAAGAAAAACAATCCCAATCAGTCCATGTCAATAGGTGATGTGGCTCTATCCCAGCCAGCCAATTCTATAGAAGAGCCTCTTATTGAAGAGTGACACATGTCACTGACATTGTTTATTCATTTACTGTTTTGCCCTTTTGTTTAGGGCTTTGTACTTTAAAACATAAGCAATTGTATTCTTTTATGGTGTGTGTTGAAAATAATCTAAGATAGACTGCAGTAGTTCGTGCTCTCTCCCTACCTCTTGCTCTCTCCTTGCCTCTTGCTCTCTCTTTGCCTCTCGCTCTCTTCCTATATCTCGCTCTCTCCTTTCCTCTTTCTCTCTCACTGTTCTTGCTCTCTCCTTGCCTCTTGCTCTCTCCCTGTATCTCGCTCTCTCCTTGCCTCTCGCTCTCTCCCTATATCTCGCTCTCTCCTTGCCTCTCATTCTCTCCTTTCCTCTTGCTCTCTCCCTGTATCTCGCTCTTGTGTGTTTTTTATGTTCAGGAGGTTACATGTTTGTCGTGGGGGGTGGGTAGAGTTTCATTACCACCTGTATTGAAGTTTGAACATGTTGTGGATGTTTATCGATATAACATTTCAATGTTTTTGTTTTATTATAGAATGCTGTTCGGAGATGAACTGGGACAATTGTTGAAGATGTTGTGTTCGAGAAGTGTTCTAGAAGTTGTTTTGATTTTACTTCTTTTATGTATTTATGATATGAATGTTTATCGACTTCGTTTGGATATTGTAATTTCTAGTATCGACTTCGTTTGGATATTGTAATTTTTTACTTGTTATAATATGGACTTCATTTTCGTTTTTTAGTTATGTGAATCTTTATTTGGTATAATATGTTTTACAGACTTTTAGATCAAATTTTAAAAAATTACAAACGATATATTAAATTTTAATACTCCCCATGCATATAGGATCTCCCGACGCACTTTAAAATGACGTCGGGAGTTCTTGCAACTGTCGACGCCGTATATTAGGCATTGGTCGTTTCAGGAACTCCCGACGCACTACAATGCATTGGGAGTTCCCCCATAACTCCCGACGCCATTTAAAAGTGCGTCGGGAGTTACTTTCCCGACGGATTTCTCCCGACCAAACTCCCGACGACCATTTATGCGTCGGAAGATCCTCTCTCGACGGATTTTCTACACTTTCCGATGAAATGTGACGTCGGAAAAAGTCAGATTTCCTATAGTGAAACACTTCATCACGAATGACTTGGACTTACAGACTCGATTTATATAATAGAAGCCCAAAACACCGGGCCCTTATATTGATCAAATCAACGAAATTCGGTAAACCTAATGTATCAATATTTGTAAACATCTATTTTGTAAAACCCACATTTAAAATTCAGTAAACTACCCACCATTAAGTTCTAAATAATTAAAAAAAAAAAAATTAAAAGCACGATTTGACTCTAATACCAATTGAAAGGATCGAATCCCACGACAAAAGCGAGTCGTCGATTTACTCCGATTTTGTTTTAAAATTACAACACGGAAAAGAAGAAACATACAACAATATATAGTAAGTTAAGCATGAATAGAGGGAAGAAGTGTTGGGTTTTATGCCCTAAACCTTGTAGATAGTAAGTGTTATTAATTGACTGTCATCAATAAAGAGTTATGGATGTTCTTATTGTTTATGTTATTTGTTTATTTTGGTTAAATAACCCTAATCCAATAAACTAACGTCCAAGGTTGCCATATGAGTCTTGAACTGTATGTGGAGACATACAGGGATCAATGTTCAAGATACAACCTAAATGGTCTATGGTATAGGGATAAGGTTGGGTACCTTATCCTAGCAACATTGTGGATATGACCCACTTTGTATTTGATACAAACGCAATGATCCAATGCATTCGTGTAGTTGACATGCGAGTGGAGGTATCTTATGCAATGAGTTTGCATAAGATTAGACCGCAAAATAGTAACCACTAGATATAACACCATTAACTAGTTAGGTTCCTATTTCAAAAGGATGACCTAGGCAACTTAGTCTTAATCCTAAGTATATTATGAACTCCTACTCACGAGGGATTTCATTTAATTTGTATGGGTGAGGGTAGCCAGTTTGTCGACCCAATATGCCTACCATTTTGGGAATAAAACCGAGTGGGGAGCAAGGAACATAATAATACACGATGGAATTCACTCCTTCTCGCCTTAAGAGTAAGTAGATGAGTGTTCCCTTAAGTGGTGTCTCCGAGACTTGAAGAAATGAGCTACCCTCTTATTGGCCTAAGAGGGGTTTCTGTTTATTGGTTGGATCATAAACAAGTTGTTCATTAGAGAAGCACTGGTACTTAAGGAATCAGAGGTAACCCAAGGGTAAAATGATAATTTAACCCAATTCAAGTTACGAACACTCGTGAAAGACTAATTTACTATTGTTGGTCTATATCCATGGGCACAGAAATATATCTGTAATGAGAAGAGTGCAACTCATTAACCAAGTTAATCAGTATTCGTTTATTTTGGTATTTTTAAAGGTGTAAGCTAGTTATTTTACTTTTAAGTTATTTTTTTGGATTAAAATGGAATTGAAAATTTTGGACTAATTTAGGATTTCTTTGAAAAGAAGTGGAATTCAAGGAAATCCAAGTCAAGAGCTGAGCTAGGAGAATTCCTGAGGAATAACAAGCAGATTGTGAGTGGTTTTATTATTTTTGTATGTTGAATTCTATATATATATATATATATATGTAAAGTTTGGAAAATTGGCATGATCAGAAAATGTGTTTTCTGAATTTTATTGGTTAATGTGATTGATGTTGTTCTGCTTGTTGTGATTTGCATTGGAAACTAGGATTGTACTCTGCGAAATTGTTAGCGTGTCTATAGCATGTCTAACGGGATATTGACGACATGTTCACATTCGACAAGCTATAAAAGTACTGGGATTGTTTCCACATCATTCATATCGGGAATTCATGATAATACCCGAGAAAATACATGATCATGCCAGGGATATCCAGTTACCAAGCTGGGAGAGTTACATTATTATGTGTGATGATTGTTTCAATGTGAAAGTTGTTTTCCCAAAAATGTGTTCCTTAAACAAAACTTGTTTTCACTTGAAGAGTGCCACTCACTGGGTTTTCTAGCTCATGTTTTCCAATGTTTTATTTTTTCCCTCCAAGTAGCAGAAAGCGGAATGTTCTAGGAAAAGCCACCCAATGTTTGGAATTGCTACTCTCTCACAGTGTGAGACTCGGATTGGGTTATCTTTGAAAGTCATTAGGATTGTTAAAGCTAATATTGTATAATAGAGTAAACCTTTGTAACTGTTCATAAAAATTAATTAAGTATTTGTACATATTAACTATTTGTGAATTGGTATGAAGTTAGGCAGTTGGTATCACAAAGATGGTATCAGTTGTCTTCACATTTTCTTTCGAGTCTGGGAGACAAGGCTTGAGAGGGGTGTGACAAATTGGTATCGGAACATAAGGTTCTGGAAAGACTCTGAGAATAAAATTTAGTATAGGTTTTGGCTAGCTCATAGCAGGCTTGGGAAAAAGGGTTACAGGAAACCCTGGAGGGAATAAAAAGAGTTAACCAAAGTTTAGTAAATAATATGAAATGACTTTCAATGTAAGAAATGTATCCGAATAGTAGACCCTGGTGATGGCAAGAATCTAGAACGAGTGGTGCTACCAGCAACACTGACTCTAGAGGAAGTAGAGGAAACATTAAGATAAATAGTTCTTACCTAGATATTGATTTGGGACACCAGAACATCAACCCGAGAACAAATTTATCGCAATCCAATAAAGAACCTAGATGTTCAAGGTGTGGAAAGAATCACAAAGGTCCATGCTTAATAGGGATCGAAATCTATTTTGGTTGTGGTAAACACGACCATATTAGGAAAAATTGTGTGTACTTTCAGCGAAAAATAAAGAAAAACAGGAATAAGTTTTGAGGGAGAACCAAATACAACTAGCTACACCTGTAGGTAGCAGGACTAAAGGATTTATGTTAGAGATGACGTATGATAGAGAGACAAAGATGACCCATACTTCCAGAAGTTCTGGTCAGTCAATAAGCTCTATTCGGAGTACTGGAACTGACATTCTGCGCAGAATAATAATAGAATTTGATGGAAAATCTTCATGTGAGGTTTGTGTTGAGGAATCTCGTAAATTTTGCCTATTCTGCCAGCAACCCGGACACGCTCAAGGAGAATGTCCTTGGAAGGAAGAGGAAAAGCCTACTAAAGAAGCAATTTTTGAAGATTAACTATTAGAGATTAGAAGTAACCAAGAAAAAGGAAGTGAGAAGTCGAGGAAGAATGTAAATAGTGTAGTTAATGTAAATAGACCTAGAACTGTAAATAATCGATCTTGTGAATAAATAATAGAAGTCTTGTGTAACTAATGTGTGATGAGCATTTGAGACTGGTAGGCTTTTTATTTAACCAATATTTGGCTATTTGTAGACAACTATGCTGAAAAGTGGGAAATGTCGAAACCAACCCAACACTAGTAGGTGAGGAGAAGAGAGTGAAAGTGAGTCCAGTCATCCCCAGGAAAGTGCTTGGGATGAAGAACAATTGTTAAATAGGTTCACTCAATGACTACATGAAAGCCTTGGAACCATAAAACTTGATCTCGAGAAGAAGTATGAGATAGAACGTCTAAGGTCATTAGGAGCTACTATTTTTTAAGGTGAAAAAATCCTGTTGATGCCAAAGTGTAGATTAATCAAATAGAGAAGTGTTTTAAAGTAATGCGGCATCGTGAAGACAGGAAGGTAAATCTTGCAACTTTTTTACTTCAAAAGTGGGTAGAAGATTGGTGGAAGGTGGTAGAAAGTAGGATGAGAGGGAAGGGTGAACCTACCTGGAAAGAATTTCGCGAGGCTTTCTATGAGAAATTTTACCCTCGATCGTTTTGTGATACGAAGCGAGATAAATTTCTGCAACTCATACAAGGAGGTATGACTGTAGTGGAATATGAATTAAAGTACACCAAGCTTTCAAGGTATGCTTTAAATATTATTGAGGACGAGAGAGAACGTTGTAAGAGGTTTGAAGCCGGATTGAAGAAGGAGATCAGGACGTCCGTGACGGAAAGTGCGGCATGGGTAGAGTTTTCGAAGTTGGTCGAAGAGGCGATGAGAGTTGAAAAAAGTATGTCCGTGGAGGAACAAGGGCTAGAAGGTAGTTTGTCAGTGAATAAGTAGAATAAAGAAGAACGTAAAAATTTTACTCTTGGAGTGCGAAATAAAGGTTTGTTTAAGCGAAAGGGAACCACAAAATTAGGAACAAGCTCTAGAGGAGCGAGTCAATTGAGGAAATCATTTGGACAAACCTACTCGGATCATCTAAAAGAATCTGTGGCTAGTGCTAATCAAAGACCCAGATGTTTAACCTGTAATAAATATCATTGGGGAAGATGTCCGGAGCAAGTGCATACTTGCTATAGGTGTGCACAACCAAGAAATTTTAAGTGTGAGTGTCCCCAAGTAGTGGGTCATGAAAGGGGAAATGTATCACAAACTTTTAATCAAGGAGTAAAACCCTCAAATTCAAGAAGACGACATGTTGGTGGAACCAAGAAAAATGAGATTGGGGAGCACAATCGACCACAGGGAAAATATATACCTTTACCCAAGATGAGGAGATGCCCGATGCTAGAAGAGTCAAAGAGCAAGACTCTGGAGGAGTAGTGTAAAACAAGTGTTGTAATCAAAACTTTGTTATTAAATAAAATTTTTTGTTTGGTTTGTGTACATAAGTGTTCGTTAAATTTCGAGGATGATTTTTTTTTAAGAGATGGTAAATATAAAACCCTGAAATTTCACCTAAGTTAGTTAGGTTAGAACTTGGTTAGTAAGGAAGCTTGAAAAAGGATAAATGAGGAGGAAAATGCCTTAAGTGTTGAAAACTAGACCTTAAAGGCTAAAATATAAGTGTAGTTAAGTGAGGTTTTAGGAGACAAAATTTTAGGTAAGTGTGAAAGGCATGCGTTGATGCCATGCATTGGGATGAAGGCGTGCAAAACAATGGCCTTGCCATTTGAAGTTTAGGAGATGACATTGTCATTAGAGTTTAGGCAAGCTTATTGACTAAGTGTGGCACGCATAAAGACACCATGCGTTAGTGTGAAGCACACGACCAAGACACCAAGCAATGAGTGTTGTGCTTCGCAAGTCAGCCGAGCAATGACATGAAAGAGTTGTCTAGGTAGGGGTATGAAGGACATGTCAAACACAAGGTGTTGGCCGAGAGTAAGGACATGTGGCACACAAGGACTTGAGAGGTTAGGGCAAGGTATTGCCTAAGGCAATTAGAGGTTAGTTGATTGCATGAGTGTGCGAGGCAATACCTTTGTGTTGAAGTCATGTGATGGCTAAGTTATCTTGAGGTTAGGGAAGGCCTCATGGGACACATGTGACAAGGTTGGTCTAGCAGTGCCCAGCTATGCACGATAATGCCTACCTTGCAGCCATAGCGCCCATCAGCTTACAAAATAACCTCTAAAGGCTGTATTTTGAAAAGTTAGGCCTATTTTGGTATTTTTTAAAGGCGGTAAGGTGGTTATTTTACTTTTAAGTTATCTTTTTAGATTAAAATGAAATTGATGGAAGAATTTTGGACTAATTTGGGATTTCTTTGAAAAGAAGTGGAATTTAAGGAAATCCGGGTTAAGAGCTGTGCTAGGAGAATTCCTGAGGAATAACAAAAGGACTATGAGTGGTTTTATTATTTTCGTATGGTGAATTATATATATATATATATGTAAAGTTTGGAAAATTGGCATGATTGGAAAATGTGTTTTCTGGATTTTATTGATTAATGTGATTCGTGTTGTTCTGCTTGTTGTGATTTGCAATGGAAACTGGGATTGAACCATGGGAAATTGTTAGCGTGTCTATAGCACGTCTAACGGGATATTTTCAACACGTGTATATTCGACGAGCTATAAGGGTACTAGGATTGTTTCCACATCATTCATATCGGGAATTACCGAGAAAATACATGATCATGTCAGCGATATCCAGTTACCAGGCTGGGAGGGTTGCATTATTATGTGTGATGATTGTTTCAATGTGAAAGTTGTTTTTCCAAAAATGTGTTCCTTAAACAAAACTTGTTTTCATTTGAAGAGTGCCACTCACTGGGCTTTCTAGCTGTCTCTTATACACATCTAGATGTGTATAAGAGACAGGTCTAGAACTGCTACTCTCTCATAATGCGAGACTCGGATTGGGTTATCTTTCGTCAGTTCCATTGTCAACTCCGTTTGTGGAGGTGTAAATCTCACTGTTCGTCAGCTCCGTCGTCAACTTCATTGTCTTTGGAGCAAGCGAACGTCGTCGGTGTTGGTCAGATCTCAGATCTATGTTCGATATCGCTCATGCAGTTCCGTCCAGCATAGATCAGATCTTCGTTCGCTCAGCCATCATTGTTTGTTCGCCGTTCAGCTCATCGCCAGCATCGGATCGGCAAATCTGGTCCTAGGTCTTTCAGATCTGAGTCTATTTTCCCAATCTACTTGTAGGTCTTCAGATCTTGCCATGCAAGTTTTTTTTTTAGATCTGTTCCAATTTTCGAGCTCCGGGTTAGATATGTTCAAGCTTATGGGTTGAGTGAAGCTCTTCACAATTTTGTGCGGGTTTTTGAGTTATTTGCTTGCTCAAAAGGTAAAATTTTCGTTTTATATTTATTTTCAATTTAATAATTTAAAGTTATTTCATTCGGTTTTTTTATTCCAATGATTAAGCTTCTTGAGATTTTGAAATGTTGGAATGAAATTAGTTCAAGAATATGTGCTTGTTTGATAGTCTTGTTTGGTGTATTTCAAGTGTATATTAGAACTTTTTCTAAAAAAAATTGTATTTTAGTCTTTAATATTTTATTCGTTCTTTTGAGTATATCTGAAAATTTTGTATAAACAAATTTAGGTATTGTTGTTGATTACGGTTCATAAGATTTGGAAGTGTCGAAATAAAAATTAGTTTAAGGATATGAACTTGTTTGATTGTCTTGTTTTCATCTTTTTATTTGGTGGTTAATGTACTTATAGAACATTTTCTTGGTTTATATTTTAGTTTTGAAAATAGCTTAAGATTATCTAATTTTTCCTTGTTATTGTTTGTCTCCACGAAATTCTTTCAAACGTTACTATATCCAGTTTCTATATTGATTATCTACTTTCCGATGACGTGTAGTTTAATCTCACATGTCGAAATGTTATGATTCAGCCCTTGTATTGGCGGGATTTTGTATTGTTTAATGCACATTGTTAATTGTTTTTGTTCATTATTCGATATTGTTGACTGTTATGGGAACTTTAACCTGCTGGTATACATGATTTGAGATAGTATGAAACTTGTGGCTATTCATCATAATCGTCCTAATTTTGCATACACTTCTTGTTGAATTTTGAGTCTGGTCTTGTTTTTCTGCTTTTTTGTGAATAGGTTGAGACTCTTTTCTTTTGGCCTTTTTTTTGTGTGTTCCTTTGAATATTTTTTCATTTCTCTCCATGAAAGAGGAGTTTCTTGCTAAAATTATACCACACACAAAACTATTTTGGTCATTTCTGTACATGAGTTGGAGTTATGAATTGTCAAAATGATGTTTCGCAAGGAGATAATAATCTGGTGGTGTCATTTTCTTTTCTAAAACAGAAAAGCAAGAAGATTTGCTTAAATTAATCCAACCAAAATTGTCAAACTCATCTCACAAACTACATAACAGAGGATTAATTGTGCTAGAAAAATGAATGGTTTTGAAGAAATTTCATCTACATCTTTAAGTTAATCTATCCATATCAATAATAATCAAATGTTTCCATAGAAGAGAAGCCAAAGATAAGCAGAACAAGTTGGGCCTACAAGCTTTGTAATTCGAGTTAGTCACTCTCTTTTCCTCTCATTTTATGATCTTAGCATTTTCCACTTGGTTCTTTTGGCAATGTATGGAATGGTTTTGTTGTTTTGGGAACTTTTTTTTTTTTTACTTCTTGAGCTGACCATTGTTATGTATTGTTGTAGGTTTTTTCTGCCCATTTTTCTTTGCTGCCAGCTCTTCGTTGCTCTATTTTTGTTTGTTTTGCATTTTATCTAAAACGTAAAGTATAAATTTGGTGCCTTTGCAAGATTATAACCTTTAAAGAATTATCCTCAGTGCCAAATTTTAATATAAAAGAAATTTGTTTAGAGAAACATTGTATCATTTAGATACCAGTTTCTATATTGGTGCAGCATTTAAAAGTTACAAACATACTTTTGTTTTAGCTTTTTGTAAAAGCAATTTACATAGGCAAACATTGTATCATTATGGATTAGTTCATGTCTTCTTAATAGATGGTGTATATATCTGAAAGGAATATATATATTTCTCTGATAATGTATCTAGCAAAGGGAATGAGTGTAAGTACAACATAAAGTTTCATAATCTACATAAAGTTTGATGATGCATTTGGAGTTTAACTTTCTATTTGAACTTGTAAAGCATTTGCATTATAACATAAAGTTTCACAATCCACAGGTTCATATCCATACACTCCCTCTTGATCATGATTTGTTTGATGATGCAGATGTCTTAGCTTTGTGTACAGGAATGAGACCAACAACGATGATAGATTATAGTGCATAATTCTAGTACTCTCATTACTAGTCTCGTATATAAATTATTTATTTTTTATACGCGAGCTACAATTTAAGAAATGATGTAAACTTATGTTGAGTTCTTTTTTTTTTTTTTTCTTTTTGTAGTATATACCCAATAAGAAATTGACATAATTCCAACACAATGGACAAATTTTGTTGGCTGATTTGTGTAAGGCTACACTGATTGTTTTCATGTCTTAATAGAATGTAAATGTTGGCTTAGAATGAATCTTGATGAGTTTTGAGTAAAATATGCAAGTCTAGAATGAATCAGAAGTACAAATCGTTGTTTGTGGATAGACGAGATATTATCTAACCATGATCCTTTTGTCGGAAGATTTGTGTATAGTTTTTTTATTTATGTATATTTGGTTTAAGTACTCATGGAAGTACTAATTGATGTTTGTGAAGGGATATATGATTATTAATATTATAGTAGTGTTTGTTATTTTTAATTGTAGTTTTGGAGGGATGGGTGATTCCATATGAGTGTTGGATATGATAATTTTAATTATTGCTCTATGGAAGTGTGCTATCGATATATAAGTGTTGATTAGTTTGTTTATTAATATTTGATAAGTACTTATAGAATGGATCAGAAGTACTAATTGTTGTTTGTGGATGGACAAAGTATTATCTATACCATAGAAGTATTCTTTATTGTAGTTCTTTGGAGTGTGTTATTGTATTTTAAGTAATTTTGTATTTAGTTTTGTGGTAGAGTATATTGTTGTGTCTATTGTTATATTTTAGGTTTGGGTATTGTGCATTTATAGGTGGAAGAGAAATATTGTTCGCTTACCACTCAAAATAGTAAACATGCATATATTATAACAAGCATGCGCGCATTACAACCAACAAATTTTTTATATTTTCTAATAAAATATGATGACAGATATTTCCTGACACAAAGCAAGACATTTAATATCGATTCTTAACTCTTTGATCAACATTAAAAATAGACTAGACATTTTTAAAAAATGAGGCATTAAAAAAAATATCGGACAATTATTAAAAAAATTAGTAAAGACCTGGCATAGAAGATGGTGTACAATATCGGTTTTCAACTGGCATTGAAGATGGTGTACAATGTTGGTTTTTAACTGACATTGTAGAAAATCAACATTGAAATTTCAGTTAGCTATAATGTCGGTTTAAAACCGACATTAAAGACCTTTTATAATACAATCTTCGATATCGGTTTTCAACCGACATTGTACCCCTATAATGTCAGTTTTAAATAGACATTAAAGTCTAATTTTATAGTACTGTGTTCATTAAGAAATTATCTCACTCCATCAATGTACATGAAAAAACATTTAAACAATTCTAAATCTTCTACAAAAATCAAATCTGACAACTACTATCACATATTATCTCTTGTATTGTTTTGCATATTTATTTTATAGCCACAACATCTAGAAGGACACATGAATTTTCTTGAAAAAATTCCACTCGTCTTAAAAGGACTTTTTGTTTTTTTTTTTTTAAGGAAAGAAACAAAAGTGTTTAGTTTAGGAATTTTGACAGAGTTTTGTGGAGTTTACTAGAAGACCACAATGTTGGTGGGTTGGTGAATTGGTCAGAGTCAAAATTAGAGAAATTGATCAACAAAATTACCCTCTCCACTCAATACTTCAACATCTCATCTTTTATTCAACACATTTTTGAGAAAATTAAACTAAGTGTTGAAAAATCAGGAAGAAACTGATTGTTCAAGAATAAAACTAATTAAGGATAAATAATTGGGGCTGTG
The DNA here is from genome assembly GCF_009727055.1 of Benincasa hispida. NCBI lineage: Eukaryota > Viridiplantae > Streptophyta > Magnoliopsida > Cucurbitales > Cucurbitaceae > Benincasa > Benincasa hispida. The sequence continues at coordinate 8,115,175 of NC_052349.1, read as the reverse complement.
TTCTTGTGGTAACCTTGGTAACAGTTGAATCCCCCCTCGAGTACCATTTCACCCTCACATTTGTATCTGAATCCCCTCTTAATCGATTTTCTTGTGTTCATTTTGATATTCCTCAACAGAGAGTTGTTTGTGGATTGAGTTGAATTGGTTCATATTAGTCGAGTTATTTATAAAAATAAGTAATACATTAATATGTAAAACTTATATTGAAATATTTTCATATATTGAATTAAAACTCAATTTCAATTTATATATTATAAAAAAATTATAAAAAAATTATTTTTAAGAGTTGTTGAATAATAAATTAATCAAAACAATCATGAAATAAAATAAAATAAATGTAAAAGTAATTGTAATATAAATAAAAATAACATCCTTTTTAAAATTAATAATAAATTCAGATTTGTTTGGTTTAGTTAAAGTTAACCAATGAACCAACCACCCATAAAATTTTCATTTATTTGAATATAATACAATTCAAAAAAATTGATAATCTGACCAAAATTGTATGGATTAAGTTAGATTGATCTAATTTTCGAATTATCAAATTTTTTTGAATATCTTTACTCAAAAGCCGTTCTTCACAATTCCTACAAACAACTCATATCATTAATTAATCCCAATTTGGTATTTCAACAACTCATATCATTAATTAATCCCAATTTGGTTTTGGTTTCACTTAAATTTGAAAATGACGTTTATCCGACATTAGTACGTTCACACACTTGATGTTAAAAAGTTTTGAAAATTTAAGTTTGATGACCGTTTGTTTTTGGTTTTAAATTAATTTTTTCATCACGTTTTTCAAAAAATACTTGAATTCATAATCAAATATAGTAAAAGTTAAACAAAAACAAGTTATTAAAAATTATGGCTCTTTGATAATGATCTCAAATTTAGTATTTCATTTTTAAGATTTAAATTTATTTTCTCCCCATTTCTCAATTATAGTTTTCACCTTTATTAATAAAACACTTATTCTTAGGTCAAACCTGAGTGTTTTTTAACTTTCTTTTTTAGTTTTCAAAATATTATCCTTAGATTTTGAAAATATAAAAAATTAATTAATTAATAGGTGAAGGTATAATATTTGTACAATAAATAAATAAATATATATATTAAAACTTTCTTAGATTCTATTTGGACTTGTTTAGCTTTTAAAATAATTGTTAGCAACTATGTTCTTAGAAGAATTAGTTGTGAATCGAAGTAAAATAATGTTTGGTAAATTTTAATTTTAAATTGAAAAAAGTTAGTTACGACATTTGATAAATTAATACTAAATTGGTGTAATTTAATTATATTAATCAAACTAGGTCTATTATTTCAATTCTTTTTTAAGAACAACTAATTTATAATTAATTTTAAATTGTATATGATTTAAATTTCAATTAATTTTATATAATCTAAATTATTTGCTAAAAATCTTTAAAAAATCTTATAAAAAACAATCAATTATAATTTAAAAATATATATGACAAAATATATTAATATAAAAGGATATTAATATAATATATTTATTTAAATAATTAAAAAGTTAATAAATTTTTATGGAAGCTAATTCTAGAAGTTAGTATCTATTAGCTTCTACACGTTAATCAAAATTAAAAGATGATTTGATAGATTAATAAATAATTCATTTTTTTCAAATAAGATAGGCAATTAGAAATTTTCCATTACCACTTTTTACAATTACAAATGTAATCCCAAAATAAACCTTAATTTCTTACCATTTCTTTACTATAATTTCCAACTATCTTTTAACATTTGTTTTATTTTCCAAATATGACCTAGAATTTTTGAAAACATCCTTTAAAAAATAATTAATAAAACAGTTTCCCATGTTTTTGGTGCGATTAAACATTCTTTAAACAAATAATTAAAAAGAAAAAATATTTTTTGTCCCGAATTTGAATAGATACATTTAGTCCCTTATTTTCAAAGGGATCACTTTAGTCTTTGAGTTGGTTTTTCCCTTAAATTTTTATTTTATTTTGTTTTGTTTTATTTTATTTTAATTTGTAATCCTGAACTAACTTTTCCATCTTGTTCTTGTAACTGTTTCTTCCAAATCAAAACTCCTCATCACTCATAAATAACACTACATTTCAAGGACGATATTTTCTTAATTGTTTTCAGTTTCTTTATTCAAAACATGAACACAATTTAAATTTATATTGGATATTTATTTTTTAAAGTTAATTTTCATATAAACAAATTAATTGGAAAAAATACTTTTCAAAAGGTGTAATAGTATCATTGACCTGTAATTTTATGTTTGGATTTTCATACGTATCTTAAAAATATCCGGGAAATTTGTACGGATGACCTAAAAATTGGGCCCAAAATGTCAAATGACCCATTTTTAAAAAATAATGTCAATTGACCCTCTACTGACATCATCGCCATACCAAATTACGTAAATTTCCCTTATTTCGTCTTCTTACCTTTTTACTGAGAACCCACCAAAACTAAACTATTCTTCATTCAAACTTTCCAAGGCTAACGGCTTCGTATCGCTCATAAACGAAAAAACTATTTTCGACTTGCAAACGATTCTACTGCCACTGACAAATCGAATCTTATCGGTAAATCTTTCAATATGGTTTTTTTTGTTTGTTTTTTTGGTTTTCGATGTGTTCTGTGGTTGAAGACGAGTAGAAAAAGTTTGTGAGCGAGATAAGTGAGAGTGAAATCGGTAGAGCGATAACGGAGAGAGCGAATGTGAGCGAGATAAGTGAACCCATAGTTTTTATGTTTGTTTTTCTGGTTTTCGATGTGTTATGTGGTTGAAGACGAGTAAAAAGAGAGAATGTGAGGGAGATAAGAGAGAGCGACACCAGAGAGAGCGACATCGGAGAGAGCGACACCGGAGAGAGTGACACCGGAGAGAGCGATGCCAGCGAGAGCGATTCTAGTGAGAGCGATGCTAGTGAGAGTGATTCTAGCAAGAGCGATGCCAACGAGAGCGATTCTAGCGAGATTTAAACAAAATGTTGTTTTACATTTTTTTTTTCTAAAGGAGTTTACTGATTGAATTTTTTAATAAATGCAGGAGTGATTTAAAATGGCTACACGTTTTAGAATAGCCGAAGTCGATTGATTTCCCGGTCAAGTAACCAGCTTGCCCCACATTGCTAATGCAAATAAGATTGTCAAAGAGAAGCTCACGCTAACGCAGTTGGCCATGTTCAAAAGAACAATTTTTGGGCCATTTTTTGACGTTGATATGGTGTTCAACAGCCAATTGTCCATCACATGTTGCTTAGAGAAGTGAAGAGGACAAAATCAGACTCAATGTCATTCTCTGTCTGTGGGAAGGTTGTCACCTTTTCGAGGATGACTTTTCCTTGGTGATGATTGGGTTTGTGGCCAATCCCCATCACGAGTTGATCGGAACTTAGCAGTCCTCATATGGAACTTGCCTATCAAGTATTTTGGTAATCGAGTGCACGAAGGACACTTTACAGTGCTCTTTGACCTGAAGAAAAAAATAACAAAGGGGACCTTTTTTTAATAAAAAAGTTTGAAAATGATGATTGATGTTGTTTGAAGATCAGTCTTAGTTTACGTATACTGAGATACGCAATGGTGGGAAAAGACCAAACAGAAAAAACATGCATCAATTCTTAATGTTCCAAGGACGTTTCAAAAGACTTGGAGTACTACAAATTTATGGGAGTGGACTAGAGGCGGTACCATTATTTGGGAGAGACAATTGGTATGCCCTAAAGACTGCCTTTGAATGATAAGAGCAGTCTATACAGACGAAGGTCACAAATAAAACTTATGTTATGAAATACTCCATTTCCCATGATGATTCACCGAAGCGTTCCAGATAAATTTGATAACATTAATTAATCGTGTTGTTTGATCTAACATTACTATTATTCTTATATATTTTAAATTAGTATTATGGACGTACGAGATTCCTAGCTCATCGATAGCTGGAACATTGCAGAGCGAAGGAGCAAGATGGCTTTGCCCGATGACATCCCCACCCAGTCTTCAAAGTACTCGAGAAAGAGATATTCGATTCTAACAATGTATGTTTACTTCTATGCATAATATGTTTATCTGGTTGTTAAATTGACACTAAACCAGCTTTACTGGGTTGTTTAATGCAGATAAAAAGTAAAAGAGGGCACTGTTTGATGTCAGATGTGAAGGGAGTTTCGGGATACCCCAGTGGAACGATGACCTATATTAGCTAGGTGCAGATGATGATAGTTCTGAAGTGGCAATAGGTCGGACAAGTGAGGGGGGTAGTCTCAAAGTGAAAGTGACGGTGATGGCCCATCGGGGAGATACAATGATGAGGTTGTCAGGGTGGGGAGGGGATGAAACCGAGCTTCTGAGCACGAGAGCTGATAGAAGGGTGGAAAGAGGGACATACACACGTAGTGATGATATTGTTCCATGATTATGGATGGGGGATGTACGCGAGGAGGACGAGTGAAAACCAAGTTGATGTCTTTCTTGGCGGACTCCCGGTTACAGAGCGACCTGTGGATAAGGAGTGTCCTGAGTGTGTTGCTCATCGTAGGGAGGGAGCTAATGCAGACGAGTTATTTATTCAACCTGCGTCTATTGACAGCTCACTATCGAGGTTGATGTCCGTTATCGGGTTTAGATAGTCGTGTCTCCAGTATGGAGGACAAACCATGGACTGATATGAAAAGGGTAATTGTCGGCCATCTTGTCATTGTTGCAGTCTATGTGCAAGTTTGTATCATTTTAATGTCTTTATGTGTTTAGTTTTAGTGTTCGTGAACTCACCATTTTACCTTTAGCTATTAAAGGGTCCACGGTGACTGAGGAGGTCAACCACATCCATCTCGGGATCCCGAGTACGACTGTGACTGCCTCTGACACTCCCATCCCCATCCCCCCTCTACAGCCTGATACCACCACTTCACCTACTCCCACCCCCCCTATACAGCCTGATACCACTACTGCCATCACCGATTGACGTCGAACCTATACAGGCCGACGTCCAACAAACAGAGCCCGACATGTCTACCTTACTCGCCATGCCACATATAAAGACTGATATGTCTGGCATCCCAGAGGCAGACACTTCTGGGATTGTTACGACCACAGAAGGAGTTCCACTGGTGAGTAATTTATTGATCAGTAATCTTTGTTTATATTTTTATATTTATTAATGAGTAACGTTTTGTTATCTATTTATATAGGAATCTCGAAGAATTAGTCGTAAGAGAAAACCGGTTGATAAATATACACCCCTAGCCCAAGTAAAGAAGAAAAATGTGGCTAAACATCCTCTCCTAGGTGTAGCTACGTCAATATCCAGATCGATCGTCACATATAACGTAGCACACGATGTTCCACACAATATCCTGATAGAAATGATGGACTGGATCTCGGATGACAACACAGACAACGAGGTTCGAGAGAACTTCTTTTAACCACTCGACAAGCAATTCTTCAAGGAATTGATTACCTCGAATTCGTTGGTCGAGTGCGATGTAAGTGTCCTAGTCTTTACGTCTTTACATGTTGGATATCTTGTACTTTTACTAACATATTATTTTTTCGTGCAGACCATAAATACTTTATTTTATTTTATGAAAGATAAATTTTATACCTGGCCCGACATGTGCATGCATAAGTTCACCATCTTACCAATTGGTGTAACGGTAAATTTTGATATTTCGTTTCTTACCTTCTCATTTCGTTAAGTTTCCTGGTCTTTACTTCTTTACTTAACTTCTTATTTTATTTGAAAGAGTCACCTCAATGCTCGTGGTGGGGTATTTAAACGAATAAAGAATAAGTCACTTCTGGAGGCCCTAGCATGGGAAGATGAAGACACGTATAAGGACTACGTCACTAGAAAATTCGATGTCAAATGGGTAGATGTGGATTTCGTTTACACGGCGATGAATATCAGTGACCACTAGATGGTCCTTGCAATTCATTTCCCTCATACACACCAATGACAAAGCTGGTGAATTGGCTAGAGCCATTGACAGTCACAGTACCATCCCTACTTCACTACTATGACGTGGATCGATCGAAGCTGGACCTATCCACAGCCCGTTGGAAAATCAGCTTCACTTGCCAATCGAGTTTCACAGTAGTCAGAGTGCAATGTCGTTCGAAATGCCCTGTAATTCCACCGTTCGTAGAACCACGATTGGAGCATTCCTCTAACATGTTCAATCAATCATACTATGAACATCAGTCGATACTCTTTAGTTAAGGAATTGAAAAACTCTACACTGTTGGATGTCATGTTATCATATCTTCGTTCTATTTGGTAAACCTGTGCTCACCTTTGAATATCGATGTCTTCTAAATATTTTGTGACAGCACCGTCTCTAAAACTGCGAAGTTCGTCCCATTTTGTCTAGAACTCTGTCATGCGAAATGCCCTTGCTGCATCTCTAAATATCCCAACAACCGTACTATCCTTAAAGTTTGTAACCAGATTCTGTTCTATATGCCATGTGCATAATCCATGAAATGCTGTGGGAAAAAATGCACGAATAACATTACCGATAGATACCATCCGATCAAACACAAACACTAGATTATTGGGTTCTTCGATACTGCATTTCAAGTTTGACATAAACCATTTCCATAATCGATTGGTTTCATTGTCCACTATTGCATATGCTAGTGGGTATAATTGATTGTTCCCGTCCATAGAAACCGTAACCAACTTGGTGCCTTTGTATTTTCCTTTCAAGTGCGACCCATCAACAATAATACAAGGCCGACAGCTTGTAAAACCTCTAATACAAGGCCCTAATGCCATAAACATATACTTGAAATACACCTCATCTTCAAGTTCGATCTCAAAGGCTGTACCCGGATTCTCTATTTTTAGGCTTCTCCATAGACATGTAGTATGGAGTATGAGTATTCTGGAGTACCTCTAGTGAGATCATATGCGGCTTCCCTTGCATGCCACACTTTATCATAATTTATGTTCACGTCATAATCTCTCTTCATATCCTCAACGATATGACGAGGTATATAAATACGTCCTATGCCAGTGAACTTATCTTTGATGAATTGATCAACAACCGTAGCAGTTGCTTGTCTATGGTCGTGATTCAACATTCCTATGGAACATGTGTGCGAACTGCAGTACTTTGTGATCTTGAATATATCAGACCCTTCCATTTTAATTGCACGAAGGCTCCACTTACATGTCTCCCTAATGCATTGACAGTGAACAGAGATTTGGTTGATTTTTTGACCTTAAATTCAATTTTTTTTTTATGGACAGAATAGACAATCTCATTTTCAAATCCTTTTTGCTCAAAAATAGTTGACCAACTTCAACGTCATCTGTCCCAGATGAAGAGGTGTCATGCATAATCAACTCTGTTTGACTTGAAGACACAGATGGTGGAACCACTGAAGCTGTTGTAGAACGACGCACATCTCCATGATCACGATCCATTTCATTCAATCCTGCTGGTTACTCATTCACATCCACATCCACTGAAGGACCACAATCTATATAATCGAATGTTGATGGTACGGTGTTGGTAGACAATGGAATATCATCCTCTTCCCGACGAAACTGATATGATTCTTCGTATTGTCTGTCCAAAGTCATATCATCAGAACTCACATTTCTAAACCCCATTCCAACCCTTTCGTCCTATTTATACTTCAACGTTACAGCTATCTGAAGTCTACTAAGCTCTTCTCGCAAAAGAAAGAAGTGAAGATCATCATCATCCGTTATGCATTGTGGAAGGACTTCAAATTCAAGATTATATTTAACTTTCAGGATAAGATCAAACTCTAAAGAACTGACTTTTGTAGCCCTGTAAATGCGAGATTTAAGTTCTTAAATTCACTGTAGGGGGCACAACGATTCCTTTCAACTATCCTCCAATATACGAACTTTCATTCTCATCCCAAGCACCTCCAAATCGAATAAATAGACACATTTCTGTCATTCTACAAAGCAAGAGAACATTTGTCATTAAGTTGTATAAGCAATTGAAGTGTACTCTCGCTCTCTCTCAAAATCTCGCTCTCTCTCATAATCTCGCCCTCTCTCATAATCTCGTTCTCTCTCTTACTGTTCCTTTTTCTTACTCTCTCCCAATGCAAAATTTCGTAATGCTACCCTTCCAGAAATAACACATAAAAATTAATTAAACAGACTCAAAATAATTCACCTTTCTGAAAAAGTTGTTCCTTTCTGAGAAAACCTCGTCTTGGAAATCCCCGTTCGAAAAATCTCCGTTCAACAAAACACCGTGGAAAATCAGAGAAGTAATCACCTTTAAAATGGAGTTTAGAGTTTAAAGGAATCACCATTGTATTATGTTTAGGTATTATTGATTTGATTTGAGGCTTCCGTCGTGACATTTTGTTAAATCAACAGTACACTGACGAGCAATCACATCAAACCAGGGAATTTCAAGCGAGAGCAAGAGCGTTTAATTAGACAAGAGTGAGATTTACCTCGTAAGGCTGGTGTAAGGGCAATTTACGTAATTTGGTATGGCAATGTCAGCAGAGGGTCAATTGACATTATTTTTTAAAAATGGATCATTTGACATTTTGGGCCCAATTTTTGTGTAACATCCCACACATTATTTTTATATAATAATGAAATTTCAGTAACGTTATCCTTGGTAATTCAATAATTGCTTGGTCGAAGGGAATTTTTGAAATTTTTGGATCTTAAGTATAAATGCGGGAATTTAAGTTTGGCAGAAAATTAAAATTATTAAATTTTGAATTTCAATATGAAGGTTATGGCAGGAATTAAGTTTCCTTTCGAAACGGAAAGAAATCATTATAATTACACTTTCCTTTTTAATTATTATATTTTAAAACCCCCCATCAATTATTATATTTTAAAACCCCCATCAGTCTTACATTTATTATTACCATTTTTTTTATAAAAAAAAACTCACCAACACTCTCCTTCTTCTACCTCAAATGACAAAACCTCTCAATTTTTCCTTCTTCTTTCCTCCCAAACCTACGAACGTCGTTTCCTTCACTATCTCATCAGACTTACTGCCGTGCGAGGGAGATTCCCCGTCAATCGCAGCACCTCATCGCCATTCAGATCCGAACATCTCGCTTCCTTCACTGTCTCATCAGACCTGCCGCTGCGCGAAGGAGATTCCTCGTCAATCGCAGCACCTCACCAGCTTAGATCTATCCAGCTACCGTTCCTTCGCACCTCACTGGCTCAGATTTGACCAGCTGTCGCTTCTTCACACTTCGCCAGACTTAGAACCGTCGTCGGCCGTCTTTTTTGTCGCCGTCGGACCTGTTCTAGGTAAGGTTGTGGTAGCTCGGTTCGATCTCTTAGCCATTAACGTTGGGTTTCGTCATTTTGATTCACAGTGTTTGGGTTTTTATTTGAAGGTGAGTTTTACCGAAACTTGGAATTTAGAGAGAGCACGTTAAGGGAAATTGGAAGTGACCTTCATTCTTTGGGTAAGTTTTTGAATATTCTGAACTTGGGTCTGAGTTGTTTTCAGTGTTAGGGCGCTACTTCTAGTTGCCATTATAGTTTGGCCGTCAGAGCTTCGTTATCCATAAAGTTTCGATTGAGGTAAGTAATCTTACCACTAGAACTGCCCACGGGCATACTTTAGTTCTATGCTAGCGTAATGAGTGTATGTTATGGTAAATGTTAGCATATTGATTGACAATATGACCTGAATCAAAGTATGTTCTGGCACGAGTTCTGATCTGTTTACATACACACCTAAGTACTTGATCGTTAGTATGTGATAGTATGCGTTTTCATATGTCGATGTCTGATTTGCTGGTGTTGAGGCATACTTGCATGTTGTGGAATTATGATGTAAGGTATACAGAATGTGGTATAATATGTTGTTAATAATCATGTGTATGTGATGGAGCCATGGTATCAAGGATTTTCATGTATGTTTTAGAATTATACAATGTTGATTCTTAGAACGTTGAGACTGTGTGAATATCCTCATTGATTAGTTAGATGCTCACCAGTTTGTGTTTCCTTCGGGATTCACCAGTTTTGTGTTTCCTTCAGATTCACCAGTCTTGTGTCTTTCCTTCGGGATTCACCAGTTTGTGTTTCCTTCGGGATTCACCAGTTTTGTGTTTCCTTCGGGATTCACCAGTTTTGTGGGTATACTTAACTACAATAGGATAGGACTCAGTCTCTTGTTTGTTCCATATGTTTATGTGCCATATGCGGGTATCTAAAGATGTACCGGCAATGGCGCAACAGAATTCGTGATCATGTCACTGGGACTAGACTTTTTCGCTTCCGTATCTAAAAATTTGAGTCCTTATTTTCCCCTTAATATTTAGTTTTACTGTTTGAAAATTATTTCTAAGGATTATCTCTTTTATATACTTTTGTTAGTCTTTAAGAATTTAGGTACCCTATTACTGTTTTAACAATTGCATTTAATAAATATCTTTTGAACTTTTCTTTAAGTGGCATTTATTTCAAATAAATTGAGTGTCGTTTTAAATTATGTGCATGCATTTATTTTAGTAACGACCTTACCTAAGTCCTAAGGGGTCGGGTCGTTACAGTTGGTATCAGAGCCCATATTTCGAGTTCTGTAGACTGACTTACAATGTAAGTCTAGATTGTCCGTATGGCCCATAAACGGATTCCTCGTCATCGCCAGGTACGTCTTATCAATTACAAGTTTTAGGATAGTTGTGTATTAAAATATTTGTTTAGCTTAAATGCACCAATTATGTTCTAATGCTAGGTCAGTGACTTGTTAAAAGTTAGTATAAGAGGATTATCAAGTACAACACTACAAAAGAAGAAAAATAAAATAGAGTAAATTATGAGGTCACTTGGCACTAGTTAATCTCATGGAAATTATGTTAGAAACGAACAAATATATACCTCAGTTCAGCAATGTTAAAGGTTGATGAAACTATGTAGAGTTATGAAAATTTAGGAATGAAGGTATTTAAATGTTTAAGCCAAAGAATAAAATTGTCGAGACAAGAATTGATCAAGGACTAGTGTTATGTTTTGTGTTGGATAGTGCAATCGGTGGTAGTATAAATTTCTACACATGTCAGTACTCAAGTATAAGGTCAAAAGTTGTTTTATGAATAAGGAGGAAAAGGAAAAGAGTCTATAAATTTATTGAATGTTTTGAGGTATTAAGAACCCAACATTTTGAGAAGAATCTTAGAAAGGATTCATAAGTCATAATCATTTGGGTAATACTACAACTTGATGAACTAGGTAAAGTATATGTGATGATATGAAGAATTATTTTGGAATATTTAGCTAAGTTGATGTCATTAAAGGAAGCTAAAATAGTTGGACATGACCTTGGACTTAAAGGGAATAAAGTAAGGTGTTATTTGTTTAGGTTGCCGAATTGTTTTAGGACGACTTGCTTCCTTCTTGCTTCTTTCTTCTAGTAAGATTCTGTCTTTCCTTCTTTCTTTAGGGACCTCAAGTGCTACCTATTTCTCGATTATCTTTTGATTCATTCCTTCCTTCAGGCCTGGTTTTGAAGAAATCGAATAAGGGATAAGACTGTGACTTAGCGTCAAGGCCAATAGCCGTACCAGAAAGCTGTCCCCGGAACAACCAGACCCACCACCACTCACTACATTGGTCCCAAACTGATTTTTTGATTCAGCTCTTTGTCGATGCTCATTTTATAGAGTGACGCCGGAAAAGGTAAAGGGGGGTGAATTGTCCTTTCACTAAAAATACCTCTGAAGGACTATACCGCAAGACTTAATATAGAAAGCGTTACTAAATTTATACCGTCGGCTAGTTCATATATGATTACAGGTCGAACAAAAACAAAATACTTTTTCTTGGTAGGTGTGATCCACTGGACATAAATCCAATTTTTCAATTTTTTTGATTTCTTAGAATTTTTTTTTACTGTTTCAGGTGGTATCAAGATGTCATAGTGTCGGGATATCTTATCCATCTCTCCAGGAAAATATATATCTCCAGAAAATATTTTGAGTTCAATCCTTTTTTTTCTCCACTCGGACCAATCCGCCTACTCGGCTTCTTATACTTAAAGTTAGTTTGTGGGTAGCACTCCAATGATACTATTGTTCCGTACCATTATGGAAGAAGATTCAGGTATAAATATGCACTTCCTCCGGAATGAAAGGATTATTCTAGTATACTAGACAAAACCAGAGCCTTATTGTGATGAGGAGATCCAAGTTAGGAAATTTGAAGAAACAAAAGCTTTTTGAAGTTTAAAAGTATGCAAATTGGCAAAGAAGAATTCTACAAGATGGAATTCTTAGTGAGAGAGATAAGATTTATGGAGGAGTTAGAAAAAATATAATTTAGTAAAGAGATTATGTTCCACATGGAAAAGTGGAAAAAAAAAAAAAAAAGGTATCTTGAATTTAATGGTTTTATTAGAGATAAGTATCCAAGAAAGTTTACTCTCTTGGAAAGAGAGAAATTTAATGTGTTCAAAACTCCTAGTTAAGTATAGTTTGAAGGCTTGATAAGAGGGGTTACAAGGTATTTGTTTTGGTGTAAAAGAAGAATACCTCATTATCATGTAGAACTTTAGGACAATATGTGTTAGATGGAAAGCTAGCTTATGTAGGTGATTGATATGGAACTTTGTTTTAACACAAGAATCTGTTATTGAAACAGAAGATTAAGAAGGGATAAGTTAAAATGGAGTTCTAGTAATAGTAGATGTTCGAGAACTATTGATATGGTATGTTGAGGCTTCATTAGTTAAGACGTAAAACATTGAGGACATTAGTAAGATTTAAGGGATGTGGACTTTGTGTGCAAGTGTTGGAAACATGAACTAGCAAGACCATCAATTTGATTGAAAAAAGAACTTAATCTAGCTCGAGGTAGACAAAAGTGGTAGATGCACAAAAGTAAGTAAGTTGGATCTTCCAATATCACCATTGACATAAGGGATAGACTTGTAACAAAGTTGAGTTGATAATAAGAAATTGCTATAGGTGGGTTTGGAGCGGTATGAGATAGTATGTATTCTCTTGCATGGGCAATGAGTTAACTAGCTTTAGGGAGTACGAGTAATCTAAGCTAAGACTTATGAATCAAGAAGGTTTTATCGTAAAAACCGACTTCAGGGATCAATTATGGTTATTACGAGGTTACGGAAATGTGTTATCAATTGACTGGCGCTTTAGCATCCAGGGACTTTAAAACCTCATTTTCAGAGGGAATTTTAGACTCATCCACAACAGGGTCTAAGTAATGATATGTGATTGTTTTAAAGCTAAAGAATAATATGAGGATTGGCTCAAGCAAGTTTTATAGCCCATGACAGTATAGAGCCTTATGATGAGTTTCTCATGAATGTGAGGCTTAATTAGAGAGAGTTATTCTTAGACATGTAGACCCTAAGAAAGACATCACAGTCAGCGCTTCTAGAGTAGAAGCAGTTTTTAGTTGACCAGATTTGTTCTGGTACGTATCTTCAGATGACACATTATATCTTATAACCAGTTTCTCCACTACACCTATGAAGTTTTCTCTGTGACAGAATGGTAAGCTCAAATATATGTTTTTAGTGGATAAGACTTTCTTAAGCTTATGACAGTTTTCATAGTTCTTAGCTTGAACGTGTTAAAGTATTGTTGGTTTTCAGCATCTTAAGTTTCATAGTTATGTATGGAAGGGGTTGTCACATCTCTTTGATGCTAGTTTCAGCTATGTCAAACGACAACCCATGTTTTACATCCATTTTTGGAAGAGTCTCCCAGAAGGTGTTGGATCCCAGTTAGAATTTATTGTAGCTTTTCAGCCATAGACTGATGGTCAAACAAAGCGTTCGAACCAAAAATTGGAGAGTATGTTATGGATGTGTGGGTGGAGTTTTTGAGGAGTTGGGACTCTCATTTGCATCTAATAAAGTTTGCTTATATTATTAGTCACCATACTAGTATTAGCATATCGCCATTGGAGGCCTTATATGAGAAGAGTTGCAGGTCTCCTGCATGTTAGGACGAAGTTGGTGAATGGAAGTTGCTAGGACTTGAATTAGTGCAGACGAAAAATGGGGCAATACAGCAGATCTAAGCACATATGCAAACAGCTCAGGGCCGATAGAAAAGCTATGCTGATGTGAGACATAAAGACCTGGAATTTGAGACTGGTGATAAGGTGTTCCGAGGTTTGTTAGGAAAGGGAAGCTGAGTTCATGATGCATTGGACCTTTCAAGATTTTGAAGCGAATTTTCCCCGTAGCTGACTGATTAGCATTTCCTTTATCACTGCCTTCAGTTCATAATGTCTGTTATATTTCGATGTCGAGAAAGTATGTGACAGATCTATCCCATGTAGTTGACTTTGAGCCTTTGCAATTGAATGACAACTTAAGCTACGAGGAGAAGCCCATAGAGATCTTTGCCAGAGAAGTAAAGACATTGCGCCCCTAGGAAATTACTTTTGTGAAAGTCTTGTGGCAAAACCACCAATTTAGGGAGGCCACTTGGGAGCGAGAGGATGAGATGAAAGCTCAGTACCCAAAGCTTTTTCAAGAATGAACTTTCAAAGGCGAAAGTTCCTTGAGGAGGGAAGAATGTAACACCCAGAGTGTTTTAACTTTCGAGGATGATAGTTCTTTGAGGAGGGAAGAATGTAACATCCTGCACATTATTTTATATAATAATGTAATTTCAGTAACGTTATCCTTGGTAATTCAATAATTTCTTGGTCGAAGGGCATTTTTGAAATTTTTGGATATCAAGTATAAATGTGGGAATTTAAGTTTGGCGGAAAATTAAAATTATTAAATTTTAAATTTCAATGTGAAGGTTATGGCAGGAATTAAGTTTCCTTTCGAAACGGAAGGAAATTATTATAATTACACTTTCCTTTTTAATTATTATATTTTAAAACCCCCATCAATCCTACATTTATTATTACCATTTTTTTTTAAAAAAAAAACCCACCAACACTCCCCTTCTTCTTCCTCAAACGGTAAAACCCCCCAATTTTTCCTTCTTCTTTCCTCCCAAACCCACGAACGCCGTTTCCTTCACTGTCTCATCAGACCCGCTGCCACGCGAGGGAGATTCCTCTCAATCGCAGCACCTCACCGCCATTCAGATCCGAACGCCGCACTTCCTTCACTGTCTCATCAGACCCGCCGCTGTGCGAGGGAGATTCCTCGTCAATCGCAGCACCTCACCGACTCAGATCTGTCTAGCTGCCGTTCCCTCGCATCTCACCGGCTCAGATTCGACCAGCTGCCGTTTCTTCACACTTTGCCAGACCCAGAATCGTCGTCGGCTGTCTTCCTTGTCGCCGTTGGACCTGTTCTAGGTAAGGTTGTGGTAGCTCGGTTCGATCTCTTAGCTATTAACATTGGGTTTCGTCATTTTGATTCACAGTGTTGGGTTTTTATTTGAAGGTGAGTTTTAGCGAAACTTGGAATTTAGAGGGAGCACGTTAAGGGAAATTGGAAGTGACTTTCATCCTTTGGGTAAGTTTTTTAATATTCTGAACTTGGGTCTCAAATGTTACTGTTATGGTTGAACTGAAATTGTTTGAGTTGTTTTTAGTGTTAGGTTCGCTACTTCTAGTTGTTGTTATAGTTTGGCCGTCGGAGCTTCGTTATCCATAAAGTTTCGATTGAGGTAAGTCATCTTACCACTAGAAAGTAATCTTACCACTAGAACTGCCCACGGGCCAAGCTTTAGTTGTATGCTAGTGTGATGAGTGTATGTTATGGTAAATGTTAGCATGTTGATTAACAGTATGACCTGAATCAAAGTATGTTCTGACACAAGTTCTGATCTGTTTACATACACACCTAAGTACTTGATCGTTAGTATGTGATAGTATGTGTTTTCATATGTCGATGTCTGATCTGCTGGTGTTAAGGCATACTTGCATGTTGTGGAATTATGATGTAAGGTATACATGAATGTGATATAATATGTTGTTAATAATCATGTGTATGTGATGGAGCCATGGTATCAAGGATTTTCATGTATGTTTTAGAATTATACAATGTTGATTCTTAGAACATTGAGACTGTGTGAATATTCTCATTAATTAGTTAGATGCTCACCAGTTTGTGTTTCCTTCGGGATTCACCAGTTTTGTGTTTCCTTCGGGCATACTTAACTACAATAGGATAGGACTCAGTCTCTTGTTTGTTCCATATGTTTATATGCCATATGGGGGTATCTAGAGGACATAGATGCCTAGCCTGACCCTAGTGGTGAGGTTACTTACTGAGTATTTCATACTCATTCTTTCTTATGTTGATGTTTCAGGAAAAGGTAAAGATGTACCGGCGATGGTGCAGCAGAATTCGTGATCGTGTCACTGGGACTAGACTTTTTCGTTTCCGCATCTTAAAATTTGAGTCCTTATTTTCCCCTTGATATTTAGTTTTACTGTTTGAAAATTATTTCTAAAGATTATCTCTTTTATATACTTTTGTTAGTTTTTAAGAATTTGGGTACCCTATTAATGTTTTAACAATTGCATTAAATAAATGTCTTTTGAACTTTTCTTGTTTTAGTAGCATTTATTTCAAATAAACTGAGCGTTGTTTTAAATTATGTGCATGCATTTATTTTAGTAATGGTCTTACCTAAGTCCTAAGGGATCGGGTCGTTACATTTTGGGTCATCCGTAAAAATTTCTCAAAATATCCTTTGAACAGAAATCGATTAGAATTTCTATTAAAAAATAGTTCGACATCTTAATAAAAGGTTAAGGGTAATATTATAAAAGAATATTGTTGAAATTAAGAAAGGGGTAAAATTCATATGTGGGTTTATAAATGTATAAGGTTTATTGCAATATTGTGGTTCACTAAAATCCATATACCTAATTATTTTACCATATCTGTTCGTGGAATTGGAATATGTAGCGTGGTGCCAAAAGGAAAAGACAAAAGAAAAAAGGGGAAGATTTGAGAGAGATTTTGTCACGAGTTACATACAATTTTCTAACCATTATTATGAGATAGCTACATAGTATTAGTTTAATTTTATTAAAACAATTAATCTACAAACTGCTTCTTGCAGCAATGGAAAGCTTCCTCAAGTATAATATTTAAAACCTCTCTCAATCAGCTTATTGGAGTTCATTTTGATGTTCCTATTGGACACTTCATCACTTCCTTACCAAATCCATAATTCATTCAACACAAACATATCATCATCGTTCATTAACAACTTCTTCAAACAAATAAAACTTTAAGTCGATCTTGTAATTATTTGATTTTGGATATTCAATTTTTAAAAGTTTAGTCTATAAACACTTCTTCTATCTTTAAATTTATTGTTTATTATTGTCTACCTTTTATTACGGTTTAAAACTAAGATAAATTTTGAGAAAAGACAAAATATAGTTTTCAAAAACTCATTTTTATTTTTTGAATTTAACTAAGAATCCAACTCTTTTACTTAAAAAAAGATGCAGACCATTGTGAAAGGGAGAAAAAATCAGTTTAATTTTCAAAAACTAAAATGTAAATAATTACAAAAATAAGAATTGGATATGGAACTATTAAAAGAAGTAAATGTAAGAGAAATGTTGTTTTGTTACATCTAAATGTGAGTTAGAGAAAGGATAGGAAAGATTAACAGGCGTCCAACAGCTTTCATCAAAGAAGTCTTTGAAACCAATCCCGTCTTCTTTCATCAGTGACATCGACACGATGGAGGCCGATCAACCGCCTCACCGTTCCCAATTCCACACACAATTTCACAATCTTCATCGTCACTGTAATTGATGCTTCTGTTCTGTTGATGAACTGATTTTGACTATACATCCATTTTATGTTAAATTATATATATGTATCCACATATGAACTATGAAAATGATGGTTTTTCTATTGGGCTGACTTCCAAATTGAGTTATGAGGGGAAAAGTGCCTCTTTTTTTTTTTTTTTTTTTTTTTTTTTCCATCTTCCATTCTAGAATCTCTAATGGGAACGCATCCTTGTGACAACGATATTCTTTGATTGCTAAATCGATCAATTTCTCTACTTCGACGACTTTAATTATTGGGAGAATCTAAGTACTCTCTTTCAGATCCAGAAAATAGCTTTCAGAGATTTTTTTTCCTTATCGGAGTGAAACAATCAACCTTGATATTAGAAATTGGTTATCCACAAGATTTAAAAGTTTTTGTTTTAACCTTATGTTTGAAATTTATTCCAAACTAACTATGGTAGGCTTTTTGTCATTAAATTAATTTCATAAACGAAAAAGGGTTGTATAGAAAGAAAATCTATAAATTTTGCTGATATGAACATACATATTGTTGTCTTTTATTAAAACATCTTATTAATTCAATACCTTGAAGCCATTTGGACTAAGGTTTTGTAGATGTCTGGGAATAAAGATACCTAGAAATAAGATATTTAAAAATAAAAGATGACTATATTTGATTATGTATGGAATAGGAATAGGATGTTTGATAATATGTTATGTTTTTTTATGCAATTATAAAGTATAAAATTAATAAAAATTAATTTCAATAATTAATTTCCGTTTGTTAATTTATTTTTATTACGTTAAGTTATTAAATCAATTTTAAGCCATTAAAATGTATCTAAATTTACTCATTCACCCTCCAGTTTAATATATTTATTATTAATTATTTTTTTTTTTGTATTGCACATTTATATTATCAATTTTTATTAAAATATTGGTAATTAATTTAAATAAATTTTTTTTTATAGTTTTGATGAAGAGTTAATTAACTAATTGTTTAATGTCAATTATAAGCTTTATATATATATAAGAAGCTGATATAAACTTATTAATTTTAAATCATCAAACAATGTTTTTAATTTAAAAAAAAATAACTATGATTATAGATGAAAACTAGAAGTATAAGTGTACAAGATTGTTTAATTGAAAAAGTTAACTTATTTTATTATTAATTAATTAATTAATACTTTTTAAAGATTAATAATTTTAATAAATAATTTATGATGTTAATATATATTACCAGTAAAATGGAATTTAAGTAAATATAATTATGGTTATTCATATGTTTTTTTAAAAGATTATGATTTCATATTAATTCATAATAATAGAATAAATTATTATATTAGTATTATTATTAATAAAATTAATTATATATATCAATTATAAATTTAATTTAAACATATTTATAAAAATTAAATACATTAACTAATATCAATAAAGAAGAAAAATAGATAAAATGAAAAGATAAAAAATAAGAGAGAGAGAGAGAAAAAACCAAGGGAAATAAAGAAAAATCATCTATTTGAGTGGTTATAAAAAACCTCCATGGATGGTAAGATATTCTCATTCCTAAGATTAAAAACTTGTATATTTCCCATTCCCATGAATCAAACGGGCCAGAAGATAATGGATGAAAATAAATTTAAATCTTCCTCACTTTTAGGTTTGAGATTTGTAAAAGACCTACTAAATGTGACATTAGAGCAATTTACATACATAAACTCCTACTTTAATATTATGTTAAATTATCGATTGACCCAAAACAATTTTGCAATACATAAACGGACACAAACTTTTCCATCTATATAAATATGGGTATCAAGGAAGGGAAAAGAAACGTGAGATCCACGAGTGTGGATTAAAGGAGTTGCAATATGGAAAACAATATAACAGCCTCGGAAAACCATTTTTCTTTCTTTTTTATTTTTTTATTTTTTTTATATATATATTCAAATCTTCAAACTATTTTAATTTAAGTTACAAATGATGAAAGATAATAGTTACATTTAGTGACAGATGACTTATATATATATATGTTTAATCTTCGCAAACTCTCTTTTTTTCTCTCTTTGTCCCTTTTGTTCTTTTCTCTTTTGCTCTATCATGGTCTACGTACGGTATCGTTTAGTAGATGACCCCAAAAATAATAGATACGTCATTTATTTAGTCAACCTTAGTCGAGAGATTTTTTAATCCTATTTTTGCTTAAAGATTATAATGGTTACTTTGAAAGATCAAACATAACACATACTCTTCAAAATTCATAGATCAAAAGGTATTTTTTCTTATATAATATTATTATAGGTCTTTTAAGGTTATATTTATTTTATCAAATTAATAAATATGAAAAAAATTAGGTTCAATCAATGTAGCCTCTATTACATCTAATAAAAATTATCACATGGTAATTAATTTTTTTAAATGTTATAAAAGAAATTATTTTTCCCGGAATAGAGAAAGTGGGAGTATGAATTTAGGTGCAATGTTGTACTTAGGCATTTGCTCTTAATATATAGTATTTGCTAAATTTAGTTCAATTTGGTCATTCAAGTATTTTATCTGCTTTTTTTTTTTTTTTTTTTTAAAGTCATCTGTTTTAATTTCTATTAATTAATTTAAAAAAAAATTAAATTTATCTTGATTATCTTTTTTGTGTTAAAATTAACTAAAAAAATTAATATCATAATTATTTATAATTCACGTCAACATCCCTTTTTTTTTCTTTCTTTCTTTTTTTTTCACAAAATATAAACATCAAAATTGAAGATTAGTAGGAACCTATGAAGCCCAGACACAGATACAGTACAAGATACGGATACGATCGAATACGGCGATTCGTCAATTTCCAAAAAACTAAGATATGGATACGTCTAAAGATACGTCATTTTTTTATATATATTTCTAAAAAATGAAAATACTGATACGTCGAAGATACATTTTTTTTCTTTAAAAAAATATAGGATATAGATAAATTTAGGATACAAGTTAATAACAAATGCACAAAATAGAATACAAATACTGAAATACAATACAAAAAAAGTAACATCTAAGATGTTGAAGTACAATAGTTAATAAAATGCAATAGAAAAGTTACTCATATTGCAAAGAAGAAGACGAAGAGGAAGAAGATTAGGTATAGAAATATGAAGATAAATGAAGAACTTATTGTTGAAGATATCCAAATGGTTTATATTTGGGTAGATTTTATAAGGACTCAAATGTGAAGATGAAGATTGGATGATTCTAGTCTAGGGTTTGGTCCATTATTTTTTTTTTCTTTAAGTTTTGGACTCAAGTAGTGAGCTTTTTAAATACGTTGCCTAATTTTAGATTGGGAAAGATTAGATGAGTTACTTATCTTTTTTTTCTTTAAAAAAAAGTACGCATAGAAATAGATACGTCAAATCGCGTATCAGATACGTATCTGGAAAGTATCTGAAAATATAGATATATAAAATCGCGTGTCAGATACGTATCAGACAAGTATCTAGAAGTATCGGTATCTGATACGTGTCTGATATTAATTCTTTGCCTCATATGAAGTGTCCGTGCTTCATAGGTAGAAACTAAAATTGAAGATGAGTGGAAACTCATCGTACATATAAAAATACAAAAATAAAAATTTAGAAAATAAAAAAAGTTAAACTCAAAACTCAAATGTAAAACAATTTGATAGTAGCGATCCAATAGAAATTATTTCATAATCGATGTACTATAATGTAATATTATTTTGGGAATAATATTTTTTTCGTCCCTAGATTTTAGCTCTAATTTTTATTTGGTCCTAAACTTTAAAATGTTACACATTTAATCCTTAAATTTTGAGTTTTATTTCAATTTAGATCTTAAGTTTTAAAATATTACAATTGTATCCCTGAAATTTGAGTTTTGTTTTAATTTAGTCACTGAATTCCAAGATTTTACATTTTTAACTTCAATTTTTCATTAAATGCCCATTTTCAATTATTGACATCAATTTCAACTAATTAATTAAATCGGTCTTAATTTTTGTTAACCATTTTTAATTTAATTTAAGATGAAAAGTGAGTATTTTGTTAAAAAAAATGAAATTAAAAGAGTAAATCTTAAAACATAAGCATCAAATCGAAATAAAACTCAAATATCAAGCATAAAATTGTAGCATTTTGAAATTTAAGAATTAAATTGAAACTAAACTCAAAACCTAAGAACTAAATATGTAAAATTTTTAAATACACGGACTAAATTGAAATTAGATCCAAAACCTAACTTTTCCTTATTATTTTTAGTGGTCACTTGTATTGTCATGGCCGAATCTTGAGGAAGAAAGGAGTGGAGAAAGAATGAGATAGTAGTAGAAGAGACAGATTTATGGCTTAAATAAATGTAAAAGTTAGAAGAAATTCAATGGGGTATAGGTTAGAAAACACACTTCTTTTTAAGAAATTGGAAGAAACTGGTTGTCTTAAAAAACATTAAAAATTATGTTTCCTTTTTTTTTTTTTTTTATTATTATCAAATGATTCCATTTTCAAAATGCTAAGAATATAACCATTTTAGCATTTGATAATGGAATCATTATTTATTTATTCGTCTATTTGTTATTAATTATTATTATTATTATTATTATTATTATTATTTTGTAAATTTCATTTTCCAATTATTATAGACCTTCAAGAAAGAGAAATTTTTATGGATGGAAAAAATATCATCTATTTACAAAAATAGTAAAATAAATACTGATAGATATTTATAAACTTCTATCAACATCTATTAGTAATAGACTTCTATCAGTTTCTATCATTGATAGATATTGGTGGACTTCTATCAGCCTCTATCAACCTCTTTCACCCTCTAAAAAAAATTAAAATTTTGTTATATTGTGTAAATAGTTTTTCTTATTTTTCTATTTTTGAAAATCTCCCTTTAAGAAATTGCATCCTGTCACACCTGGAAAATGACAATGGTAAAAAACAACAATAAGGGTTCATTTGGATTGACTTAGAAAAAAATGTTTTTCAAAAAACTTATTTTGATTAAAATACACTAGAAAAGCTATTTTAAGTGGTTATCAAATACTCCAATTTCTTCTAAATGGCTTATTTTCTAAATTAAAGACTTGAAAATATATTCCAAACACATCCTAAGTCAATTTAAAATTAAATTTGTGGGGAAGAGACTGCTCATTGCTATTGTGATTCGAACTAGGAGTGTATTGTATAAAATAAATTGGAAAAATAAGTTCTAAGTATGAATGATGCGTTGATGCATTGATGCGTTTATGTATTCGTAACGCGTTGATGCGTTAGAGATGTGCAACAGAATGCATGACACTCCTCTATTGACGTTCAAGTTTTCCTAAATCAGACCCAAGTATAAATCCAATTTAGGTTCCTGGTAAGTCCAGGGTCGAACTCATGAATTCAGATTAAGCTAACGCAGACCTTGCGTTGTAGCTGTTGTAGGGATTTCCTAATTGTACAGAGAAATGTGTTATTTACACTAAGGTGTTGTGTGTGTGCGAGAAGATATAAAAGGGTTGAGTAGAGAATGATGGGTCATGTGGAAATGGATTTTTATGCAAGTGGTATGCGTCGATCTAAGTTGAATGTACACGAACTAGAATGTGATGTGAATGAGATGGCTTGCTTTCTTTGTTTATGCGTTGGACTCTTATTCGACACTTCCCAATGCGAATAACATACAAAACCTATCTCTAGGATGCATGCGTCAAACACATGATGCAGTAAAATACTAGTAAGTCTATCTCTAGATGTACTATGTGTTCTAACTTGATGCTGACTTATTTATTCTCTCGAATAGTCTAAGCTAAAGATGCTTTTACCAATTGATCAAGTTGACTTAAGCATTTGAAATAGAATTTTTCATGAAGTATAGATGCATCTAATATAAACAAGAAATAAACAATGGCAAAGTGTGATAGATCAAATATATGAATTTATAAAGAAGCAGATTGTCTTTACAAAACCAATACTTAATCAGATGAAAGAATGAAAGCGATAAATGAGATGAAAGGAAATGAGTCAAGCCGCAGAGTACAATCTCCTATATCTCTTTGGCTCAATTCTAGTTGTGTACAATCACTTGTATAAGAATTAGACGAAGTGTCTCTCTCAAGCTCGGCTTCCTCTGCTCCTTGATCGGTGGTAATGGTGGTTCTCTTTCCCTCTGCTCTTCTTGGTACCACTAAAGATCTAAACCTACGACTACGCTAATACTGAGAGTGAGAACTTGAAATTTTTCTAAACTTCAAACTCTGGAGGGATTTCTTCTATTTATAGGCGTTGGTCTTCTCTAGCTTGGTGATGAGCAACATTAAAGTCCATGCCCTGATCAGCCGCCTGACACTCATAAGCTTTTCAGACGCCGCCTGCTGCAGGTGCCCATGCTTGCAAGTGGTGATTTGACTCAAACAGTCTGAATCAATGAATCTTCTTTGCGTTGAATCCCTCCGACGCATGACCCATGCGTTAGAACTTTACCTGCGACACTTCTTAATCATGCGTTAGCCTCTTGTTGAAATCCTGCAATATAATGCATTAGTGTCGCATCATTTTAGTTACATTCTTTTGCATGAGTTTGCTAATGTTCGAGTAATTCCATGCGTTTCTTCTAAAAATGAGGAGATTTTATCATTAAAAACCTTAATTGTTCCAACTTAAGAGCCACAATAACTTGTATTTCTACAAGTTATCAGAGACTCATTTTTTCTCCTTCTTGTCTTCTATCTTTCTTTCTAATAATGTTGAAGGATAATTTAGGTATTCTTGAAAAGGTAAGGTTAATGTCATTGTAACACCCCAAATTTTGTTAGTAACGTAATTTCAGTAATTTTCTTTTATTGAGGGTGTTTTTTTGGAATTTTGGACTTTCAAATGTAACTACTGTATTTAATTATTTAAAGTTGAAAATTTATGTTGGAAATTGATGTCAGGAATTAATGTCATTTTGAAGGAGATTAGTTAAATTCTTTTTGGAATTAGAAGAGAAAAGGGGAAGAGTTTTAAGAATATATATATTTAGATATATTTGTGTAACAAGGAAAATGTTAAAATAAAAGTGAAATAGAATATAATGGAATAAAATAAAATAAAGTTTTATTAAATTTTATTTCTTTTATTAAAACAACAAATTTATAAATGTTATATTGGGGCAAATAATCATCACTTTGATAGACAAGTTAGAATAAGTTTAACTAAGTAATGAACCCTAATTTGTTAAAAAAAACAATTAACGGGATTAAAACTGTATTTGATATACATTTACTTTCATGTTCTCCGTAAAATTCAAATCGTGAGATCCAGACATGGCCTTGTGATGCCCTTGGAGCATCCTCCCTTTTGAAGGTGTTTGTACGAGTCAATATCAAGGTGAATGGAGAAAGTAAGTAAGTGAGAGAAGGATATGTGTCAACATACCCTACAGTCTCTTTTATTAGTTTGTATTCTGGGAATTCATACTCAACTTTGTGGTAACCTGGGCGCACTTTCCCTTCGGAAGGTGTTTGTATGGAATCAATATTAGGGCAAACCCCAGAAATGGATAGGATTGCCTTTTGCACTAATATTATCCTTTCCATCGACAGGCTTATTAGGGTGGAACTGTGGATCTAAAATAAAGAGTTACACTTAAAAGAATCATTGAGTCAATGCTTTCTTGACCAAAATAATGATAACTAAACACTATAGAAATAAAAGTTATTTTAGGCTATTGTTTGGTTGAGAACGTCTCAATTTAGTGAAGGACTAACCGACTACCCTTCGGTAGCTTTTAGTTCTGAATCACTAAAGCATCATTGAAAATAGTAATGAATTTAAAGGATTTCATTATTTTCTTTGCTAAATCTAATGTCAGTACATCAACAAAAGTTGTTGATAATGTCAGTACATCAACAAAAGTTGTTGATGTCCCAAGCACATCTAGTCAAAATAATTCTCAAGAGTTGAGAGAGCTCCATCGTAGTGGGAGGGTTATATCCCGTCCTACACGATATATGGGTGACAATCCCAAACCTTACGTCGTTAATAAGCTTCAAACTTGATCAAAAGAAAATTTGTATACACCAAACTACTCCCAATACTACTAAAGGGTAGCAACAGAGGTAAGTGGAGGGTCAAACCATAGAGAAGCATTGACTTAATTTCTTTTAGATTAAAACTGACCTTGGAAAAATAGTAAAAATGGGATTTTGGTTTTTAGTTGAAATTTGAATAAAATGCAAAAACATAAATCGCTAGGGATAAATGTAAGTCGTAATAGGTTCATCTAGTTCTCAGATCAAGTAAACATTCAATATAATTTCAATCATCGTTTTTTGCCAATTGACTATATCACCGAATTATGCGTACATAACTACTCAATTGATGTGATTTAACTAATCTCTATAAAGGCCGAAAATTAATTAAATTGAAATCAATCAAGCGTCCTAATTAATAATTAACGCTGGAAAGACCATGCCCTAACTAATCTACATGCTCCTAGATTCAATTGGGTTCTTAGTGGCCATAAAGAGCTAAAAACACATGCATTAAGATTTAGGATTCAACTATATCGATTAACTATCAGGAAAAGCCATGTTTAATTAACCAAACATTCTTCATATCTAAATTAAACATGCATACAAAGATTCAAAGTCAGCTTATAAACCTAAACATACATGTTCAATTGTTGCTACAGGGGTAAATTCAAGCATAGACGAACTACTAGGAAACGTGCGAGCTTGAAATTAACTAGCAGAGAATTGCAATCATGATAAAAGTGTCAATCCAACACATAAATGCAAATCTAATTCAATTGAGATTTAAAGAAAAAAATAATTCTAAATTATAAACATCCAATTGGGTAGAAAACTTAAGGGTTACATCGAATCCTTAATCTAAGAACTAGATAAAAAATTAACTCATCGAATCATAGACAAACTCATGAGGTACAATCCAATTTGTGCTTACAATCCAAAACTAAACTAAAAACTAGCCTAACAATACTGAAAACATAAAGAGGGAAGAAGAAAGTTTGGCCACTCCTTGGCCTCCATTGAAATTCAGCATTTTTCTAACCTAAAATTGAAGAAGAATATTTATAGAAAACAGGACAGCGTCGCTAAATTGATCTATAAGAGAAAAAGGTGTACAAATGGAAAGATACAAAACTTTAAAGCTAGATAGTGGCGAAGGGTTACACCCAGGTTAAAGGAGTGAACTATGAAAAAACTTCTCACCTGCTGTCATGCTAAAGTCTATTCGGATTCTCTTGTCCATAGCTACATATTATGACTATGAGATATAGAAAATGGACGTCAAGACTGCTTTTTTGAATGATAATCTTGAAAAAACCATCTATATAAATCAATCAGACGAATTTGTTAAGCAAGGTCAAGAGCAAAAGGTTTGTAGGCTTAATCGATCCATATAAAGACTGAAACAAGCATCTTGATCTTGGAATCTAAGATTTTATATTGTGATCAAATCTTATGACTTTGATCAGAATGTTGATGAACCTTGTGTTTATAAGAAAATCATCAATAGTTCAATAGCTTTTCTCGTATTGTATATGGTTGATATCTTACTAATTGGGAATGATTTAAGATTACTGATAGATGTAAAGAAATGGCTAGCCGCCTAGTTCCAAATGAAAGAATTGAATGAGGCACAGTTTGTTCTAGGAATCCAGATCATCAAGGATCGTAAGAACAAAACGTTGGCCTTGTCTCAAACATTGTATATTGATAAGATGCTTGTCGGATATTTGATGTGCAATTCAATTAAAGGTAGTGTCTTTTAGGCATGAAATTATCTTGTCTAAGAAACAGTATCCTAAGACTCCTCAAAAAGTTGATGAAATAAGACAAATCCCCTATGCATCGGCTGTTAGCAACCTTATGTATGCAATGTTATGTACTAAACCTGACATTTACTATGTAGTAGGGATTCTCAATAGATATCTATCCAATCCAGGATTAGATCACTGGACAGTGGTAAAAACAATCCTCAAGTATCTACGGAGAACGAGGATTATATGCTCGTGTATAGAGATAAAGATTTGATCCTTACAGAATAGACGGACTCTAATTTTCAGACTGATAGGGATTCTAGGAAATCTACATCAGGATTAGTATTCACTCTTAACAGATGAGCTATAGTCTGGCGAAGCATCAAGCAAGGATGCATCGCAGACTCCACAATAGAAGATGAATACAGAGCTGCTAAGGAAGTTGTTTGGCTGAGGATGTTCCTTACTGACTTGGAAGTCGTTCCAAATATGTCTTTGCCGATAACATTTTATTGTGATAATAGTGGTGTTGTGGCAAATTCTAAGAAACCTAAGAGTCATAAAAGAGGCAAACACATTGAGAGAAAATATCACTTAATCCAGGAGGTTGTGCAATGAGATGATGTGATAGTCATTAAGATAGCTTCCTAGCACAACGTTGCTGAGCCATTTACGAAGGCTCTTATAGCTAAAGTATTTGAAGGTCATCTAGAAAGTCTAGGTCTACAGGATATGTGATACATTTCTAGAGTAAGTGGGAGATGTTAATGGGTATAGTGTATGCCCTAGTTTATTGTATTGTGTACTCTATTTGTATTATACACACCATTCCACTAGCTTTAGGATAAGTGGGAGATTGTTGGTATTGGTGTCCTAAATCTTTTATATTCTCATAGTTTGTAAACTTGTATAAAAAAATTGTTATTAATAAAATAAACGTTATTTTATATGTGCATTAACTCAATCCAATATACTAAGATCATAAATTATTTCATGTAACTTAAACATATATGGGGTGACATGCAAGTGGATCATGTTTAAGTAATAACCTAAATGGTCTGCAGTAGATGGATAAGGTTGGATACCTTATCCTCGTGATACTACGGATATAATCTGTTTTGTAATTGTTACAATTGTTGTAAAGTGTTACAAAAGATCTAATCTTGAACATTCATGTGGAGACATGTGAGCAGGAATATCCTATACAAAGAGTTTATATAAGACTAAACCACAAAATGAATAGTCTCTCTTTATAACACTGTTACTAGAAGAGATTTACAACACTAGGATGATTTTAGGTGACTTGACCTTAAGTGAGTTGTGAATTCCTGCCTGTAAGAGTGGTCCTTTGATCTGCATGGCTGACAGCTGCTAGATTCACGGACTCAATATGCTTACCATTTTCGGGATTTGTCTGATAAGGGAGTTGGGAACACAGTTACACAAGAAGAAATTCACTCCTTCCTATTGTTAGGGTAAGTAGATAAATTACTCCCTTAAAGGTTGATTTCGTGTCTTGAACAATGTGGTGCCACATCCTCTCTTAATCCTAGAGGGGTTCAGTTATAGTCGAACTATGACTAATTGTTCATTAAAGGGATTAAGGATATTTAAAGAGTTAGATATAACTATAGGGGTAAAACGGTTAACCCATTTTTACTTATGAGCAATTTGTGAAGGGTTAACGCATTGTTGATTGGTTATATCCAATAGACATATAAATATATTTACAGTGCAAAGAATACAGCTATCGGTCTTTAAAAGATTGATCGACAATTAATGAATGAAGATTAATTTAATTAAATAGTTTAATTAATTAATCTCGTATTATTGAAGCTTCAATCTATAGGTTCATAAGGTCTCATTGTTAGCTCAATAAAGATTAATGGGAATTAAATTAATTTTGGATTAACTTGAATTGTTCAAATTAATTAAAGAGAATTAATTGTATGAGATACAATTAATAAATATATGTTGATACATTATAATATAAAGTTTAATGAGAGAAGTAAATATTTCATTATGATTCAAATATTAATTATATGAACATGATTCA
Source organism: Benincasa hispida (assembly GCF_009727055.1). Classification (NCBI taxonomy): domain Eukaryota; kingdom Viridiplantae; phylum Streptophyta; class Magnoliopsida; order Cucurbitales; family Cucurbitaceae; genus Benincasa; species Benincasa hispida. The sequence goes on along the minus strand of NC_052349.1, from coordinate 8,085,638 downwards.
TATATAAACTATAGGTTCAAATTAATATGATTATGATTCATATTAATACTATAGGTTATATGAGAGAATATAGACTATAGCTTATATTATATGTGATATAATAAACAATAGGTTATATATTAGATGGAATATAATATATGGTTGCATTTAATTATATTAATGTAATATAATTAAATAAAATTCATTTTGAAATTTTGAAATTCAAATTAATAATTCCCAGGGAGTTAATTTTTCACATGGTGGGAGTTATCTCTTATAAATGTGCAGAGAAGTTGAGAGAGGTGGAGAGATTCATTACGGGAAACATTTTACAAAAACTTCTTCTTTTTTTCTTTCCGCCAAATTCCTCTCAAGAACTCTTCTTCCCTATCATCAAAATTAAACTAGCAATCCCAAAAATTCCATTGTGATTCTCACCTTGAGAATAACAAGGTAATATTGTGGTGGTGTCCTCTTTGTCATGTTCGTGGTCTTGTTGTGTTGTTGAATTCATGAGATGCGGAGGAGATCCATTCATAGTCTCACCACAGAGGAAACATGAAGAAAGGTTCTTCAAAGGTTAGTACATTGTTTCGCTTTTTCCTCTTTGTAATATTTTGTAAGAAAGCATGCTTAAGGAAAATATGTTTATCCCTTGATTCCGTCCTATGTTTTCTTAAGTTCTGTAAGACGAAAAACTAAGACACAAATGCATTCATATGCTTCCGCCATAGGAATTTCAATCCCTTCAAAGTGGTGGTGTCCTGTGTATTTTCTGTTTGTTGAGTGCAAGAGGGAAAAAGAATGTAAAAGAGTTGGAGGCAGTTCGTGGCTTGGAAAGGAATACCGAGAAGATAGTCTTCAAGGGTAAGATTCTTCTTTTTCCCTTATTCCTCTCTAATAGCATGCTTTTTTTATAATGTTTGTATTTTATTGTATTTTATTGATTTTGAATTTGAAATCAAATTGCTTTGTTTATTCTATTTTCATATTTGTATTTTATTGATTTTGAATTTGAAATCAAATTGCACGGCGTTCACACGCTTCAATGAGGAATTCAATTCTTTCACTTTCATGGGAAATGGATAATATATCCCATGCCTCCTTTGCAGAGACATGCATATTAATCAACCTGAATATGTTGTGATCAACACCATTAAATATGGTGTTCAATGCAAGAGAATTTTCTAATAATGCTTCATCTTTAGCCTCAAACCACTGTAATTCATGTTTCAACGTTTCCTTTCTATCATCACTTTTGGTGGTTGGATGCGACCAATCAGTCATTACAATGTTCCATGTTTTACTATCAATCGACTTCAGAAAGGTCGTTATTCGAGCTTTCCAGTAAGAATAGTTTATTCTATCAAGAAAAGGAAGACAAGTGGAGAAGTCACCTTCTTTGATTACGTTCAGATCGAAGCACCTAAAATAAAAGTGACCTCTCTGATACCAATTGAAAAATCTATAAGATGACTCGTCACTTCGAACACAAGATTTAAATGGAAAGCACAGACATGCACTACAACAACAAGAAAAACAAGTAGAAGTACACAGAAGTTGGTAGCCCAGTTCATTAAAATCCACCTACTTTAGGGGGCAGTGTACCCAAGAAAGATAATCTACTAATGTTAAAGAGTTAAGCAATTATAACGTAGTACTTATATGTAATTCAATGAATACTACTGTGACTCATGTAGAGCCTAACTCACAAATCACCTAGGCTCCCCCTAGATGTGAGACTTCCTCTCTACTGAACTTAGGTTCCTCCTAAGTGTGTTAATATTAGTGTTGAACACTTCGTCTTCCATCAATGTGCGAGACTCCTTTCCTCTTGATTATCTTTCGTTAGCTAAGTGAATTCCCTTCATTGATGAATCTTAGGTTCTTCCTAATATAGAGAACTCTTTCTTGAGAATGAAGTCATAGGCTCCTCCTAAGATCGAGAATTTCCTTTCAATAACAATACTTAGGCTCCCCCTAAGGTAGAAAGTATCTTTAAGGTATTGTAATTTTCAATCAATCCAATCGCACAACGGAATATGGCGAATATAGATAAAAAAAAAACTTCGATGTTGCACAAATCAACCACCAAGAACAAAAACACTTTCAGTCTATAAATAAATGCAGCAACCCTAAAAGAACACCATTATTCTCCTTTTAAAATTGTGGCTAAGAAAGGAAACAAACTTCTCAATAAAAAATAATAACCAACACCTCAAATAAAAAAATACTGGGCAAAATAAATATGTAGAAATTTTTCAGATAAGGAAAGAAATAAACTATAGGAAATAATATTGTCTGTGATCAACATTAAGACTACGTTTGTGACAACAACAAAAACACCACAAACTACCTTAATATAGAGCCAATCAACAAGTCTCTAACAATATCATCTAACACTCCTCCTCATTTGTGGACCTGAAATATGTAGATGAGCCAAACATGTGGAAATCAAAATTAATTGGGGAGGAAATAACATTGTTGGGTTTAAACACAAGACATTTTTGGACCACTTACTTAGCCATCATCTTAAGTCACCATTGACCTAAAAGCTTAAGCTGATGAGTGAAGCTAAATTTATTTATATCATCTAACAATTATAACTTTAAAGTTGTTGGGAAGAATGCCAGGTTGGATAAACTTGAAAATCAATATTTGACACATCGAGTCAAGGGAGCCACATCAAAGTTGAAAAGCCACAAAGGAAAGGCTGAGAGGGATAAACTTCAAAGGTTGTTACGATTCCTGCAAAAACAATATTTTATTCCTTCTTTATTTGATTGGGCCACCTGTTGTAAGTAGTTTAAGAAATATTCCTTTATTTATTTTTTATTCTAAATTATTTTTAATTCTAGAATGGGATATCAGTGTATAAATTGGGCTAGTGTTGCCTCTGTGAAATAAGAGGAAATAATCATAGAATTCTTCCCAAATTGATTGTTCTCTCAAACCTTAAGTTGGTATCAGAGCGCCGATAAAAAACTTCTTTTCCATCGAAGCTTCTGCAATGGCCATAGAAACTAACAAATTTATCCCCCTTCTGAATCAGCTATTCAATCAAATAACAGAGTGTCAAGCTGAAATGAGGGAATTTTACGTTATGGAAGACGTTGGCTCTTCTGATACTGCGGCTACAAGTTAGACGGTCGCCTATTAGGTGCAAGACCCTACCCTCCCATGTATCTTACCCACTCTACTATTAGGGTCACTGCTACAAGTGCAGATGCATCTAGCTTGGAGCAGTTGGGAGGAACATCAAATGCATCAGACGAGAAATTACAGTTTCAGGCCTAGGTAACAATCGATTAGCTCTTGTTGGGATGGTTATATAACTCCATGACACTGGAGGTAGTGGTCTAACTAATGGGCTATGATGATGTGTTGCACAACTTATGGGATGCGATTCATGCTCTGTTTAGTGTCTAGTCTAGAGCAAAAGAAGATTATCTACGTCAAGTCTTTTAGCAAACTAGAAAAGGTAATTTATTGAAGAATGAATATCTAAAATTAATGAAGTTGCGCTCTGATAATCTTGCACAGGCTGGTAGTTTAGTGACAAAATGAAATTTAGTTTCTCAAGTGCTGCTCAGTCTGGATGAGAAGAACAACCCCGCGGTGGTTGTGATTCAAAGTAAACCTAACATATCGTGGTTAGATGTACAATCGAAACTGTTGTCGTTTGAAAAATGACTTGAACACCAGAACACATCAAAAGCAATTGCAACCCTTGGATACATTCCCTCTCTGAATGTAGCATTCAATCGAAACTCCTCTGGATCTAAGTCAAATAGTCAAGGAAACAATCAGGGAAGTAATTGCCAGCAATATTCTGGGCAACGAGGTAATTCTAAGTTTAATAATGGCAATAACAGAGGCAGATGACGTGGCCGAGGGAATCGACCAACTTGTCAAGTCTGTACAAAGTATGGCCAAGGGAATCGACCATTTTGTCAAGTCTGTACAAACATTCTTTATCTGGCTGCTATTGCTAAAAAATTAGTTAGTGTATTCAAATATACTAAGGATAATGCTATCATTTTTCAATTTCATGGTGACTATTGTGTTGTTAAAGAAAAGCATACGAATAAAATTCTGGTGAGAGGAATGCTTAAAGATGGACTATACCATTTAGAAGATACAACAGTGCAACCGGTTGATATTTCTGAGCAAGGAATAAGTCGTATACAAAAGCCAGAGTACAAAAATAATGATTCAACTGCATTTATTTTATCTAATGTAAATGTTGTTGAATCAAAGGCATTGTGGCATAGACGTTTGGGCCATACATCAGTTAAAGAACTAAATTCTTTTCTTTTCAGGTGTGTTTAATTATTCAGTTGTTAGGGGAACGCTACATAAATTTATATAGAATTTGATGTAGTAAATTTTATTTTTAATGATGTTTACGATCAACGGTTTTGCTAGCCACTCAATTTGAAAAATGTTTTTAGAATTTGATAATGGATTTCATAGTTTACTTGTAATCTATTGTCGTTATGCCACATTCAAAGTTTGGTAGGGTAAAGGATAAGTTGGGATGAGGTGTGACATTAGAATTGTGGTTCACTAAAATCCATGTACCTAATTATTTTACAATATCTATTCATGAAAAATGTAGAATGGTACCAAAAAGAAAAGACAAAAGAAAAAATTGGAAAATTTAAGGAAAAATTGTACAAAATGACCCAAAAAGCAAAAATTTTTCTATGATTGACTTTTTTCTTAAAAACTTGTTTGTTATTGACCATTTTGGCATGTAAAATACCACTTTTACCCTCAATATTAAATATTTTCTTCCCATGTATTACCTATATCTCTTTTGCTCTTCTCTTTTAACAACAACAAGATGAAAATTCAAAGTCATTTAAAACTAAAAATGCTTCAACATTTTTCTTACTTTATAAGCATGGTTGAAAAGAATGTGAAAAATCATATGAAAACGAGTGATCATTAAGTTAAAACGGAGTCGTATCACCAAAAATATGACAAAAACAAAATTATTGTTTGCGCAGAAAAAGTGTGTGATTGCTGACATTGTATGTCATCGCTTACCTCAATATACGTGATCGCTGACATCAGCGTAAGCATTCGTTGGCATCAACGTATAGGATCACTTACATTAGAATAAGCGATCGATGGTTTTCATTTTGCAATTTTTTTTTTGTCATATCTCGTCATACAACTTTGTTTTGTCAAATGACCACTCATTTCATATTATATATATATATTATATATATATATTTGTGTGTCTTTCCAATCAGACATGTAAACTAAATAAAAACATAAATTATCTTTGACTTTATTACTTCAAAAGTAAATTTTATCTAAGTTTAAATGTTATAATGCCATTTATATTCATTATTTTTAACATTTTGCTCAATTTATAAGCATAATTGGAAAGACCATGAGAAAATGTATAAAGACAAGTAGTCATTTAGCTAAAATGGAGTTGTATCGACAAAGATATAACAAAATTAAAATTAAGGTGCATGTAGAAAAGGTGGGTGATCACTTGCGTCATGGTGGGCAATCACTTAAATCATGGAGTGCGATCGCTGATGTTATGGTGACGAGCACTGATGTCATGATGGGTAATCATTTACATCATGGAGCACGATCGTTTTTCTATTTTTATCATATCTTCATCGATACAACTCTTCTTTAGCTAAATGACCACTTATCTTCATACGTTTTCTCGTGTTCTTTCCTATTATGCTTATAAATTGAGCATAATGCTAAAAAATAGTTAGTATAAATGGCATTATAACATTTAAACTTAGATAAAATTTAATATTGGAGTAATAAAGTCAAATATTATTTAAGTTTTTATTTAATTTACATGCATGGTTGGAAAGAATGCGAAAAGCGTATGAAAATGAGTGGTCATTTAGCAAAAATGGAGTTCTATCAACGAGGATGTGACCAAAACAAAATTGCAAAACGAAACTGAGGAATCACGGATGCTGATGTAAGCGATTGCTTACGTTGATGTCTGATGTAAACGATTGCACACACTGATGTTAGCGATCGCACACTTTTTCTACACAAACAATAATTTTATCTTAGTTATATTTTTGTTGATACAACTCCATTTTAACTAAATGACCACTCGTTTTTATATGGATTTTCGCGTTCTTTCCAACCATACTTATAACATAAATAAAATGTTAAAGTATCTTTAGTTTTAAATGACCTTGAATTTTCATTTTGTTGTTATTGGAAGGGAAGAGCAAAAGAAACATAGGTAATACCGGGGAAGAGAGCATTTAATATTAAGGGTAAAAAGTGATATTTCACATGCCAAAATGGTCAATAACAAATAAATTTTTAGAAAGAGGTCAATAATAGAAAGTTTTTTTTTTTTTTTTTGAGTCATTTGGTACAATTTTCCAAATTTGAGAGAGATTCTTTTCGAGTAATAGAAGTTAGTCACGTGATCAAGGTTTTTTAATATATATTTTCAAGGGTTGTTTTCCAATAAAGGAAAATAAATTAACTTATTTACAAATATAACAAAATGTCATTATGTATTAGTGATAGACCACGATAGATATTTATCAGTGATAGATGTCTATCATGGTCTATCGTGGTCTATCACTAATAAATAGTGACATTTTGCTATACTTGAAAATATTTTCAATAGTCTTATCATTAAAACAAAAAAAAACTTATTTTTAGTTTATTTAAAGTTTGGCAATCGCATCTACATTGAGAATTTTTTCAGACTATGATAATGTAGAGAAAGACTTTAAAGGTTAAAAATCACTTTTAGTCCCTAAACTTTTATAAAAGTAACAACTTAGTCCCAGAATTTTGGTTTGTAATAATTTAGTCCCTAAACTTTACTACCTAACAATTTAATCCTTGTACTTTAAAATTTGTAACGATTTAGTCCCTATTGTAGTAATTAGTATGAAAATTTAATGAGATTTTTTGCATAAATAAATCGTTAAACTAATTAGAGACTCAATAATTTTATAAAATACAAAGTCTACATCATAAAATAGTAAAAATTGACATCAATTTTTTATTTTTTTTTTACGTTGGGGATTAAATTGTTACAAATTTGAAAGTACGAAAACTAAATTGTTACATATCAAAGTTTAGGAATTGAATTGAAACAAACTTGAAAGTACAAGGACTAAATCGTTACAAATCAAAGTTAAAGGATTAAATTGTTACTTTTATGAAAAATTAGAAACCAAAAATGTTTTTTAACCTACTTTAATCTTATTAGGGCCTCGGGCATGTATATTGAATTCATATCCTATATCTAGTTCATTGAAAGGACATTTGGAATGAGTATGTGATGCTTATCCACTTTTCACTTTTCATTCAATAGTTTTCTATCCCATTTTGGTAAAGGAAAATGTTGCCTCCATTGTTATCTCAAAATTTGCATTCTTTGACTTCATTTGTAGACAAAACATTGATTGTCTTTATTAAGAGTTGTTGAAGTAAAATAAGCTCAAGCATACGATCAAATATTCAACAGCCTTTTACATTTTTCTTTACAGTTTGTTATGTAACTACTTGTTTCCGAAAAAATGTATAAATATGCATCATTTACAATTTGTAAAAACAATCTTAAGAAGCTTACAAGAAAGCTACAAGATCTGTAAAGAAAAGTGTGACTTAGCTCTTGAATAAAATTCTTCTCCTTTCTATGGATGTAGGCACTGTTTTGCTAACCACGTATATCATCTAGTAGATCTCTTCCTCTTCTTTCTCATTACAAGATTGCATATTTTTCTTCTTCTTCATTCTCTCAAAAATCATTCAAAATAATCAGAGAGAAAAAGGGTTAGCAAAATTTTTCTGCAAAACGATAGAGAGAATGTGAGAGAGAAAGAAATTAATTGTTCTGAAAATTTCCCATTAGAAACATAAAGCATTTTTTCTTCCATCAGGCAGAAGATAGTAGATCATTCCACATGTTGCACATCAGCTGGAAGATCGTGGAGCAAGCAGGACCAAGTTTTCTACCTACCAATTTAATTTGGGACAAAACAATTTGGTGGATCACGATTTCGATCAGCAAAAAAGGCTAACATTGCATCCTTTGGGCTTTCATAATTTAGAATATCAAGTGTGTAGGCCCAACAACGTAGTATCAGATCAAAAGACTTACAAGATTACAGTTCTTGAAGATTCAAGATTAAGTTTTTAATTTCAAGATGTCAGTAGCAAGATTCGAAGTAGAGACGTTCGATGGCAAAGGAGATTTTGGCCTATGGAAGGCCAAAATCAAAGCGATTCTCGGCCAACAAAAGGCTCACAGAGCTCTCTTTGACCCATCAACTCTCCCAACCTCAGTGACAGCTCAAGAAAAAACACATTGGGAGCTGACAGCTTATGGTACGTTGGTCCTAAACCTTAGTGATAATATTTTAAGACAAATTTTAGATCAAGAAACAGCCTATAGGATATGGACTAAACTAGAAGAATTATATGCTACCAAAGATCTTCCTAGTAAAATGTACCTTAGGGAGAAATTCTTTACATTTAAATGGATTCATCAAAATCTTTGACTGATAATTTAGATGAATTCAAGAAAATTGTTGCTGAATTCAAAACCTTAGGAGAAAAACTTAGGGATGAAAATGAGGTCTATGTGCTTCTTAAATCTTTGCTTAAACCCTATAAGGAGATTAAAAATGCTCTAAAATATGGAAGGGATAGTATAAGTACTGATACTATAATATCAACTCTAAGAACTAGAAAGCTAGAGTTACAAATTGACAAAAATGATCATCCTAGTGGTGAAGGGTTATTTGCTAAAGGAAACTTTAAACCAAATCACTCAAAGGACAGAAAACCAAATAATTCAGAAGATTACAAGCCTAAATAGAAATTAAAATGTAAATATTGGAAAAAGAAAGGACATTTAATCAAAGACTGATTTCTTCTTAAGAGGAAGAACCAAGAGAAAGAAAATGACTCTAAAGCTAAATAGCCCGAAGCTTCTGTTGTAGAAGGTTCTTTTATCTACTCAAATGCTTTAGCCTCAATCTTAGACAAGTCCAACCATGTAAATCCTCTAGGAAAACATGATTGAGTCCTAGATTCTGAATGCACCTATCACATGACCTTAATGAGACCATGGTTCAACACCCTTAAAGAAAAGAAGAAATGGTTTATATGGGAAACAATCAAGGCTGTAGGATAGAAGGCATTGGCTCTGTTTCTATGAAACTTAAGGATCGAACTATTAAGCTTCTTAGGAATGTGAGATATGTTCCACTTCTTGAGAGAAACCTAATCTCCTTAGGTATGCTTGATGCAATTGGGTGTGAATACAGGGGTAAAAAAGGAACCTTTGAGGTGCTAAAAGATTCTAAAGTAATACTTGTTGGGGAAAAGATAAATGACTTAATTGTGGCCAAAGGAGTTGAAATGATGACAGGGGCATATGTTGCCACCATAAATGAGATAACAGAGGCTGATGTCTGGCACAAGAGATTGTCTCACATTAGTGCTAAAGGCCTAGAAGTTCTATCTAAACAAGGGATTCTACATAAAGGTCTCTCAGAAAATCTAACCTTTTGTGAACACTGTGTTTTAGGAAATGCCACAAGGAAAAGTTTCACTAAAGCACAACATACCACAAAAGCTATCCTAGATTATATTCACTATGATCTATGGGGTCCAGCTCCTACACCTAGCCTAAGTGGCTCAAAGTATTTACTTTCTTTTACTGATGACTTCTCTAGGAAAAGTTGGGTTTACTTCTTTAAAACTAAAGAACAAGTGTTTGATAACTTTAAGGAGTGGAAACTCATGATAGAGAAGCAAACTTCTAAAGAAATTAAATACCTAAGAACTGACAATCGACTGGAATTCTGTAGTGAAGGGTTTAATAAGTTCTGTAAAGAAACAGGAATAACTAGGCATAGGACTGTTAGATTTACTCCTCAACAGAATGGAGTTGCTGAAAGACTTAATAGAATAATCATGGAAAGGGTTAGATGTCTTCTTTCAGATGCAATCCTTAGTGAAAAGTATTGGGTTGAGGCAGTAAGCTACCCTGTTTTCACCTTAAATAGGTGTCCTCATTCCTCCCTAAACTTCCTAACTCCTGAAGAAAAATGGACAAAACATCCACCTAATCTAGAAAATCTAAGGGTATTTGGATGTGTTGGCTATATTCACAAAAGTTAGGGAAAACTAAAGTCTAGGGCAGTAAAGTATATGTTTGTTGGGTTCTCAGAAGGTGTTAAAGGCCTTAGGATGTGGAATCCTATTGAGAAAAGATTTGTTATAAGTAGGGATGTCACTTTGAGAGAAAAAGATATGTTTATGCAAAAAGAAAAGACACTTATGAAGCTTCTAAAGGCCCTAGTACTACTAGGATTGAGGTAGAGAGATTCTTCCACTAGTCATAATCCTACTAATGAAGCTGAAGAAGAAGAAGAGGAAAACTCAAATGAGCATACTGAGAATACTGAAATTCTACCTGATTTAAGTCAGTATTCATTGGTTAGGGATAGACAAAGACGAGTGATAGTTCCTCTGGCTAGGTATACTGAAACTAAATACATGAACCAAGTCCTAAATGCCACAATAGCTCCTAATGACCAAGAACCTGCTACTTTGAAGAGGCAGTGAACTGCCCTAAGGCTAGGTCTTAGATTCAAGTTATGTGTGAAGAAATGGAATTACTCACTGTCAATAATACTTGGACCCTATCCCCTCTTCCTAAAGGATGCAAACCTATAGCTTCTAAGTGGATATATAAACTAAATGAGGGTTCTACCAAAGAAGAAAAGCCTAGGTACAAGGCTAGGTTAGTGGCTAAAGGGTTTACCCAAAGGGAAGGCATAGACTACTCTAAAATTTTTTCACCAGTAGTAAAACAAACCTCTATTAGACTTCTATTGTCTCTAGTTGCTCAATACAACCTTGAACTAGATCAACTAGACGTTAAAACAACTTTCCTTCATGGAAATCTAGAAGAGGTTATCTATATGGTTCAACCTAAAGGGTTTGAAGAAAAAGGGAAGGAAGATCTTTACTGTCTCCTACACAAATCTATATATGGTCTTAAACAATCCCCTAGATGCTGGTACAGAAGATTTAATGATTACATAGAAAGTATTGGATTTCAAAGAACTTCCTATGACATTTGTTCTTTTGTTAATTCAACAACTTATAAGGACAAAGTCTATCTATTACTCTATATTGATGATATGTTACTAGATGGAAAATCTAAGGAGGATTTAAGACATGTCAAAGATCTCTTAAAGAGAGAGTTTTGCCATGAAGGATTTGGGTCAGTCTAAAAAGATTCTTGGGATTGAAATAAGTAGAGACAAGGCTTCCTCTATTCTTACCATTAGTCAATTAAACTACTGTGAAAAGATTATTAACAGATTTAATATGTCTACTGTAAAACCTGTCACTATACCTATTGCTAGTCATTTTAAACTTTCTTCAGAAAACTCACCAAAGGAAACAAATATAAAACATTTGATTCAAATGTAATTAATTCCATACAATCAAGCAGTAGGTAGTCTACTGTATCTATTGATATCTACTAGACCAGACCTATCCTACTATACTAGTCTTGTCAGTAGATACATGTCTAACCCTAGAAAAATGTACTGGGAAGCAACAAAATGGATATTAAGATACTTAATTTGGTCTAAACAATCAAAATTAACATATCAAAGTACAAAAGAAATAGATCTAGAGCTATATGGATATGTTGATTCAAATTTTGCAGGTGATCAAAACAGAAGAAGATCATTAACAGGTTATCTATTCTTATATGGTCCAAATTTATTATGTTGGAAAGCAAATCTATAGTCAATCACAGCATTATCAACCACAGAAGCAGAATACATGGATTTACCAAAAGTAATAAAAGAAGCATTGTGGTTAAAAGGATTGATGAAGGACTTTGGTATTAATAAAACAATAGTAAAGATCTACTGTGATAACCAAAGTATCATTCATCTTTCCAAAAACCCTCAATACAACTCAAAGACCAAGCACATAGATATTAAATATCACTTTGTAAGATACAGAATAGAAAAAGGTAAAATCGAAGTTTTAAAGGTTCATACCAGCGAGAATGCCACTGATATGTTTACCAAACCAGTTTCAAAGCTCAAGCTAACGAACTATCTTGGTCAGATCGACTTCCAACTTCCTGAAAAAGGGTGAAGACATGTCAAATCTGGAAGGAGAAGAGCTTGCATATTGAGCTTAAGGTGGAGATTTGAAATAAATTAAGCTCAAGAATACAATCGAATATTCAACAGCCTTTTACATTTTTCTTTACAGTTTGTTATGTAACTACTTGTATCTAAATATGCATCATTTACAATTTGTAAAAAAAAATCTTACAAAAGTTTACAAGAAAGCTACAAGGTCTGTAAAGAAAAATGTGACTTAGCTCTTAAATAAAATTCTTCTCCTTCCCGTAGATGTAGGCAATATTTTGCCGAACCACGTATATCATCGTGTAGATCTCTTCCTCTTCTTTCTCATTACAAGATTGCATGTTCTTCTTCTTCATTCTCTCGGCAATCACTCGAAATAATTAGAGAGAAAAAGGGTTAGCAAAAGTTTTTTGCAAAACGATAGAGAGAACGTGAGAGAGAAAGAAATTAATTGTTCTGAAAATTTTCCATAAAAAACAGAAAGCATTTTTCTTCCATCAGAAGATAGCGGATCATTCTACATGTTGCACATCAGCTGGAAGATCGTGGAGCAAGTAAGACCAAGTTTTCTACTTACCAATTTAATTTGGGGAAAAACAACTTGGTGAATCACGATTTAGATCAGCAAAAAGGGCCAACATTTCATCATTTGGGCTTTTATAATTTAGAATATCAAGTGTGCAGGCCCAATAGCTATAAATTCAAATCATAAAGGTCTTTTGATTATTTTTCTCCAATATAATGTATGCATGTTTTAATACTCTATTATTCACAAGATGTTGATCTCTTTCATATTTTCTTCGAGAAAATTAATTATTTGAAACAGAATAAATTATTTGATAAGAGTTGTGATAGGTCGACTATCAAAATTTGGGATATAATAATACATTTTCAACATTGGATGCATCCAATAAAATCATTAAAAACAAAATAGTTCTCTAACAATTATTATAAAGCAATCACATTGTAGACAATTAATCTAAAAATTGCTTCTTGCAGCAATGGAAAGCTTCCTCAAGTATCATATCAACATCATATTTATATTTGAAACCTTTCTCAATCAGCTTATTGGGGTTCATTCTGATGTTCCTATTGGCCACCTCATCACATTCCCTGCAAAAACCATATTTCATTCAGTACAAACATATCCATCATCATTTTCATTAACAATTGTTCAAGCAAATAAAAAGGTTAAATCAATTGGATAACAATTTGGTTTTTTATTTTTAGTTTTTAAAAATTAAACCTATAAAAATATTCATTTCATCTCTAAACTTCTTTGTTTATTATCTACTTGTTACTCATGTTTTCAAAAACCAGGTATAAATTTTGAAAACTAAAAAAAAAAAAAATAGTTTCCAAAATTCGTTTTTGTTTCTGAAATTTAATTAAGAATTCAACTTTTTTATTTAAGAAAATATGGAAAGGAAAAATAAGTTCAATTTTCAAAAACCAAAAAGTTACCAAGAGTAACCTCAACTTTTTGTTTTTGGTTTTTGAAAATTAAATCTATTTTTTCTAAATTTCTTGTTTAGAAAGATACAAAAGATCCGAGGGATCAATAGATGCACTGAAATATCAACTAGGTTGACACATTTTTAGAACCCCTCATATACCTCATTCTTAGAAATTTCCTCTAAATTTCTTATAATAGTTTTTTATTTTTCTAAAGTAAAAATGTTGTATTCTAAGACAAAATCTAAAAACGAAAACTAAGACAAAATCTAAAAACGAAAACTTACTCTTTCTAGTTTTCAAAACTTAGCCTAGTTTTTTAAAATAATGGAAATTTAGAAGTGGAAGGGATGTTTATAAGCTTGATTTTCAAAAATTAAAAATAAAAAGCTAAGGTCTCGTTTGATAATCATTTTGTTTTTTGTTTTTTATTTTTGAAAATTAAGCCTATTTCTTATCTATTTCATACAATGATTTGCATTTTTCTCAAGTACAATGATTGAGTTCTTAGCCAAATCCAAAAACAAAAACAAATTTTTTAAAAGCTAATTTTTTTAGTATTCAAGTTTTGGGTTGGTTTTTTAAACCATTGATAAAAAGTAATAACAAAATAAGAAATTTAGAGGCGAAAATAGTGTCTATAAACTTAATTTTCAAAACAAAAAACAAAAAAGTTACCAAGTAAGACCTAAATAATTAACAAACGGAACTTTAATTACCCGTGTTTTTGTTGCAATTGAGGATGGTGAAGACGGTAGCAATTGGCAATATCTGAAGAAGACAAGAAAGAAGTTGCACACAGGAATCTGCCATGGATTGAAGATTGTTCCATACAGAAAATGTGTGCATCACAAACATCATCAATGTGGACTAGTGGGACTTTACCATCCAACTCTTCCAGATATCTGAGGAGTTTGAAGGGTTCACTTTCATCGATAAACTGAGAGAATGTGATAATGGTGGTTAAGGCTGGAGAAGGCCGATGAGGAGACTCGCCGGAGATTAGGCCACACACCAACGTAACCACTTCCAACCCCTCCGATTCCTTGCTCTCACCAAATTTAAGCAACTCTTTCTCTGTTAACGTCTTTGAATCTACGTATGCCTGTAAACATAAATGTTAAATAGTTTAGTATGTGAACTTTCAATAATTTTTGTTTTGTCTTTAACACAGTCTTTAAATTTTAAAAATTTTCTAATTGAAGTTAATAGGTTAGAGTTATGAAGTCCGTAACATTCTAAGTTCCGTATAAATTGAGTTTAATTATCTTAAATTATTGGACTTTAATTTCCTTTAGTTTTTAGATTTTTTAGCCAACTTAAAGCAATTGATAGAGATAATTAATTTTATACGGTTTTAAATTGATTTAAATGTTTGAAATGATTTAATTTGTATCAAATTGATGGATTTATTTGGTAGATTTTATGCCTTTAATTTTGGTTTTTGGAGCTTAAATATTAAAATAATTTGAGAAGTTAATTGATTTATTAATTTAGTAGAATATTTGGAGATTTTGGAGATATTGTGATAAAATATTTGATTTATCTTTTTAAAATTTGAAAAAAAAATGAAAGAATTTGGATATTTGAAATTAAAGGAGAGTGAAGAGGAAGAAAATCAGAGAAAAAAAAATAATAGTTTGGTTTTTCAGCGACAGCTTCAACAAAATTGTCAATTGTCGGAGTTTGAACCGTTGGATCGCTGAAATTTAATCAGTTTGTTCGGACATATAGGTGAATGGTTGAATCGTTGTTTTGAGTTCTAGTTTGTCCATAATCGCTACTTAATAGAATCTATAGAACTAGAAACCCCCCTTCTTTCCCACTCTCACAAACCCTCCTCATGCAAGACCCTCACTACCAATTGCTAGCCTAAACAATTTGCACCGTTCGACAACAATGCCTGCCACCTGTTTATGGTTGCCATTGTCACCGCCGCTAGTGCCATTGTCACTTAAATTGATATTTTGTGTAAGTTGTTTAGTGTTTTATGAGTTTTCTTGGAAGATCTTGGATACCCATCAAATTTTGGTTTAAGTTTTGGCTTATCCATATTGTTTGATGTTGAAATTGGGTTTTACATCTCAAAGTGATTTTCGACGTTATTAAAATTGTGCGGCGTCCTTTTTATGTAAGGTTTGGGGTCATTGTTGAGAATTTTCGGATACCCACTAAGTTTCGGCTCAAATATATATTTTTTTTAATTGAGATTTTTGGAGGTTGGATTAGAAGGTCTAAAGTTGTTGTTCATTAGAGTTAAAGGTTGATTTTTGTGATATAATTGTTGGATCGTGTTGATTTTGAAGCTTCGAGGTGATTTTGGATCAAACTACGTGTTGGGTAAGTTGTTTGAAGACATTCGAGTTAAGTTGTGATTGGAATTGTGCTCTAAATGTTGGATTCAATTCCGGGGTATGTTTTTTGATTTATTCATGATTCAAGATTTTACAAAGTTAAAGTCTAGCTATTTGAATTTAATTCCAGTAAGTGGTTTACTACTTGTTCGCCCTCGAACTAGACACCCTAACTAAGTTAATTTTAAAATTGTGTATATATGTGAAAGTATGATATTATTGTGATGAAATGATTTACTATGGTTGTGAAACCCGGATTTCCATTTTTCCTACTTAAGCAGGTGGTTAAGGAAATTAACTAAGTGAAAGTTAAAATCTATGTTGAAGATAAGGAAATTTCTAGAAGTTGAATAGATTTTCCTTGAGTAGTTTTGAGTTAAGCTTTAATTGATGAAAAATTGGCTAAGTGTTGGACTAGACATTGCTATGTGTTGGTCATAAGATCTTGGAGAGATTACTTGGGCAAAGGGAAAAGTTGAAGTAGGGTCAAGAGTGACGCATGCCTTAGAGGTTAGACCAACGCATATACTTGTTGGATGCGTTGGATGCGTTGGATGATGGATGTGTTGGATGTGTTGGATGTGTTGGATGCGTTGGATGATGGATACGTTGCATGCGTTGGATGCGTTGGATGTGTTGGATGCATTGGATGCGTTGGATGATGGATGCATTGGAAGGGTGGTATGCATCCATACGGCTGAAGAAAGAAAGTTGAGAGTGATGCGTTGGAAGGTTGGGATGGCACGAGGGTCGGCTGTGCAGAAGGCATACAGACGCAAGGGTAGGCNGGATGGCACGAGGGTCGGCTGTGCAGAAGGCATACAGACGCAAGGGTAGGCGAGGACGTAGGCAAGGCATGCGCTGGAGGGTGGCATGCATTGATGCGAACGCCCATACGTTGAGCAGGCTCAGTTAAATGCCCAACCATGCATCGAGCAGGCTCGGCCAAACTGCCCAGCCATGTGTCGAAGTGCCTCGTCCAAACACCCAGCCATGCGTCAAGCAGGCCAAGCGCTGTCAAGCTGCCGTGCCAAACGATGCGTTGATGGAAGCATCCATGCGTCGAAGCGCCCTGCTGAGTGGCCATGCATCAAACACCCTTGCCATGCGTCGAAGCGCCCTGCTGAGTGGCCATGCATCAAACACCCTTGCCATTCATCGAACGTCTTGCCATGCACCCATGCGGCCGAGCAAGCCTACGAGCGATGGCTAGCGCCTATGCAGTACGCCATGCGTTGAGCGATGGCCAGTGCCTATGCAGCACCCCCATGCGTTGAGCGGCTAGCGCCTATGCCAAGCGCCATGCGCCCATGCCAGTAAGCCTTGTGGTAATACCTAGTGAGCCATGCGTTGAGGATAAGTGGCCATCCTATGCGTTGGTGATGGCTGGCTCTTGCGATGGCTAAGTTGGGTTTCTATGCGTTGAGTAGTGGACTATGCATTAAACGTCCAAGAGTTGGACGCATATAAAGGATGAGATCACCTAAAAAAGTCATCAAACCATGTGTTTTCTTGGGAGGAAGCCTTAAGCCTTAAGCATTTTAGGTGGTTGCATCAGAGGACATGCAATTTGAAGCTCATGCGTTGGCTACATAGGAGAAAGACACTTAGATTTTGTTGATAAAAAAGATGTGTTCGTAGTATGAGGGAGAAACACTTGGACATGCAGCCAAGTAGAAGATGTCGAATTTAGAGAAGGTTTGAACGCCTATAAATCGGACCAAAGACTTCATTTTTAGATCGCAATTTAAAAAGACAGTAAAAAGAGTGGGAAAGTTTAGTAAACCTTGCATTGAGAGCAAAATCCATACGGTGATCATAGAGCTTCAAAGAGGACGTATTGGACAGTGAAGTCCTGAAAACAGCATCAAATTAGAACGAGGAGTTCTCCCAATTTACCCATTTGTTTGGAGTGATTCTAAAGCCATATAAAAGCTATGAGAGTCTAGTTTTTAGGTGGAGCTTCCGAAAAAGAATCTCCAAGGAATCGGGCTGAAGAATGAGGAAAAGATAAAAGGGTCGTGCTGTTAGGTAAGCTGGGCCAGTCTTGATATTTTGATGATTCCGGTCAAACCACGAGAAGTTATGAGTTAAGCTTTTAGGGTAAGATTTCTAAGACATTTTAGAGAATATTTGTAGAAGAAAGTATCTCTAGATAAAGTATATAACTATAAGTAATCTGAGCTTTAATTTGAATCTAGATTTTAGGGTTCAAAAGGGAGCCCGAGGTGACAAAGAAACTTCTAGAGAGAAAGGTTCCTAAACGATCAAGGTGAGTGACTAAAATATTTAAAATATTCTAAGAAACCATGTGCTAAAGAAAGATATTTCAGATAAAGACATATTTTCTAAGTTTTATTAAAGAAAGTCATTGTATGACTAGTTTTACTTGAAACTTGATACCGAAGGACATTTGAGAAGGTATCTGAGTAGCTCGATACTGAAGGACACAGTTGAGAAGGTATCTGAGCAAAAGTATCCAAGTGTGGGGTAGTTCTTTTGATAAAATTCAGTTTTCTGGTAACTCACTGGGCATTATAGCTCATGCTTTCCAAATGTTTTTCTTTTTCTTCCCAGGTAGCGGAAAGGTGAGGAGTTCCAGGGTGCTACTAAGGACAAGGTCTGCCACGTGCCACAATTACACTTACGGAGGGTTTTACAGTTGTTCTTGTAAACTTTGTTATTAAGTTTTGGAGTTATATAAATGTTACATTGTTGTAATAAAATGGGCCTACTTAATTAGTTGATTGTTGAATTTGTTTATTGGTATCATAGTTATTTCCGCAAGAGTTATTAGGCAGTAAGTGTCAACGAAAGGGTTGATAACAGCCGCAGTCACACCCTTTCCCAGGCTCAAAGGGTACTCTGGGGCGGGGTGTGACAACTTGGTATCAGAGCATAAGTTTCTGGGACAATTGAAGGATTAATTTATACCAGCTTAGTATCAAAGTATAAGTTCTGGGAAAGTTGAAGGGTTATTGATACTAGTTGATATTAAGGCATAAAGTTCTAGAAAACTTGAGGGTTGAGTTTAGTAAAACCAAAGGGATGTGTGGTAGAGTAAGGGTTTAAAGAGAAACCTAGAAATCAGTCAAGGTAAATTATAATCTCTAAGCTGGTTGATCTTCATGAATGATCGAATTTTGGGCTTGTTAATCTTCTTGGGTGATCGACCTTTGGGTTTGTTGATCTCCTTGGGTGATCGGCCTTTGGGCTTGTTGATCTTCTTGGATGATCGGCCTTCGGGCTTGTTGATCTTCTTGGATGATCGGCCTTCGGGCTTGTTGATCTTCTTGGATGATCGGCCTTTAGGCTTATTGATCTTCTTGGATGATTGCCATTTGGGCATATTGATCTTCATGCTTGGATAATTGACTTTCGGGCTTGATGATTTTCTTGGACAATCAGTTTTTGGGCTTGTTGATCTTCTTGGACGATCGGCCTTTGGGCTTGTTGATCTTCTTGGAGGATTAGTGTCCACACGAGGCTTCCGAAGAAACTTGTTTCGTGGAGTTAAACTCGAGTTGGTGTTGATGTTGATGTTGAGGTTGATTTGATGTGATGTGATTCGATCTCTAGTACTTTATCCTCTGAAACTCTCTCTGTTGGGTGGATGTGTTTGACTTGAAGAAGAAAAGCACAGAACATTGTTGAAGTAGAAGTCTTAGAAGAGTGTTTGTGTCTTCAAGGGTCTTCTGTCTTCTAGGAGTGCAACTTCAGGGGTCTTAGGAGTCTTCTGCTTGTTGATGAATTCTCTTTTAGCTCTCTAAATGTAGAATGATTGTATCTTCAAAGGACTTCAGTCTTCAAAATGCTTGTATCTTCAAAGGACTTCAGTCTTCAAGCATGGTCAAAATGCTTGTATCTTCAAATGACTTCAGTCTTCAGAATGCTTGCATCTTCAAAGGACTTCGGTCTTCAAAATGATTGTATCTTCGAAGGACTTCAGTCTTTAGGCGTGGTCAATTTCAGGAGTCAAGGAGTCTTCTAATTGTAGAGAATTCTCTATAATCTTTCTGGAGTATAGAATTGCTGACCCCTCCAATTGAGGAGAGCTTCTCTATCTATAGATTTCACAGGTAGGCTTGGCTTGGTTGATTCATGGGTCTGGCCTTTGGGCCCAAGTAGTTGAACTTGGGCTTGGTTGGTCCATGGGTCTGGCCTTTTGGCCTAATTAATCGAATTTAGGCCTGATTTGACATTTGGGTCAAATTCAGCCTATTTTTTGGCATAGTTGGACTTTGACCCAAATAATAATATCAAATTTGGCCAAATTAATCTTATCTGATTCAACGGTCATGATAAAACGATGTTGCGTCATCGAAATTTGTCTTCAACTTCAATTCAGAACATATGTCAACTTCTAATTGAGCCCAAATTTAATGATTTAGAATTTTGTCATTAATTTAGTAAATGGCGTGGCAACTTGTGATTCGTCCAATGTCACACCCCGCCCCAAACTATCCTCTCAGCATAAGAAAAGGCGTGACTGCAGCAGTTATCAACCCTTTTGTTGGCACTTACTGCCTAATAACTCTTGCGGAAATAACTCTGATACCAATGTATAAACTCAACTACCAACTGATTAAGTCAAGGAAGCAAACAACAACTGATTAAGTAGGCCCATTTTATTACAACGACATAACGTTTATACAACTCCAAGATTTAAATACAAAGTTTACAACAACAACTGTAAAACCCTTCGGAAGTGTAACTGTGGCATGTGGCAGACCTTGACCTTAGCAGCACCCTAGAACTCCTCACCTATTGCTACCTGGGAAGAAAAATATGAAATAATAGAATGAGCTTTACAAAGCTCAGTGAGTGGTAAGTAATTTCTAGAGTCTATTTCAACTCATAAATAATAAGATATGAGGTTACATTCAAACCTCCGCCTCGAATGAGTCTGGTCTCAACTCTAGCTACGTGCACGGTAGATAGCTAAACTGATAACTAACTAGAATGAGCTTACTGTCTATCTACACATACGGTAGATAGTAAATACAATGCTTACACTTTATGTTTCCTTTGTCTCCTATGTGCACATAGCTCCCCGCTCATGGGCTCAAAAGCTAAGCCCGTCGGCCCTCTGACTATCCCATACAAGGATCCTCCCACGTGATAAGGAACTAGACTTCTCGTGTCCCTTGACCATCCTGTAAGGTTTTGCTTACGGGCTCAGGCACTAGGTCTATTGACCCTCTGACCATCTCAATCACATAATCTAATTCTCATGCTAGATACTCATTCATAACCTAAGCATATACAATTTACACTAAAAGATATGCTTTAAGACTTAAAGGAAAGTACCACTCACCTTGATCGTTTAGGAACTTTTCTCTCTAGAAGTTCTTTGGTTTTCTCGAGCTCCTCTTTTGAACCCTAAATTCCAGATTCAACTTAAAGCTCAAACTACTCATAGTTCTATGCTTTATCTCGAGCTACTTCCTTATAATAATATGCTCTAAAATATCTCAGGAAACTTACCGCAAAATCTTAACTCATAATTCCTCGTGAATTGGCCGAAAATATAAAAAAATCAAGACTGGCCCAGCTTACCCGACAGCTTGACCCCTCGACCTTTTCCTCCTTGTCACAGCCCGATTCCTTGGAGCTTCTTCTCCGGCAGCCCCACCATGAAAACTAGACTCTTTTAGATTTCAGATGGATTTGGAATCACATCAAAAGCATGAGTATTCTGGGAGAACTTCTCTTCCCAAGTTGATGCTACTTTCTAACCTTTCTGTCTGACAGCATCTCCCTTCTTGGAATCTCTAGACCAACGCATGGTCTTACAATCAACACATAGTCTCCTCCTAATACACTCTTCTTTATGTCCTTTGAAGAGAACTGAGTTCTCATCTTAAGTCCTTAGCCCTATTTATAGGCGTCTAAAGGCTCTCCAAGGTCGACACCTCCTTCTCCAAGTGTTTCTTCCTTACACTACGAACACAACTTTTGACCAATGCAATCTAAGTGTCATTCTCCCACATTGCCAACATATGAGACCAATTTTTGCGTGTCTCCTCATGCCTCCACCTCAAATCCTTAAGGCTAAAGATTTCTTCTCAACAAGTCACATGTTAGGATGACGTCTTCCATGTGAGCTCAACCTTCTTATGCGTTCATTCCCTTCAATATACGTCCACTAGGGTGATTCTCAATGCATACAACTAGCTTCGAATGTTAACACATAGTGTACTTAAGAACGCATAGTAGGTCCTCAATACATAGCAACCCTTAGTTTCTCTTAATTTCCAACATAGCACCATCGAAACCCTTAACCATCACAAGAGCCAACACCATGCGTCCAACCTAGTCTATCGCATGGCCTATGTCTAACACATCCCTCGTGCAAGCCATCACCAACCTCCAATGCATCGTAAGGTCGCACGGCTCCAAGCATTAGCTTAGCATCAACGCATGGCTCACATGGGTTGCATTGCATGGGCGCTTGGCCAGCAGCTTGGCATCGACGCATCACTTAGCATGGCAACTTGGCATCGATGCATGGGCTCGCTCGGGAGCTCGAGACATAGGCGCTGGCATCAACGCATGGGCTCGTGGAGTTAAACTTAAGTTGGTGACAATGTTGAGGTTGATTTGATACGATGTGATTCAATCTCTAGTACTTTATCCTCTGATTCTCTTTCGGTTGCGTGGATGTGCTTGACTTGAAGAAGAAAAGCACCGAATGTTCTTGAAGTAGAAGTCTTCGAAGAGTATTTTTGTCTTCAAGGGTCTTCTGTCTTCTAGGAGTGTAGCTTCAGGAGTCTTGGGAGTCTTCTTCTTATTGATGAATTCTCCCTAGGCTCTTTGAATGCAGAATTGCTTGTATCTTCAAAGGACTTCAGTCTTCAAACATGGTCAAAATGCTGGTATCATCAAATGACTTCAGTCCTCAGAATGCTTGCATCTTCAAAGGATTTTAGTCTTCAGATGACTTCAGTCTTCAGGCCTGGTTAGCTTCAAGAGTCAAGGAGTCCTTTGATTGTAGAGAATTCTCTATAATCTTTCTGGAGTATAAAATTGTTGACCCCTCCAAATAAGGAGAGTTTCTCTATTTATAGAGTTCACAGATGGGCTTGGGCCAGTTGATCCATAGGTCTGGCCTTTGAGCCCAATTAGTTGGATTTGGGCTTGGTTGGTCCATGGGTCCGGGCTTTGGGCTCAATTAATCGATTTATGCCTATTTGATATTTTGGTCAAATTCAGCCTATTTTTGGGCTTAGTTGGACTTTGACCCAAATAATAATATCAAATTAGGCTAAATTAATCTTATCTGATTCAACGGTCATGACAAAACCACGTTGCATCATTGAAATTTATCTTCAACTTCAATTTAGGACATATGTCACTCCTAATTGAGCCCAAATTTAATTATTTGGAATTTCGTTATTAATTTAGTAAATGACGTGGCAACTTGTGATTCGTCCAAAATTTCTCATTCAACAAATGTACCCTTTCCAGATTTATGCACATATATGGGGGGATGAATCTCGAAAAATATAATGTTGGAATCAAAATCCAAATATATTTGTTCTTGAATTTGCCTCAATTGATGTGTCAATCAAACTATGAATTCAGTACATAAGTTTAACTTGAATTTGAGATAAAATTTGGAATATCGCCAAATTTACGAAAAATTTTGAGCTTTATCCCAATTTAATTTGATTTGGATTTAAGATAAAATTTGGGATATGCCCAAATTTTAATAAAAGATCATTTGAAATTTTTTTTTCTTATCCGCAATTTATTTTGATTGAAGATAAAAACTCAATAGATACTTGAATTTGGAATATGGTCAAATTTTAATTTGGGATGAATTTTAGATCTTTCCCACAACTAATATAAAATTTGGAAGATGCCCAAATTTTAATTTGAGATTTTATCCTAAAAAATTTGGCTTGAGGATAAAAGTTTGGTGATATAATGATTTAGATTTGGGATAAAATTTGGAATATGCCCTTAATTTGAGATTCTATTTACAATTTAATCTCAATGTTAAACAATTTGATTTCGAATAAAATTTGGAACATGGCCAAATTTTAATTTGTGATTTTCCACAATTTAAATTTGATTGAATAAAATTTAGAATATGTCCAAATCTTAATTAAACATAAATTTAATGACAAAATCTAATAAAATCAAATTAGATTGGGAATTTGTTTAATTTAATTTTTTTAATTTGAAATTAGGATAGAACCTTAAACTCCTTCATTATCTTCATTCTATTTTTTTTTTCTTCACTTTCCTTTCTCTCTTTTTTCTTTTCTTCTTCCAATGTTTTCTTTATTATTTTTTTTTACTCTTTTTTTATTTCTTTTTTTTCACTTTTTTTTCTTTTTTTTTTTTTTTTTTTCTTTTTCTTTCTTTTTTTTTTTTTTTTTTCGTTTTTTTTATTTTTCTTTTTTTTTCTTCCAAGCGAAGCCGCATTTGAATTTTGGAGATGAAGCGAAACCGCACTTGAATTTTAGAGATGAAGCGAAGTCGTACTTGAATNGACTTGTGGAGATAAGCAAAGTCGCGCCTTTACTTGTGATGTTAAAGCGAAGCCACGCCTTGACTTGTGAAGGTGAAGGAAATCGTACCTTGACTTGTGAAGGTGAAGTGAAGCCGCGCCTTGACTTGTGAAGGTGAAGCAAAGTCGCACCTTGAGTTGTAAAGGTGAAGCGAAGCCGCACTTTGACTTGTGAAGGTGAAGCGAAGTCGTAGCTTACTATGGAGATAAAGCGAGCCACGCCATACTATGGTGATGAAGGGAGCCACGCCAAACTATGGAGATGAAGTGAGCCAGACAAAAAAAAATGCAGTAATATACCAAATATTATTATATGGTATCAAACTTCTAATCCAACTTTAGACCGTGCCTCCCCTTCCATCCACTCGCTTGTGTATCTGTCAAGCGCCGTCACTCAATACCAAGCCAAGTTGTGTTCTGTGAAGCTCTACTGCACCAATGCCGCCATCTACATCTATTTCAGATCCACGAAGCTCACTGGTCCTCGAAATCGCGTAGATCTAAAAATTGTTTAGATTTGGGACCATTTGTGTAGCAACCATCCATGTAGTGACTGTCCGTTCAGGTCTCTATTCTGCCCATCCGTGCAGATTTTCAATCTGCTCCGTTTCTGTTCGAGGTCTGATTTCTGTTCGTGTCGTCTCCAAGTCGAGCTAACCAAAGTTTAAAATTAGTCGAGCTGACCGAGTGCCATCAAGCTGAGCCGAACTACCTACGAGCCAAGCCTTAGTTTGAGCTATATTTTCCTTGGGTGCCATTTGTCATGTGCATTTTTTTTTTTTTTTTGCCTCTAATGGAAAAAATCGATGTATTTCATCCTATCAGCACTGTGTTGGATGCCACCAACTACGTCACGTGGGCATAACAAATGAGGAGTTTTCTGATTAGATGCAAGTTGTGACGGATTGTTACTGAAGATGCCACTCAACCCATCTAAAGTGTAATTGAAGATGATAACAAGTTTATTTGAAACATTGGAGGATTTGGATAGCAAAAATCACCAGATAATCACCTAGTTAGGTGAAAATTCCACTCCGATCATTCATACCTAATTTGATACATTCAACACAACTAGAGAATTGTGGGATTTTTTATTTACATGGTTTCAAACATTGTTCTCGCTCACTATTATTAGTTGCACTCTACCCTCATCAGCACCAATCAGGAGGACAAACAATTTGTGAATGAGTATCTAGCTATTATTCAACCTATTTGGACCTAGTTAGATTAGGCCAAAATTAGCCCAGATCATCTGTGACCCATTAAGGTTCTTATGGGGCTTCAGCTAAAATATGAATCTGTCCAGGCTATCCTATTACATCGTAATCCTCTACCATCTCTCGATGCAACAATCTAGGAAATACTCTTTGAAGAAAAAAAGCTTGGGTTAGTCTCCTCTCTATCATCAGACGTTTCTCTTGCAACCACTCATTTGCACTATTTCACTGAGTTTACTAATTGTCCTACCGTTGAATGTAGATATTTCCACAAACGTGGTCACATCTTGGACAGTTGTCTGACCAGACTGCTTCACCTCCCCCCTTCTTCCGGATATATTACTAAGTTAAGAAATCCTACCAACTCTGACATTCCATTTTTTGTTGCTGCTACAACATCTGCTGATATGACGTCTTCCACCCCTTCGAGCCTTCAGATCAGTGATCTCCATGATTTGCTCAAATAGGTATTATCTACTAATGCACCTGCATTTGCTGTCACACCAAGTACATCTTGACTCCTTAATTCGGTTTGTTGCAATCATATGACCTCTAACATTGCTCTATTATCTACCTCCACCCCTGTCAAATTACTTCCTTTCGTTCATTATGCTAACGGTAACCACAAAAACATTTCTAGAATTAGTACTATTAATACACCAACTCTAACCCTTTCTGATACTTATGTGACCTCGGACTTACTATTTTCTTTTCCCTAATGGTTGTCAGGTTTGGGATCTATGGATGGGTTAGATAGTTGGTATGGGTCGTAAGGTGAGAAGATTATTTGAGGTCACAATCTTTCAGCTACTAGTCCTCTTACCTCATTCTGCCGCTGTCACTGATACTAGTACATTTCAGTGGCACTTATGCCCTGGTCATGCATCTTCTGACAAGATTCGTAATTTTATTTCTGTTGGTACTTTGAGTAATATTTCGCGATTAAATTCTATTATTTGTTTACATTGCAAACTTGCAAAGCAACCTACTCTGTCTTTTTCTACTTCTAACTCACTATGGATACTCCATTCGGTCTGGTTCATCCTGATATATGGGGCTTTGTAACTACTCCCGTTTGAAAATCAACCTGTTCGATAATTTGTGTTATTTATTGATGACTACTCTCGTTTTACCTGGATTTACTTTCTGAAACATTGTTCTTCCTTATCCCAAGTCTATATCGAGTTTGCAAAAATGGTATGCACTCAGTTTTTACACACTATCAAAACTCTTCGCACCGATAATGCAATGGAATATAAGGATGCCCATAGGTTACTCTTGTCCAATGTTCATGTCCTTATACTTCCCAAAAAATGGTCGAACTGAGCGAAAACATCGTCATATCCTAGATTTTGTCCGTGCTCAACTTCTCTCTACGTCTTGCCCTGAAAAGTTTTGGGGTGAGGCTGCACTTATGTCTGTTTATGTCATCAATCACTTGCGCTCCACGATTGTTCACAATCTATCTCCTTCTGAAAGTTGTATGGTACCTCTCCCTCTTATTCTCATCTTAAAGTCTTTGGGTGTGCGTGTTTTGTCCTTCTTCATCCTCATGAACATACCAAAATCGAAACAGAGCTCGCTTATGTTGTTTTATTGGTTATTGGACAGAGCATAAAGGGTTTCGCTATTGGATCCTATTTCTAAAAGGCTTCGCATCTCTCGTCATGTCACATTTTGGGAACATTGTATATTCTCTAGTATATCTTCGTTTTATGCTTCCCTCACTAGCCCTTACCCCTTCTTTACTGATCCCTTAACCGATCTCTTCCCTGTCGGTGAATTTTTGCCTGACTCTTCCCTCCTAGCCGTTCCTGAGCTTGATTCATCTTCTTCCATCAAAGCACTCCTGGATCTGCCTTCTACCCCAATGCAAAATCAGAATCTGAACTTGTTCGTTGATCCACTCGGGTAAGAGAAACTTTTCATTATCTCAGACATTATCACTATTTTTTCACTGCCATATCTTTAGTTGAACCTTCCTCTTATCAGGAAATCTGCACTAACCCTCTTTGGCAGCAAGTGATGCATAAGGAACTTCAGGCTTTGGAGAAAACACACACCTGGGATGTTGTTGATTTACCTCTTGGCAAGAAGCCTATCGGGTGTAAGTGGATTTATAAGATCAAGACTCGTTCCGATGGGTCCATTGAGCGGTATATGGCTCGCCTGGTAGCCAAAGGGTATTCTCTAAAGTATGGTATCGATTATGAGGAAACCTTTGCTCCCGCTGCCCAAATGACTTCTGTTCCAAGCTTGTTAGCCATAGTCACTGCCAAACAGTAGCCCTTTCTTCAAATGGATGTTAAGAATACTTTCCTGAATGGCACTGTATCTAAAGAAGTTTATATGAAGTGACCGCCTAGTATTGCTTCGCCATCTCAGAAAGTCTGTCTTCTTCGTCGTGCTTTATATGGACTCAAACAAGCACCCTGTGCCTAGTTTGCAACCTTCAATGCCACTGTCACCCAACTTAGATGTGTCTCTAGTACTCATGACTCAGCTCTCTTTACTTGCAAGACTCTGCATGGCGTATTTCTTCTGCTATTGTATGTGGATGACATGAATATCCTTGGTGATAGTTCGCATATTATAGCAGATTTATAATGTTATTTAGGAGAACACTTTGAGATGAAAGATTTAGGCTTTCTCAGTTATTTCCTTGATCTTCAGGTCTCATCGTTTTCTGAAGGGTATTATTTATCTGAGGTGAAATATGTGTTTGACCTTTCAATGTCTTCTGGTACCACTGATGTCGTTATTGCACCAACACCATTAGACTCCAATGTCTGCCTAACCTCTTTTGATGGCATTCCTCTTGAGGATCCCACTCTGTATCGGCAACTTGTTGGAAATCTCATCTATTTAATAGTAACACGTCTAAACATTGCATATGCAGTCCATGTGGTCAGATAGCTCATGTCTGCTCCCTACACTATTCATTTCACTGTTGTTCTTTGTATTTTGCGATATGTTAAGGGCACTATAGGGCATAGGCTTCGCTTCTCAGTCTTCCTTAGTTCTCTCCAGGTATACTGATGCTAACTAGGCTGGTGATCCTACTGATCGATGATCCACCACAAGTTACTGTTTTTATTTAGGTGTTCTCTCATCTCCTAGCGAAGTAAGAAACAAACTGTTGTATCTCGCTCTAATACAGAGTTGGAATATCAGGCACTTGCTGATGCTACTTCTGAAGTCTTGTGGCTTCGCTGTCCTGTAGCTAATATGGGAGCTCCCCAGGCCTCTATTACTATTATGCATTGTGACAATCGTAGTGATATTCAGATTGCTCATAATGACATGTTTCATGAACGAACGAAGTATATCGAGACTGGTTGTCACTTTGTTCGTCATCATCTTCAAAGCTCCACTCTGCATCTTCAAGCCATATCTATGACTGAACAACCAGCTGATATATTCACTAAAGCAATCTCTCTTGCACGCTTTGGTCAGTTATCTTGCAAACTCAAGTTGGTTTCTACTCTACCACCATGAGTTTGAGGGGAGATGTTAATTTGTTATAAGAATTGTTGAGTTTTTATTGTGAGAGTTGTTGGGAGGATATGCCTATTCTTAGATCTTTCTTTGGATATAAATACTCATGTATTTCAGTATTCAAACATACAGGAAGAAATGCAGTATATAGCAAATATTGTTATACTCTTTTGTCTGCTTCCCTTGTTAAATTAAAACTAGAGTGATATATATATATATATATATATATATATATTAAAAAAGAATGATCCATTAATAAATATGATTTTACAATAGAATCAAAATCCTGTCAAATTAAAATGTCTATGTTTAACCAATATATATTTTATAGGGTAAGAAATAAAGAATTGAATATGGAACCATAAAAGATGTAAATGTAAGGGATAATGTTGTTTTTGGTACCTTTAAATGTGAGTTAGAAAAAGGATAGGAAAGATTAAGAGGTGTCCAACAGCTTTCATTAAAGTAGTCCTTAAAACCACTCCCATCTTCTTTCATCGGTGACATTGACACGACAGAGGCCGTGTAGATCAACCGCCTCACTGTTCCCAATTCCACACACAATTTTGCAATCTTCACCTCTGCCGAAACTGATGCTTCTACTTTATCGATGAACTATTTGTATTCATTTTAGGGTAGATTATTAAATAGTAGTAATAATAACAACAACAATAATAATAAGTACATGAGCTCTAAAATTTTTTTAAATTATTCATCACAAGCTTTTAAAAGTTCCGTTTTAACTTTGAAATTTAAAGTTTGTTTCTTCAAAAGCAATTATTGTAGGATTTTTTCGTTAAATTAATTTACAGACGAAAAACTTTGTATGAAAGGAAAATGTGAACCACATTCGTTGCTATCTTATGTTAAATCACTAATTAACCCAATATTTTAAATTAATAGGTGAATGTAAATGTAATATTTTAATAGCACCCTCACTTTCAAATTTAAAATTTGTAGAAGACCCATTAAATATAAATTAACATTAAAATGGAGAGTAAAGGCCACACTATAGTGATTTAAACAAATAAACTTCAATATTGAATTCAAAAGTTTAACTTAAAGTGTTGAAGAACAAGATATAAGTGAATGATTTCTGTATATATATTTCTTGATGAATTAACATAATTGTACAAGTATAAATAACTTGATACAAGATTAAAATTTGCTAACTAAACTCCTAACAAAGCTCAACCTACCTAACAGAAGAAGATTGAATTTAACATCTCCCCTCAAACTCAAAGTGGCAGTCAGTCTCAATGTGTTTTGTCTGTTCATGAAAAATATCATTATGTACTATCTGAATGGTACTATGATTGTCACAGTGAAGAATAGTGGTAGAATTTTGAGGAGCCCCTATGTCAGCCAAGAGCCAGCACAACCATAAGACCTCTAAAGTTGCATCAGCAAGTCCATGATACTCTGATTCAGTGCTGGATCGAGAGACAACCGTTTGTTTGTTACTCCGCTAAGAAATGAAAGAGTCGCCCAAATAAAAACAGTAACCTGTGATAGATCATCTATCCCCAGGATCGCCCGTCCAATCAGCGTTCAGAATCTCCAAACAAAACTAAAGAGGATTTAGAGGGGCATTGAAGTCCATGTCTCAACGTACCTTTAACATTACACAGAATATGAAGAACAACTGTGAAGTGGATAGTGCGGGAAGTGGACATGAACTGGCTGACAATATGAACTGCATAAGTTATGTTTGGACGAGTTACTATTAAATAAATAAGGCTACCAACAAGTTTTATATACAATGTTGGATCCTGAAGAGGAACACCATCAAAGGAGGTCAGACGAACATTGGAATCCAATGGTGTCGATGTTGTTGCAGAATCAGTGATACCTGAATGAGCTAACAGATTGGATGCATACTTGCCTGAGATAGGTAATATCCATCAAAACATGACGAAACCTGAAGACTAAGGAAGTAACTAAGCGATCCTAAATCTTTCATCTCAAAATTTTCTTCTAGATAACGTCGGAGATCTGAAATAGCCCGAGGATCATCACCGGATCATATCATCCACATATAACAGGAGGATGACAATTCCAGGGAAGTTTTCCTAGTAAACGTGGCAGAGTCATGAGTGCTGGAGTAAAATCCAAGCTGGGTAACAGTAGAACTAAAGGTTGCAAACCAAGCACGAAATGCTTATTTGAGCCCATATAATGCACGATGAAGAAGATAGACCTTTTTTGGTGGAGAAGATACACCAGGTGGTGGCTGCATATACACTTCCTTAGATAGTATGACATTGAGGAAAGCATTCTTAACATTCATTTGAAGAAGAGGTCATTGCTTGGCAACTGCTATAGCCAATAGGCTCCGTACAAATGTCATTCATGCAACTGGACTGAAGGTTTCCTCATAGTCAATATCATATTCCTGTGAATATCCTTTGGCCACCAAACGAGCCTTATAGCATTCGACAGATCCATCAGAACGGGTCTTGGTTTTATAGATCCACTTACATCTAATGAGTTTCTTGTCGAACAGGAGATCAACATACTTCCAAGTGTGGGTTTTGTCTAATGCCTAAAGTTCCTCATCCGTAGCTTGCTGCCAAGCAGTGTTAATACAAGCCTCATGATAGGACTGCGGTTCAACTAAGGACATAGTAGAAAGAACAACATAATCTTATAGATACTGTTACAGAAAGAACCGAAGATAAGAAATGAAGTTGCAAGCAGTTGATCGTTGTCGTTTTCTTTCTGTTATGTTTGTTGTAGCTACCAGAGCTTCTTCATGACAGTGAGCGCTTGTATAAAAAGAAAACGAATAAGAGAAGAATGGGAGAACAAGGCATTCATTCTATAAAGAAGTGTAAAAGAAGAAATAGTAAAAAGAGTCCCTCCCGATATGCACAGTGGACATAGGCCTTTGGCTGAACAACTTAAATACTTGTGTTCTTTCTTTCTTTCTCTACGATCGTCTAGCTTTTACTTAAGTATCGTGTACACGATCATTTAATCCTTCTTACATCGTTTACACGATTGCTTAGCTTCGCATTGAATCGTCTATACGATCATTTAGTTCCTCAGCTATCGTTTATATGATCATTTAGTTCCTCACAACTATCATCTACACGATCGTCTAGTGCTTCTTAATATCATTTATATAATTGAATTATTGTCTAGTTCTTTAAAGCTTAATCTATATGATTGAGCTGCATTCAGGTAAACGATTTAAGATTTTTTAAGCTTGAAACATATAGTATTCCCTAAGTCTTGAAATGAATTTGACCATTAATGTTGAGTATTTTGGACTTGAAAATAAGTGAAATATAGTTATCTGGAGCAACAAATACTGTGGAGTTTCTCTTACCCAGCCAGATGATAACGGGCAGAAATGCACATTATCAAATGCTAAGTTCTTAAACAATGTTGGCTTGCATTGATAAAACATGTTAAATTGCGTCCATTAAGCATCAATTTCATAATATTGCGGTCGCATGCGTTCATCGCATTAGAACAGTTGATTTTTTTATTTTTGTGCATAATATACGATGACGCAAGGCGGAAATTGCGATCATAAGAAATCATTGGTCGAGCGCAACATTACTGCAAGGCTTTGTGATGATTGTGTTCGCAAATATTCGTTCGAGAAGGATCGCCGCAACTTGGTCAGCACAACATTGTAGGCGCATCTGGGTGAAAGGCTAATTAATCGCAATGGGACAGAAAGCTGATGACAGTCGAATTCGAATTAAGTTGACAATCGATAACGATCACAAGTACATTCAGCTTTTCGGTGACAATTATTCGACGCATCAGTCAGGAATTAAAGTTGTCCCATCTGTACAATCATTAGAGAGAATCTGCCTTTCACTCTGGATGCTCTATAAATACCAAGGGCATCCTTCAGAAAAGGGATTTAGCAGTTTGAAATTTCATACTTCAGTTCGCTCGTTTTTGTGCATAGTTTTCCTTTCATTTTAAGGCAGAGCAAGAGAAGAGTGGTGATGCCGGAGATCGCTCAAGGTAACTCGAGAGAGAACCTTGAGGCAGAGAAGCAGAGAGTGGGCCGACTTTCGCGAGAGTGAGATTATCTTTTGAGCACAAGTAGAAAACAGTGTAAAAGCCTAGGCAGCAAGAGATTGCTACCAGGACCTTTATTTTATACTTGCATTATTATTTTGTACTTTATCTTTATATTTGTAGAATGGAAGTTCTATTTCTACATCTGTTCACTCTCTTAGCATGCATGAGTAGCTAAACTAGTCGAATGGGTTCAGAAAAACTAAGCTAACATGACCTAGGAAGTTCATTGCTTGCGATTTTCTTGTTTTATGTTGTTCCAAATACCCTTTAGAGCTACTCGAGAGAGAGTCTAAAGAAATAACCTAATGACTCGAGAGAGCTAGGTTAGAATTTGGACTCGAGAGAGCAAGATTAGAACTGCATAAACAAGAGATAGGGACTTAGAGATAAGCTCTGTTTGTCAACCTACATCGCATGCATCCTAAAGATGGGAATGATATTATATGGTCACCTTATTTGTGTGTGTGTGTCATTTCGTCATTGCATAAATAAGAATAGAGGCTTATATGTAGGTCCTATAGACTTAGCGCATATATTGCATGCGTTAGCCTTAGAAGTCGTGGCATTCGCATCGAGAGGTGGTTTACTGTTGTATGCATGTTGCATGATCGCATAGCATGAACGCATCCTAGGAAGTGTTAGCCGAAACTTTTCTCAACCCGTTCACCATATACTCATCACATTTCCCATTTATCAACTCTTTTCAAACTCTGCCGTATTTTTTTATTTTTCATTAATGCAAACAACAATCCCAATACTTTATTTATTTATCCGGTTACTGCAAAGTTTTCATAAAAACAACCAACGCAACCTGTTTTCTCAAGTCCCTGAGTTCGACCCTAGACTTACCAGGAAACTCAGTAGAATTTACACTTGGATTTTGTTGAGGAAACTTGAGTGCACAACGCAATTTCACCATCGCATATCATCCATAATTCACTTCATAAAAATAAAGCATCACCAGACCAATGAACAGATATAGGATCATAAGCAGTATTAGGGATAGATGGTAAGTTTGAAATTGCAGCAGAAGGAAAAGACCGAGACTCAAGCTCTGGTAAGGGTGGAGTGGAAGACTCATGCTCTGGTGTGGGTGGAGTGGGACTCAGATGAAGATTCAAACGGAGGAAATAAATTAGTGGTAGGACTAATGAAGAATGATTGAGTACCAAGGAGGGAAGCATGGAAAGAAGAAATACTAGAAAACATACGATGTTCTCAAAAGGTGACATGGTGAGAGATACGTAACCCATTGGATATCAAATCCCAACACCGAAATCCTTTATGTTCAATTCCGTAACCAAGGAAGCAACACAACTGAGCCCGAGGTTCAAGTTTGGAATGTTCATGGGGATGAAGTAAAACAAAATAGGCACAACCAAAAACTTTGAAAAAAGAATAAGAGGGAGGAATGTTATGCAATCACTCAAAGGGAGACACGTTATGGAGAACAGTAGAGGGAAGGTAGTTGATAACATAAATAGATGTGAGCGCAGCTTCTCCCTAAAACTTTTCAGGACAAGATGCAGAGAGAAGTTGTGCACGAATATGGCGATCCTTTTTTTAGCCCGACCATTTTGTTGAGGAGTATAAGGGCATGAGCATTGGACAAATTACCCTGTTGGGTTAGGAAGGAGAGCAGGTGAGAGTCCTTATACTCTGTGGCATTGTTAGTCTGAATAATTTTAATGGTTTGAGAAAACTGAGTTTGAATCATTTTAGCAAATTCAATGTAAACTTAGGGTAAAGATGAACGATTCTTAAGAAAATATATCCAAGTAAAGCCAGAGTAGTCATCAACGAACAAAACAAAATACCAATAACCATCTATTGTAGGGGTACGAGCAGGACCCCAAATGTTAGAATGAATAAGACCAAACGGTTTATCACATAGAGATGTGGAAGTAAGAAACGACAAAGCAGGCTGTTTTGCCAACCTGCGATGTAAACTATAAAATGAGCGAAATTGAGAGGCATTACTTAGGGTACCAATAGAAATTAGGCTACAAAGTTTGTCAAATGATGCATGACCAAAACGAAGGTGCCACTGATACGTGTCGGTATCTGTAATAGCAGTAGACACAGATAGCAGAGTAGGAGGCTGAAAGGACGTGAGCTCAAATAATCTTCCTATCTTGCGACCTTGCCAACCATCTGACCCGTCCGCGGATCTTGAACCTGAAAACCATGAGAGAAAAAGAGAACAGTTAACCCCAAGTCACACAGTTGTCCAACAGAGACATAGATTAAAGATCAAGTGTGGGACATGATAAGTAGTGGATATACTAATACCCGGTGTACTAACAGTTCCAACATGTGAAATAGGTATGTGGTTACCATCAGTAGAATATAACAGAGGCAGGGATTGGCTAAGCGTGGAGAAAGAAAACAAGGCCATATTAAAGGTCATGTGATTGCAATAAGTTGAATTAAGGAGCCAAGATGTACCTGGTGTGATGGTAAGGGCAAGAGAAGTGGGAGAAAGCACTTGTTTCAACAAGTCCTGAAGATCGTTGATCTGGATAATCAGAGGATTGGGAGGTACCACATCGGAGGCAGTACTAACCGTCAAGACAGATGGAGAACCATACTTAGAAGAATTATTGGATTTATTGGTGTATCCTGGAGGCTGAGGTGGTTTGATAGGACAGTTGTCCAGGATATGACCCCGTCTGTGGCAGTACCTGCACTCAATGGTAGAGCAACTGGAAAACCCGTGACCATGTTATTTCCAATTCTTGTAGAAAATTGACTCAGTTGGAAATCGTGAATGGTTTTGAGAGCAACATCTAGGGAAGGAGAGGAAGCTAACCTAAATCGCCTCCCCTCAAAGAAAATTTCTTGAATCACAGCATCAAGAGATGGTAGAGGATTGCGATTTAACAAGGCAACACGAACAAACTCATACTCAGAGCAAAGCCCCATAAGGACCTTGATAAGTCATAGATGATCTAGACTGATCTTAGCCTGGTTCAATTGGGTTCTAATAGGCTAAAGAATAACGAGATACTCATTCATAGATTGCCCGATCTCCTGACTTTTGCGAACTAAAGTAGTGTGAAGTTGATAGTAGTATGCCAGGCCCACGGTTTGAAATCGTCCGAGTGATTATTTGATGGTTCTTGTTGTCCTAGTCTTCTATTCTGTCCACAAACTTATTATCTTCTTCAGAAGCTCCTTTGACAGGTTTAACGTCATCACCTGTCATAACCTACCACAGTTCACGACCAATCAAGAAGCTCTTTATTTGATATGCCCAAGTAATGTAGTTGGTGCTATTGAAGATAGTACTGATAGGACGAAAAATATCATTTTTCTCCATTTAGAATGAGAGGAAAGGAAAGGAAAATCTACGGGATTAGATAATGGGAAAAAATAATAATATAAAAAATAGGATCGACTCGACTAAAAAAATGAGGGTTGGCTCGACTCACTTCTCGGCTCGATGGCTCGACTTGATTGGGCTCAGCTCGACGACTCAGCTTGATTTTTTTTCTCATGGGTATGCACAGATCCATTCACGGGTTGCGTGCAGGACATGGATTTCTCATGAACAAACGGAGATGCTCATGGGCACGTGTGGATCATCACGGTTCTGGTGATGAATGAATGGCCGGACGGGTCTAGTGCACGGAGTTGTTCTTCACGGGTCACAGAGCCGTTCGCAGGTTTAGTGCGATAGAGGCCAGATTTGGGTTGCCTTCATTGGTGTGACTAACGAATGGACAGATTTGGTTCTTCTTGGTGATGTATGAATGGACGGAGCTGGTGCGACAGATCTGGGTTGGAGGAGTCACCTTCACGAACAGCATGTTCGACGATCGGATAGATCTGGCGCCTTCACGGACGGCATGTTCGACAGTCGAACAGATCTGGGTTGGTTGATGGCAACAAAATAACAGAAGACAAGGAAAAAAAGAAGAAAACCAACTAGCAAGGCTCTGATACCATGTTGAAGAACAAGATCTAAGTGAATTATTTTTTTATGTATATTTCTTGATGAATTAGCACAATTGTACAGGTATAAATAATTTGATACGAGACTAAAATTAGCTAACTAAACTCCGAATAAAGCTCAACCTACCTAATAGAAGAAGACTTAATTTAACATAAAGTGTGGAAATAAATATAATATTATAACATCTTTCTCCTTTTAACCCCGAACACCAAATTTTATTTTCTTTCGTTTATCTGATTTTTGCACTAATTGTAATCTCAAAATCTATTTCTGGTGTGTGTTTAGATTCGTTGACTCAACCAAACAACATATAAATAAATACAAACTTTTTCATAATAAATTTAGATGGGAAGGAAGAAATTAAAGAAACCTGAGATCCATGAGTGCGGAGTAAAGGAGTAGCGACATGGAAAACGATGCGACAGCCTCTGATGGCATCTTCAAACTGATGGGGCTCATAAATGTCGGCCTTAAACAGCAGCAAATTAGTGGTTGCATTTGGGAGGCTCTTTAAAACCCTCACCTTTAATTCATCATCTTAAAAATAACAATCCAACAATTAAATTAATCAAGAATGAACAAGATGCACACAATAATTAATTAATTAAGATTTTGAGTTTGAAGTTTTAGTTACCTAAGTTACGAAGAGTTGCATGGACGATGTGACCCTTTAGAAGAAGTTTTTTTATGAGAAGAGAAGCCACATACCCTGATCCGCCTGTAACGCACACTCTGCACCTACTGGAGTCTCCCATTTTCTTTGCTTTCTTCCTTCTTTTTCTTATCTTTGGTTGATTCTCAAATCCCTCATCCCACTTTATATAATGAGAGAAAAAACTTTATTTGCCAGCATGAACGTAGTTCCATATTGAATGCATATACATCTTAAATAATAGTTCAATAAAATATTATTATATGTTACTTTTATGTTTTAAAAATAATTTTCTTTTCTAATTTGTTTTTTTATGTGGTAGAAATGTGGGCTATTATTCATCTATATATATTTAATCTTGACCACTTCTCTCTTCCGTCTGTGTCGTTTTGTCATTCAAGTTGTCGGACTGCCCTCCAAATTTTGGCGTACCACAAAATAATGAAAGCATCCATTATTTTTGTGGATGTGGATGGAGAGATTTTGAAAGAGGAGTTTTAAGGCTGTGACTTATTTGTAAAAAATCTCACCATGATCATGCATGGATAAGAAGGAGAAAGAACAGCTAAACAGATACTTGTAAAAAATCTATATCAGATATATATCACATATCGATACATCCAGATATTTCTTAGATACGTATCTGACAGGCGATTTGATGTATCTTTTTTTATGTTTACTTTTTTTAAAGAAAATAGACAAACAACTCATTTAATCTTTTTCAATCTAAAACTAAGCAACCTATTTTTTTAAAGCAAGAGAAAAATGTAACTTCAATGTATCAGTATCATCGTTTTTTAGAAATATATATTAAAATAATATATAAAAAATGGCGTATCTTTCAACGTATCCATATCTTAGTTTTTTAGAAATTGATGAATCGTCGTATCCAATTATATCTGTATCGTGTAGCCGTATCGTGTTCGTGCTTCATAGGAGAACAAAGAAGGAAACAAGAGAAATGGCAAGTAAACATTCCTTTTAAACCTATTTTAATACTAAAAAAATAAGGTTGTGTTTAGTAATTTTTTTTTAATTTTTGAAAATTAAGTCTATTTCCTCTTATTTTTTACAATGGTTTGTATCTTTCTTTAGTCCAATAGTTGAATTCTTAGCCAAATTACAAAATCAAAAAAAGTTTTTGAAAGCTATTTTTGTAGTTTTCAAAATTTTGTTTGGTTTTCTAAACCATTGGTAGAAGGTAGATAACAAATGATGAAATTTGGAGATGGAAATAGTATCTATAAACTTGATTTCTAAAAACAAAAACAAAAAATCAAATAATTAACAAACAGGCCTAAAATTGACCGTTTAAATCATTGGAGATCAACACACAATTACTTTTGAAAACTCATGGACCAAATTTTTTTTTTCTTATATAGTATTACTATAAGTGTTTTAACGTTATATTTATGTTAAGAAAACTATTTTAAATGACCAACGGCTGAAAATATTTATAAATAATAATAAAATATTCCAATCTATCTATCCTAGACTGCAATAGACTATTATTTATGTCTATCATGGTAGTATATCACAATCTCTATCATAGATTGACAGATTGATCGTGAAACTTTACTATATTTATAAATATTTTGGTTATTTTTTTATCTTTGAAGACAATTTTTATTTTAAGAACTTAATATATACTATTTGCTATATTTAGTTCAATTTGGTCAAAGATTCAAGGATTTCATTTTTTTTTTTTGTTAGGAATAAAAGGATTTCATGTTTTTATCTATATTTATAAAAAAAATTAAATTAGTCTTGATATTTTTCTTGCCACATTTAAAATTAATTTTTTAAAAAAGTTGTATCATTGTTATTTAAAATTTATACCAACATCCAAATTGAAGATTAGTAGAAACTCATCATACTTATAAAAATACAATTCTAAATGTTTTTTTTTAAATAAAAAAAATTGACAGTAGGATCAAATTGGTTGTTTTGAAAAATTAGTGAAATCATTTTTTTTTTCTTGTCTTTTATTATCAAATGATTCGATTATCAAAATGCTAAGAATTTAACCATTTCGATAATGGAATCATTTATTTTTATATTTATTTATTTATTTATTTATTAGTTTATTATTATTGTTATTAATATTATTATTCATGGGTCCTTTTTAAGTATTAGATTTATAAGTTTTATGAACCTTAGACAAGGAGCAGCTTGAGTCCCATATTTCTACTTTCTCTGTATATATTAAAAAAAGTTAATGATATTTTAAAAAAAAAATAAATTGTCATATAAATTTTTTTAATTAAGTACAACATAGACACCTTGAAGTGTTTTTCTTTTAAAAAATTGTAAACTGTACTTGGAAAATGACAACGGTAAAAAAAACAATAAATCGATTCAAAATTAAATATATGGGGTGGAGACTCTTTTTTCTTCTTTCTAATAATGTAGAAGGATACTTTAGGTATTCTTAAAAAGGTAAGGAACTCAAAACTATCTGAAAATATTTTTTTTCCTCACATTTTAATATAGGATGAAGTTTTAGATCTCGAGATTTTATATTTCTATCTCTATTTTCTTTAATCCTCACTTTTTATTAATTAATTTAAAAAATTAAATTAGTATTGACGTATAAGATCATGCCAATTGAATTATATTTCTTTTTCTTTAAAGATAAATTGAGTTATATTTATGTTCACATGATTATTTAAAATTAATCAACTGAAAGTTAAAACCAATGCTTAAATCGAAGACTAGTAAAAATTCATCATACACGAGAAGTACAAAACTTTAAATAAAATAGAAACTCAGCTCAAAACTTAAAAGTAAAATAATTTGAAACTTTTAAGAACTAAATGAAAATTGATCTCAAAATATTGGTTTAATTACAAGTTTAGTTGATGCACTTTAAATAACTTTTCATTTTGTCTTTAAATTTGAATTTTTTTTCTAGGGACTTCAAAAAAATATCTATTAGGTCATTGACATGTTTTTGTAAGAGTATACTAACATGCAACGAAGGAAAAACAAAATAAATAAGCACTCTAATCATGCTTAATTTAAGTTTTAAACATGCTTCAAAATAACATTTACAGAAAAGAGTTTGCTGAATACGATACCTTTGAAGTATCCTTTTCAAATCTAGCTGAAATCCACGTGAAAAAGCTTCAATCTTCAAGTAGACAACCACCAAGAACTTCTCTATATTCTCTTGCAAGGATTGTATGGTGAAAACACTAAATTGAGCTAGAAGTAAGATCAAGAGGGTTTGATAATTTATGTAGGGTTTCTGATAAAGCTCTTGGTAAGCATGAATCATAATTCATTTTAGCACTTCAATTTATAGAGTTTAGACCATGCAAATATATGGATTGCATGAAGGGCATCCCTTACTTGATTGAGAAAATGGAGAAATGAATAAGGTAGCCGAAGACTTAGTGGAGATTTCCAACCTTTTGAAAATTTTCGCTTTGAAAACTATTTTCAAAATGATTTCATAAAATGTTTTCCAAAATTTTTTTTGTAAAATTAAACTTATTTAATTTTATTTATTAGTTTTATAAAATTGATTCAATTAATTAATTTTTAAATACAACTAATTAATTAAATTTTTTAATTAAAAAATAATTTAATATCTAATATTAAATTAATAAAAACTAATTTCATCAAAATAAAATTAATATAATTAATATTTAATCATATTTAATACATTAATCATTTCTCCAATTTCGTTTAATTTCGATAAATTAGACTTTTAATTGTATCGAATACAATAAATAGAAACCTTAATTGAATTTGAACATTTCAAATTCTAAACATTAATTTCAAATCTTATCAAGATTACTTAATTTACTAATCAAATTACGAGCTAGTAGAGAGACTTTATGGACCTACAAATCATGAGCTCTAACGACTTGTATTAATTGGTTAAATTTTTTAAATTGAATTAATCACTATTCGTTAACTATCAAGACATTCCACTATAGCTCTAGTTGCACTCTTAGATATATTTCTGTCCATTTTAACAATGATCGGTAAGTCAATCTTTCACAGGTTGTTCGTATTTACCACTAGGTCAAAGATTACCGTTTTACCCCTATAAGTACATTTTGCTCCTTAAGCTCCCATTGATCCTTCAATGAACAATTGATTTATAGTCTAACTTATAAATTATAACCCTCTCTTCCAAGGTGTGATTTTACAAAAATATACGAATTTGTTTGCGATTACAAGGTGTGATTTAAATCTTCCAATCCTGTTTGTATTGAAAAGAAATAATCAAACACAACAAAAGAGCAAAAGTTATATTTTTGTAATTTTTGATTTGGCTACAAATTAAAAAAGGAGTAAAATTCTTTGATCTGTTTGGTTAAACATTTATAATTATTATGTGATCGACAAATGAGCTTGATTGTCAATGAGGTTAGGAAATTGTCATAATCAAACTTTGGACTTGGAGACTCTCTTTATACACTAAAAATAAAAAGTTTAGGAGAAATCATACTTTCATTTTCCTTTGTCTAATTTTTCTCATATTGTTCTAACCACATTACTTTCTTTTTATTTTTTAAATATCTCCCTCCTTTTCACCTTCTCCACTCTTATCCTAACTTTTCATTCTACATTTCTTCTATCATTTGAGTTCAAAGTTGTAGGTTGAAATTGTCATCTATTTAAATTATATATTAAAAGATATAAATAACCAATTATTTTAATTTTAGTTTTCTATTGCCAACTTCAAATTATCTCTCATGACGCCGTATCGTTAAGTTCTTATTGATGCTTACATTCTATTGATATGTTAAAAATGACTTAAATAAAAGTACAAATAACATTTTGTCAATGGAAAGTATTTTGCGACCACACTACAAGAATTTCAAGTATTTTCGACGAAATTTACCCTGACGTAGAAAAAAAACGTCGACATATGTAACTTTTTCTGACGGTGTAACAATGGTGTCGAGATAAAAAAAACTATTTGGACATATTCTTTACTACCGTCTGGATAACGCATCTATCCCAACGGTCTAATAACCAACCATCAAGTGTATTCAATTATCCCGATGGTATCATGATCGTCGGACTATCTTTCTCTTATCTCGACGATTGAAGCAACATTGTCGAGGTAAAATTAAATTCTCCCGACAGTGGTCAAGAAACCGTCGAGAGTAGTTTAATTTTTAAAAAATAAGAAATATAAATGAAATGATTTATGGGAAATTGTTATGGTTAGGTCCACGGTATGGAAGTAAACATCGGGATAACGTTTGATTTTTTCGACGGTATTTAAGTGACTGTCAGGCTTTGTGGAGTTAGTCCGACGATACGCGGAGAGACCATCAAGTGATCGTTATTACAATAAAAAAAATTATGAAAAATGGAGAAGTTATGCCGACGGTGGTGTAAAAAGACCGTCGGGAGGTGTGAAGTACAACTGACTGTACGCGAAAGACCATCGACCCATGGGTATTAAATTAAAAATTAGGTTGGAAATTGTGAATTTATGCCGACGGTTGTGTCAAAACACCATCGACAGAACTTGGTGTCAGCCCGACGATTTGCATGTGATCGTCGGGAGTGTACAACTCCCTCAACAGTTTTTGATTTACCATCGAGATATTTTCATTTCTCCCGATGGTCTACCAAACGACCATTGGGATAAGTCCGTTTAAAACT
Source organism: Benincasa hispida (assembly GCF_009727055.1). Lineage (NCBI taxonomy): Eukaryota > Viridiplantae > Streptophyta > Magnoliopsida > Cucurbitales > Cucurbitaceae > Benincasa > Benincasa hispida. Next base: position 8,042,147 of record NC_052349.1, on the reverse strand, counting down.
CTCGCACAACCTCTTCTTCCTCTATTTTTCTTTTTCTCCTTTCGATCTCCAAAACGATTTTTGATCTCCCTCATTCACCATCCGGTCCAGTCGTCGCTAGCTCACCGTCCAGCGCTACCAACTCGCGGTCCAATCCCGTCAGCTCTGCTTCAATTTTTGGTAACATTTCTTCCCCTCCCACTGTTTATTCTGAATGAAATTGAATGAATTTTATGTGAATTTTCTACCGAAATTTGATAGTGTATGTACTAGATTAGAAGTTTGGGTGTAATATCAGCAAAATTAATTTCAAAGGTTTTCATATTGTCACAAATTTGATAGTTGTATGTACTAGAAATTTGGGTGTAAATCTCTTCCCGTGTCTTTTTGCACTCCCATGCCTTAGATTTTTGTTATATTAATTGTGATGTAAATTTTGAATTTTAGTAGATCTTTTCCAATCATTTTATGCTATTAAAAGACAACATAAATTGTTAAACCCCAAATAAAACCATTAAAAAATGGAGGTAAATTCCAATATATGTAGATATGGTCTATCTAATATACTTTTTTGTTTAAGCATTGACTTTAATTATTACATACAGTGTATTTATGTTTTAACCATGTCTACATCGAATCACAAAAGTATTCTCATATATAGTGTATTTATGTTTTAAACATGTCTACACAATATTACAAATTGTGCGTCAAGTTAGTATTTCTTCTTTTCGGCATTCAATTACACCTAAATCACAAAACCACCAAAATTGTATTTTAAATTATGTTGCTAAGTATATGAGATGTAGTTGTAGGTTTGTGAAATATTGTTCTAGTTTTATTAGTTCTAGAATTTAAATAGATTTGGTTATGTTTTTGTTGTTATCTTGCAGTTATGATAACAACATTAACGTACAGCTATTTAAAGTATAATTAGTTTACATATGTTGTTTCAGTTAGAAGTTTGATTAGAAGTCTTCAACAGTTATGGTAACTAATTAGAAGTTTGTGTATGTTGTTTCAATTGTTATGAGTTGGTTGGATTTAAGTTGGGTTTTAAGTACAAGTATGTTTAATTTTAAGTTGATTTGTTTAAGTAAATGTAGACATGTATTCGTTTGTTTCAATTTTAATGATGATGGTTTGTATACGGGGATTGAGAATAATTTTAGAGGCGGGTGGGGATTCAATAAACTTCATTTAAGAAAAACTAAGTTGAGGGGAGGAAAGTTGGTTTGTATAAGTAAACGTATATATGTCTTGGTTTGTTTCAATTCTTATGAGTTGGTTGAGTTTAAGTTAGATTTTAAGTTCTATATTAGGTTTGAGACTGAAATATGTAGTTATGAGTTCGTTGGGTTCAAGTTGGGTTTTAAGTTTTATATTAGGTTCAAGTTAAAGTGAGTTTTATTTGTTAATGTTCTTATATTGCTTTTAAGTTCTATATTGAGTTTGAGATTGAAATATGCAAGTTTGAGTTGGTTTGTTTCAATTCATTAATGTTCTTAGTTGAGTTTTAAATTCTATATTCATTTTGAGATTGGTATATGGTATTGAGCATAAACTTATTTAAATTTGTATTTTGTAGGTACCTCGAGGTTTATGTTGCAAATGCATCTCCCGACAAATACATTTTAGGTTGTAGATGTGAATGTTATTTTCGATTTAGGAATTGTGGATTAAGATTGTCGATGCATCTCCCGATACGACCCAACGCTATCATGAGTTTGTATTTTTTATTGAGGAATTGTGGATGTATTGTTGTTAATTTGAGACGAATAGTATGTTTAAGACTTGAAATTCAAACATGTTTTCTATATAATATTTACTTTGGTATGACATTTACTTGATTTTTAAAATTTTTATATTAGTTTGAATGATGTTTGTAATATTCAAACAGGTATAACATTTGAAAAAAAAGATTTAAATAAAGAATAAAAAAAAACTAATTTCGACAGTTAAATATATAATCTTGACGATACAAGAGGTCGGAAAAAACCATATTTAATGTGTTTTTCATCTTCTCTCGACGGTAATAAACAAAACCTCGACGGTCCACGACGTCGAAAAATCTATGAAATCTCGACGATGCAAACACACCGTCCATGTAAGTCAGTTCGCCCGACGGTTGTAATTCATAAAGACCGTCGGGATTAAAAAACTTTGTCCGATGATACAAGGTCACCGTCGGGATAATTTAAATATATCCCAACGATGGCTCCAATTTTTCACGATCGGGATATATCCAATTATTCCAACGGTGACCTTGCACCATCGGGCGAAGTTTTTTTTCCCCCCACGGTCTTTATAAATTACAACCATCAATGTTTAATAATTATTCCGACGTCTTGTTTAGGGTCGGGATAAAGGCCCTATTCTCCGTTCGTCGAAATAACTGTTTTCCCCCACGATTGCATGTTATATTATCGGGGAAGGTTACGCCGACGAGGCTTTGCTCATGGTCCTCCTGACGATTTAATTGGTCGTCAGTAAAAGTTCAACCGACACTCTTTCTGACTAATCCTGATGATTTTTATCATTGGAAAAGGTCCAAATTATTGTAGTGACAAATTTGTAATTTTAGTGACGTTTTATTTTTAGGCTTTCTACACATATAACATAATTAAACAAGTTTAATTATAAAATTTTCATAAACTCCCTATTCTTTTCATCAATAACCTAATGAGATGAAATATTACACAAAAATTTAGCTCAAATATCTATATCACACTTCACAATTTCAAACATTTTGAAAAGACTAATAAGAAAAATAGAAATTAGAAAAAAACACATGAAAAAAGTATGACATACCTTAAATGACTTTTTCCATATTCACAGAGAAAAGGATAGATTACAAGCTTTTTGAAAAATGATAATAAGAAAATAAATTAGAAATAAGGAAAGACATCTATTGAAAAAAAAAAAATCATATTCACACGTCTGACAATCATCAATAATTCGCATACATCACGTAGGTTATAGTATAAGTATATATGAGGTTTATTTGTACATTTTGTTATTGAATTTAAAATATATATATATATATATATGCATATATTTTAAATAAATGGATGATGTCATCCATCTTATTATAATATACATGTATATATATGATAAAGCATGTGGAGTATATATCTTATTAGAAAAGAGACTAGAATTAAAATACAAACTATATATTATATAAAAAACCTTAAACTTGTACTTGTTTTAAATAAATTTAGAATAAATCTGATATATATTTGAAATAATATTGTATATATTTAAAATAAACTTCATATTTATACATAAATACCATCAAGAATCCACTGCCAGACTCAATAGGAAGAAATGGAATTTTGTACATTGACGGACGAAAACCTTAAACGTAACTATTACCCTCTCATATTCTTAAAATTTAATGCTATATATCATATTAGTTAATAAATAAAATAAGTAATCATTAATGAAAAATTCTAAAATTTAGGGATATACATCATATTAGTTAATAAATAAAATAATAAATCATTAAATGAAAATCCAAAATCAATGATGATATATAGGATAATTAATGATTGTTAAAAAGAAATCTTTAAATAATGAATGTTAAATTTGTTTTGAATTTTTAAATATTTATTATAAAATAATACGAGAGAGAATATACTACAAAGTTGGAATTGTCCTTAAATTATATAAAAATCTAGTGGTCAAATATTCAACCTCATCAATTCTATACAAAGGACCAACCCAACCCAACCCGAAATTCAATTTTTAAAAATTTTTCAATCCAACTCAACCAAAAATAAAATCTAATCCAACACAATTCTTATGATTTGGGTTGGATAGTTCGATTGGTCGAATTTTTGAGTTTTTTGAATATCCTAAATATAATTATGAAATATAATTAAAGTTTATGGCATTTTGCAATCCATTAATTGTATAAAGGCCAAGCCCAATTGTAAAAGGGTGGGAAGTTGTTTTTTGGGATGATTCTCCTTCTACAATTATTTTCTCTGTTAGCTTAGGGTTTTCCGTTCATTTTCTTATGAGAGTTTTTATTCTCATACTTTTACATATGATTGGTGTATTGCTTATAAAAAATATATAGATGTCAAGGGGTTTTCTATCGCATATATTTGTTGTAAAGAAAACTACCCGAAAACACAAAAGTTAACCTTTGATAATTGGGTAATAATCAAGACACTCCAAAAGATTAAGATTTGAAAATATCGGGAATTTAGTTTAGACATGATTTTCAACTATAGAGATTGGATGTTCAATCACTCATCTCCACAGTTGTTGTATTAATAAAAATCGTGAAAAAAAAATCTCCAAATAAATTATTAAAGCAGTAACTACTTTATTTTTTATTTTAAATTTTTCATAAGCTCCTTAGAATTTCTTATTTTATTATATATTTTTGAATAATATTTTTAAAAGAGAAGTCAAATTTGAAAACTAAAAAAATAGTTTTAAAATTTTATTTTAGTTTTTGAAAGTTAGTTAAGAATTCAACCTTTGTACTTAAAAATATTCAAACAATTATAAGAAACAAGAGGAAATAATCTTAATTTTTATTTTGAAATGATTATCAAACATGTTCTAAACTTTTTGCGTAAAAAAAAAAAAAAAAAAAAACTAAACTTTTGAAGGAATTTAATGTCTTATCCAGTAATGTTTTTTTACTTAAAATAATGGTTTTGTTTCCTATTTTCATTTCTTGGGTTTTATAGACTACAAACATAAAAATATATTTTATAATGATTTATGTTTCTTATTTTTTATTGAAAAAAAAAAAAAAAAAACTACTCTTATTTGATAACTATTTTTTGTTTCTCATATTTTTTTTCTTTATCTTTTTTGTGTTTTAATTATAATTGAATCATATAATATAAACAAATATGGAACATGCATTAAAATATATAAAACAACAATTATACATAAATTACATTATTTAATACAAATTACCCTCAAGGTAAAATTAACAATATGTACAATTATTTGTGACCTTAAATTACATGGGTTCAGATACAACTCAACTATATTGTTATGTAAATATATTGTGGTTACAAAGTATTAAAATAGTGGATATGCATGTTTTAATGAACAAATTCTGCATAATGCTAGCCACTTTAATTCAAATGATATATAAATATATATATTGAAACTTTTAAATTTCAAAATTAAAATAATATATAAGTCTATATACTGACGCATGTCAATTTTGTGTATCTATAGGAGACAACAAAATCGGAACATGAAAAAACACTTTTTACTTACTTTTTTGAAATTTAGCTCTGATTTTAGCGTTTTTCAAATTACAGAAATAAGAAAAGCTGAATGAACCAGAAACAAAAAAAGGAAAACGTGACCTACATTCCATCTCTTAAGTCTTATCTTCTCTTCTCTTCTCTTCTTTTCTTTCTTTTTGTATTTATGCTGAACATTATCTATAATTATTAACCAAAGTTTTAAGTAATTTCTATCCATATGTTTTTTGTTTTTTTGATGTTTTTTTTTAATATGAGGGAAACAACAAATTTTTTATTAAAAAAGAAAAAAAAAAGGTTTTTGAAATATTATTCCATGAATGTGGCCATTAATTGATGTTGATTATTTTGATAGAATTGGCATTTTATGATGATTGCCTTTAATTTAGAATGGATTCAAGGTGGAAAACCTTTTAATTGTTTGTCTTTATGGGCTGCAACTTAGGTAAAATTAATTTGACTTCTTAATTAATTTTGGTTTGAAAATAAAATTAGTTTGGGTTCATTTTAATTTAATAGTTTTTATTTGCTAGTTCAAAAGAAAAATGACCATATGCTTTGCATACGTTTCTTTTTAATGATCTTGTGTATTTTGTAAGAAATAATAAAAATTTAATTTTTTATGATTAAATGGTTAATTTCATTCCCTAATTTGAAACCAACTAGAATTTAATATCGATGGATTATCATTATAATTTAGTCGTTATAGTTTGATAAAAATTTTCATAAATAAAAACTAAAATTTTGAGAATTTTATATCCATGATCAAAATTTTCAATTTAACCTAATTTTATTAATGATATATTCATTTTAAGTTCTCATTTTCATACTTAACAAGAAGATCACATTTGACAATGATGAGAATTTCATCTAATAAATGAAAGATTTTTAACTTTAATGAAAAGGTCTAAGTTATTGATAAAACAAAATTGATTGGTATTTAAAAAAAAAAAAATAATAATAGTCTATCAGCAGTCTATTTTCGTATTTTTTTAAGATTATTTTCAAATATAGTAAAATGATATAAAATAAGGGCAATTGCAATTTTAATTTTTAAAAAATTGAAAATTGGGCACGTGTCCCTAGGTTTTACTTTTTGTAAATATGTCAAAAAAAACTATTGCCACACCTGCAATTACAAAAAAAATTTGAAGTCATAGTTTTGGTTTCTTAAGATGTATTTTCCATACATGCAATTTCTCTATAAAAAATTTATAAATATAGTAAAAGTTCGCTATGTATTTACGATAAACTGCAATAGATTACTATATAAGAAATAGATACAATAATAGTCTATCAGCAGTCTATTACAAATATATATTGTGATATTTTGTTATTATTTGTAAATATTTTCATTTGTTTTATCAATTAAAATAATTTTTCTTTTTTTTATCTACTTACAATATATTCCACATTTTTAATGAACTTAAAAAATATTTTTTGAAATAAAATAAATAAATTTCTTTAAAAATACTGCATTTATGTATGAAATAAATAAATAAATAAATAGTAATATCAAAATCTCCTCATATTGACTTAAGAAAAATATTTGTCCTGTTTCAATTATTTGATTTAACTTTTAAAAATATCTAATAAATTCATAAAATTCTAATTCTGTTTATAATAAAGTTTTTAACTTTTAAAAGTATTTGATATATCTTTAAAATTTTTAATTGTGTCTATAGTGATACGAAAATCTTAGCAATTTAAAAATTAGGAATCCTTTTGTTGAGTTCCCTATTATATAATTCTAAAACATCCAAATCAATTCACGAAAATCGAGAGGGAATGATAAGAATTGGATTATCTTTTGATAGAAGACCAAGAGTTGAGGAGATCTAGTCCTCTACTCGAGTTTTGAATACTCCATAAATAAGTTAATCAATCATACCTGAATGCTCAAGCGTGCAACCCTCAATTAAGAATTGTAAAAAGTTGGTGGTAAATCCTCATCATCAACACATAGTACGAGAAATTTTATCTTTCCCAACAGAAAAATCGTTGAAAAAAGTTTTAAAAAAAGCATTGGAACTATCAACAAGGTCGTCAGCAAGCCTCGTCAAGAAAATTGTCAGAAAAGTCAAAAAAGCATCGGGATAGATGTTTCTGTTAGCATAAACCTTTCTTCATCACCAATTCCAATACATTCAATGACGTAGATCAAGTATGGATGGATAGCATGAAAACTACATGCAAAGTGATTTAGATCATGTTTGTTTTCAACTGGTCCAAATTCTTTAGTGAGATCATTCTTAAAACTTTATGCTAAATTGCATTTGCAAAACCGCATGCATGATAAACAAAGTTCAGATAATAAAACTTAAACCATCAACTTTAATCTATATAGAAAAAAATAAATTAAGGTAAAAAAATCCTTAATAACAAACTCCCACTAAATCATGGAATCAGAATAGTGAATAACACCCATGCGAGCAACATGCTCATAAAAAACTTTAGGTGGTAACCCTTTTTGTCAATGGATCTATCATCATAGAGTTTATTCCTATATGTTCTATCGAAATTTGACCATTCTGAACTCTTTTTTTAAAAACCAGAAACTTTACGTCTACTTGCTTTGACTTTGTATTGCTTCTATTGTTGTTGGAATACATTATTGTCGACTTAATTTTCGTAGTCTTTCTATGCCAACCACTATCAACATCCTAGTGACAAAATTTTGTAACCATATTCCATGATTGGATACCTCATAACATGCTATAAACTCCACAACCATGGTATAAGAAGCCATAAGTGTTTGTTTAACACTTTTCCAAGATAAAGCTCCTCCAGCCAACATGAAGATATAACCTGAAGTGGATCACAAAGTGTCTTGGCATCCTACATAATCAAAATTAAAATAACCAATGATCTCCAAAACTTCTGATCTCCGATAAGTGAGCATATAATCTTTTGTTCTCTGTAAATACCTCAAAACCTGTTTGTCTGCTTTCCAATGATCCATCCCTGGGTTTCTCAAATATCTGCCTAACACTGCAACTATGAACATAATATTTGGACGCGTATACACTTGAGCATACATTAGACTTCCAACAACCGATGCATAGGGAAGCTTCTGCATCTCCTTAGTCTCGAGTGTGATCTTGGAGCATTGAACTAAATGAAATTTATTACCTTTAGCGACAGGGGTATCTCCTGGCGCACAATCTTTCATGCTAAATCTACTCAAAATCTTTTCAATGTAGTTCTTTTATGACAATCTCAAAATACCTTGAGAACGATCTCGCAATATTTCAATTCCTAATACAATAGAAGCATCACCAAGATCCTTCTCTCAATATTTCTTTTGAGAAATCTCTTAGTGTCATGCAATAAACCTACATTATTACTTACTATGAGTATGTCATAAACATATAACCAGAAAGATTGACTTACTCCTACTGAACTTATGATATACACAATCTTCCACTATATTCACCTCAAAACCAAAGGAGATTATGGCTTTATGGAATTTTTTATACCATTGACGAGAGGCTTGCTTGAGACCGTATATAGATTTCTTCAATTTGCACATCATAGACTTTGAGTTACCAGACATAAAGTTTTTTGGTTACACCATTAAATCGTCTCATCAGTTTCCATTGAGAAATGCAGTTTTTACATCCATCTGGTGTAACTCTAAATCAAAATGAGCTACATGTGTCACGATTACCCTGAAAAAGTCTTTTGATGAAACTAGTGAGAAGGTCTCTTTGTAATCAGTGCCTTCCTTTTGAGTAAAACCCTTTGCAACAAGACAAGTCATATCTTTCGATATTTCCATGTGAATCACTTTTGGTTTTAGATATCCATTTATAACCTATGAGTTGTTAGCTTTAGAGCTTCAATCAAACCAAGTATTTTGACGATAAAAAACTCAGTTTTTTTTGTACTAACATTTTCAGTGTTTCAAAGTCACTATCTTGTAGAGCTCGGAAAGACGATTCCAACGCAATTTGAATCGCTTAAATCGGAGTTCAAACGAGAAAGTTATAAGCAAAAGAAGATTAGAGAGGAAATCCAATGTGCCAGTGATACGTGGAATCCGACGTGGCACACAAACGATCAATATTGATGACGTGGAAGTTGATGTGGCGGATGATGTGGCGCTCCAATCGGTCACCTTTTGCTAACGTGGCAGTGATGTAGCGACCGTGGACGAATGAAATAATGACAAGTGGCAGTCACCCAGCTTCACGCGCGTGCGCTGCACGTGCCTGCGGTTTCTTCACAGAATGTGGCGCGTGACGCTCAATCCTCTTCCCTGTGCGCGTGGTGCTCATATCATCCAGCTATTTTTTTATTTTCATTTTTATTTCCCTATTTTCTTTAATTTCCTGATCCAATTTTCTCCAAAATTCTCACCAAAATTAAGCCTTTTTCAAATTTGATTTCCTTCCTAAATTGTCATCCTTCAAATCCTTATTATTCTCCAAATCTCAATAATTCTAATCTTTCAAAATTCATCTCTTAATTACAAATCATTTCCTTTTCTATTTTTATTCAATCTCCACCCTTCATTTGCAATCATATCCAATGACCATAATTTATCCCCCTCGCCTATAAATTCGACTTGATTTTACTCTTCATTGATACACCAAAAAAAGGCTATCAAGTCTTAAGCTCTTAATTCTCTCTACTCTCAAATTCTTGTCCTCCATTGCTCCTACATTGGCCTAGAGTTATGTTGTGAGATTTTTTTTAGTGCTCAACTTGTGTATTTAGCCCCCAAGAGGTAATATTGTGAAGTTTTCTTTTTAATTTTTGGGAATTGTATTAAGGTGTGGATACACCTTGGGTTGATCCTGAACTAGTAAAAAGAATCTTGGGTTTCTCTTTAGCCTAGGAAAAAGATGGTCGTGTTTCGGTTTGGTCCTCACCTACAAGCGGATCACTTAGTGAAATACCCAAGAAGGAGTCTTGGAGAGTGGAATAGGCAATTTGCCGAACCACTATAATTCCCGGTGTCTTCTCTTCCTCTCTCTTTTATTTCTTGTTTTCAATTTTTTGTTTCTTGTCTTAGTTATTTTTTTAATCTTTCCTAATTGATGATTTAATTTCTAGGATGTTATTTAAATTTATCCTTGATTAAATTGTCTTTAAATTTGAAGTTATCATAGCTTGCATGATTTAAGTTTTGTCTTGCATAAATTTTCTTTAATCAAATTAGTGGGTTAACTTTATTGAGCATTGTTTGAAGATAAAATTATTTTTTAAAAATTGGTAGTCAACCTTATTCACCCCTCTAGTATTGCCTTTAGATCCTATATGAGTTTCACTCCTAATGGCAATTTGACAAGTTCCAAAACATCATTGTCTTTCATGAATTTGATTTCCTCTTCCATAGCATTTATACAATTTTGAGAGTTAGAACTTTGTAGAGCTTGTTGGAAGTTGATTGAATCATCTTCCATTATGCGCACATCATCCTAATTTTCCTGAAGAAACACAATAAAATTATTTGGAATTGCACTTCTTCTCTCTCTAATAGATTTCCTTAGTGACACTTCTTGAGGTTGTTGAGTTTGATATTCGAGTTCAACAATGTGGACTTCAATGTTGTTTTGATCTATAATTGGTTCAATAATGATGTTAGGAATTGGAGTCTGAACATCATCTATAACCACATTAGGAAAAGAAACTAATTCCTCCTTAAAGACAACTTTCCTTATGTTATCTTCCCCCAAACTCAACATCCTCAAGGAATCTAGCATTTCAAAATACCCAACAAAATAGCAGTTAATAGTTCTTGAGTCCAATTTTCTGTCATTAGATCTGTAAGGCCTAACCTCAGTTGGACAACCCCGTATGTGAAGATGTCTAATACTAGGCTTCTTTTGTGTCCACAGTTCGTAAGGGATTCTAACTATTGCTTTACTAGGTACCCTATTAAGGATATATGCTACAATCTTTAATGTCTCACCCTAGAGAGATTCTAATAAAGAAGAATAGCCAATCATACTTCTTACCATATTCTTAAGTGTTCTATTTTGTCTTTCTGTCACACCATTCATGTTGGGTTTTCCCCGCATAGTGTTTTGTGGGATGATTCTATATTTCTCTAGGTATTTGGCAAAGGGCCTTCGGCGTTGTTCACCTTATCCATCATATTTATTGTAGTATTCACCACCACAATCACATTTGATAGCCTTAATTTTCTTTCCAAGTTGAAGTTCAACTTCAGCTTTGAAATATTTGAAAACCTCCAAAGATTGTTACTCATATTTTGAATAGTCGTCTATGAACGTAACAAAATATTGTTGGGAATAGACCACAAATGTCTGTATGTATTAGTTTTAAGACGTCTGAGCATCTGTTGGCACCTAAACTTATCTTGATATCAAATGCCTTTAATTTACCTATGAGATTGGACATTTCCATAATGTACTTCCTTATATTCCCATTGCCCTTATACCTCATGGAAGTTAAAGAAGTAAAAACACTACTTGCTTCCCCTTTTTCATTTTCAGCAAAATAATTTTCAATTTGAGCTAGGAACTTATTGACATTTTCACTTTTTGTGATAGAGTCTTAAAAAGACTCTGAAATGGAGTGACTAATGATCATCAGACACATGCGATTTGATCGTTTCCACTTCTCTATATGAGCCGTATTCGGTTATTCCTCAGTAGAAGTAAGTTTATTGGTCCTTAATGCAAGGTCCAAATCCATACAGCTGAGAAATATCTCTAGGCTTTTCTTCCAAATCTTGAAGTTCGTTCCATTCAACTTAGGGATTGAACTCAGATTTACAGATATTTGAGTAAAACTAACTGAAACAATAAACAACAAAACATATGCTAACAATTAAAATATAACAAAATAATTTCACATATGTGGTAGACTCCTTTAACAAGATACCTAGTATAACATTGATGTCTAGCCTTTGGGCAAAAACACCACATATAAATGGTACTCTAAATGTAGTAATCAAAGTACTGACAATAAACTTTGCCAAAAGATAACCTTTCTTTAGACCGACTATTTTTCACATGAGCAATCCTTATATTTGTCATATACTCATTACCACATGCATATCCACAATTTAGCCAAATAATTATCTTCCTTTGGGCCGATAATTATCCGCATAAATTCATGAATATGCATTTATATTTCATAATTAAACCGATCTAGATAATAGAGGCTACACTTTGGTAACATATTATTTTTTACCAATTCAATCTAAAATATAAGACACAATAATATAATAATATTATTGTACAAAAATAAAGGAGGAAGAACACCAATAGTCTTTACCAAAATTCACTTAATAATTGCATATACATAATACAATTAAAGCAACATAAACATGTGAATATCACCAAAACAATCAAACTGTAAATTTTAATTCACGAATTTATCAATCAAGAACTAAGAACACTTTTCAAGAATTTCACCAAATTATTAATCAAGAAAACTTAGAAATACTAGCAAGAAATTCAATCAACAATTAATCCAAATAGTTGACAAATTCAATATTATCAAACTATTAAAAAATAAATTCAATGAATACAATCAGTTTTTTTTTTTTAAAAAAAAAAAAAACCTTAAAAAAACCATCGGTGTCCAAAATTATCAACCACAATTGAGTTTTAGAAACTCATATTCATCAATTAAGTATTAACACAACTTTTTCAGTTAAAAAAAAACGACAACATTAACTTTTTCATTATTGATAAAATTTAAAACTGAATTCATAAAGTCATCCGTTAAGAACTAAAGGAAAAAAAAATTGATAATTAACCGAGAACCGCCAGCAAGACTTTAATCGGTAATTGACTGATAGCTTCGTCCGACAACAACTCCAGTCGATCATTGATCGAAAATCTTGATCATTGACCCAACTCCTTTAATCCGTCTTTAACCTTCTCCAGTAGATTTCTTCACATTGGTGGACTTTTGTGAAGAATGTTGAACTGAACATCCTCAATTTTGACAATAATAGAACTAAGGTTTTTTTTAAAAAAAAAAAAAATAGGAAACCACATTCAATCAAAATAATCAATAAAAAAATCACTTTAATTCACCACTAGCACATCATTCATAATCAGTGATGGGTATGTCAAATACCACCAACAAGAACATGGGTTGCAAGAACACATATTGCCGAAGAAAAAAATGACTGCAGAGGTTTCCAACCTACCACCGATGAGATTTTCAACATTGCTATAGTAAGCCGATCGTTTTTTTTTTTTAATTCTTTAAATTCTTTATCAAAACCAAAAGTTAATCAACAATACCAATAGAAAATGCATAAAACTAACAATCAAACATGAAATTCATGCTCTAATACCACTTGTTAACATAATTACTTTATATCTATATTGAATACATAAACCCTAGAATCATTCATGTCAATTTGTCAAGAATATATACGTACCAGATTTCATTAACGAATTGATAATGACTCTAAATTAACTTCAAATTGATAATGGCTCTAAATGGCTATTGTCTTTCTCAACCAAAACTCTGAATGCTCTAAGTGAGATCTTTCTCTAAATGAGATTCAAGAAAGATTGATTGTTTATTGTTTTAGTATATTGGGGACCATAGCGTAAAGTCTCTTTATATACTAATTCAATTAGATTCCCATTAAACCCTGATTAACTAGGAATGGACTTCTATGAATTAAGTCCATACTCAATTAGGAATCTAGACCTTAATTAATTAGATCACATAATTGACTCAATCTTATAAAATAACCCAATGTCATAAATTATTAATCCACATACATAGCCCATACTTTAATTAAACATATTATTATTTAAATATATCTATCTGTTTCTCCCGACGGTAAAAAATAGTATGGGAAAAGTAGCTTTTCTCGATGCTTTTAAAAGTTTTGGAAAAAATTTTATCGAGAGAAATTTCTTGTAGTAAGGAAAATTATCATTCCCAAATTTTAAAATCTAAAAACTATTTCTACGACCTAATGGTCAAGTTTTATATAGTCTCCCAAAACTCTAATGTGTGCCACATCATAAATTCTAGTAAAATGATAAAAATATTGTTACATTGGTAAAAAAAATTTTAAAAAAAACTAAAATTACATTAAAATTACACTAAAATTATTAAATAAAACATAATAATAATTTGATGCCTGAGATGGTTAAAATCAGTTTTTATCTTACCATAAACTTGTAAGTGCACTAAAAAATTAGATGAGTGTTTCAATTTTAAACCTAAACTTAAAAATGTATTGCAATTTCTACTAGGGTGGATTTATATAGCTCGGGAGCTCAAGCCGCCCCCTCTACTTCTATATATTTTTATATTAATATAAAACAAATTCATTTTGGTAGTTATCAAAATGACTATATGACAATGGTAGGATGTATTAGCCTCCATAATAGGCTTAAGTTCAAATCCTTTTGCATACAATTTTTATAAATTATTTTATTTTTTTTATTTTACTATTATTTTGACCATGGCAACACATTTAAATGTTCATAACTAAATTTGTAATTTAATTTTTTGGATTAAAATGAAGCTTTAAACTAAGTCATTATTGAAAAAATTATAGATCCACCAATAATTCTACATTATACATTTTCATTTCGAGACTTGAAATTTCAAAATGGGGCAAAATTTGAGTTCTTGTAAAGAAAAATATAGTCGAATCTGGTGGCATCAGAGCTTAAATCATCCAAATAAACTTCAACCATTGAAGTAAACTGTGGTGGGAGACTTGTGTCTAATTGTGTTCGGCATCACCTTCTCATTTAATTAGAAAGCGATGGAGATGTGTTCCAAAACTTCTATTTCACTCAACATTGTTTTCAATTCTTCAATTTCAAGATGTTTGATACACAAACGTATATCCTTTTCCCACTTCTTCTCAGCCACTCCCGATAGCCTCACTACTTTTAACATCTCTTTCTTTGTCTAAGTTTAACCTAATGCTTTAGTTTAATTTGAAGACTAATATATGTTTTAATCCTCAATAAATAATCAGGTCGCTTAATCACTATTTTTCTCCCTCAAATCTCAACAATATTTATAACAATTACCATAAATCATGATTTATTTAATAGTTCATACATACTCCATTTTCTTACAATCTTATTGAAAAGAAGCATAAAAGTTAACACAAAGAGGATAAAATTCTAAAAACACATGACAAAATACATTACAACATTATTATGCATTAAACAATAATGATGCTTTTTGAGGAAAACAATTTAAAAGTAGTTATAAAACCCACAATAATTCTACCTAGAAATGTTGTTGCTCCTCCATTTTTGAACCACTTCCAAGAGCGTTCTTGAAGAAGATCCTCCTTCTCCAAGAACCCTTTCCCCTGCAACTCTCAACTCCTGCATTTTCTCTCTCACTTTCTTCCCTTCTTCGCTTTCAAACAGAGATTTCACCACTTTCGCAATCTCTTCCTTCTCAATAATCCCACTTTCCTCGTTCATCTTCGGCCTCAACGCCACCTTAATCTCCTCTGTTAATATAATGGCGTTTAGTCTCTGCTCTGCATAAAGCGGCCAAGAAATTATGGGAACTCCATTAACCAAACTCTCCAATGTCGAATTCCAACCGCAGTGGCTCAGAAACCCGCCGGTGGAACCATGGCTGAGTATCTGAGCCTGTGGAGCCCACGACGGCACTATTAATCCCCTTCCTCTGGTTCTCTCGACAAACCCCTCCGGCAAGAACTTTAGTGGATCATTCTGGCTATGGACGCTGAAAAACGATGCGTTTGCTTCTTTATCACTTGGGCTTCTAACAACCCATATGAATTTCTGGCCACTCAATTCCAATCCCATCGCTAATTCATTCATTTGAACACGGGACAGAGTCCCCCCACTTCCGAACGATACAAACAGAACAGACCCATGTGGTTGTTCATCCAGCCAATCCGAACATTCAATCCCTTCTTCACTCCCACTCGAATCGATTTTCACCAGTGGACCAACTGGGTAAATTGGGGGCTTCCCAGATTTCTCCAATTGCAGAGCATTTATGGGATTGGGTTCTAATTCCGGGAAGCTGTTGACAAAAATCCCCTCTGCTAATACAAACCTGCTCATGGTGTCGATAAAAAGCTTGTACGATTCATCTTCCCTGACAAGAAACGGATCGGGCAATTCCTTTCCTGGAATTGGGCTGCATCCCGGAAGTCTGATCGGCTCCGTGAGGTCGACATACTCGCCAACGATCGATTCGTCCAGTTTGGATATGTGGAGAATGAGCGAGAGTGTGGTGGCGGCACAGGGTAAGTAAATGTACGGCGGGACGTTGAATTCTCTCGCGACATCGAAGGCGACGGTGCCGAATTGATCGACGACGAAGGCAACGAGGTTGAGTTGGGTAACCATGGATTTGAAATGGTCGCGAAGAGAAGGAAGAGAGCGAGTAACGGCGTAGAAGATGATGGTTTCGGCTTTGGCTTCGGTTGGGAGGTCGTTTAATGGAGCGAGCGGGAGGAAGAGGTGGTCGATGGCGGAGGGCAGGGAATTGAGAACAGAGATTTGGGCCTTGGAAGGAGGTTCGCCGGAAGGGATGACGAAAGTGACGGTGAAGCGGTGGAGGAAGACGAGACGTTTGGCGAATTCGATGAGTGGGATTAGATGACCCATTCCCGGACTTGACATCATTAGAACATGGGGCGTTGGAGATCCTGCTTCTTCTTGTTGTTCTCTCTGTTTAGCTTCTTCCATGACGGTCGACGGTGGTGCTTCGGTGGTGCTGTCAGCTTTGGGTGGGAGAACGATACTGGCTAACTAAGAACACCCATCTATTTATATATAATATTGAGGAAATCATCCCAAGTAAAAATCTGATTATTTGGTAGATGTTGTGAATTTCATTCTAGGATAGAAACACGAGAAAATATAATATAATAATATATTTATATAATAATAATAAATAAAATAAAATAAAATTATTAAATAACTAAAACTATAAAATTGGATAAAATGAAAATTAATGGAAGCATTTTTTTACCAATGTGTATTATTTTGAGATCCACCAAATATCACTATTTAGAGGCAAAGTGACAAGTAGGATGTGGACTTACATGGACAATAAACATGAATAAAAATGACACATAGCTTTTAGCACACTAAACATGAGACATCTATTTTTATGATATTTATAATACTCTCCCTTAGATACCCATATATATATATATATATATCTCGTTAAAACCTTACTAGGAAAAACCCTAGTGAAGGAAAAAGAATGAAAAACCCTAATGAAGGAAAAAGAATACATATTTCATATAATACACACTTCTAAAAGAATACAATATACTTACTCCCCCTCACAAAAACATCACTTAAGAGTCGCTGCATTCCAAAGTTGTGTACCAATTTTTCAAAAGTTACAGTTGGTAATGCCTTTGTAAATAAGTCTCCAGGTTATCCTTCAACAAATTTGTTGTACAATGATGTCGTCATTTTCTTCAAGATCATAAGGGTAGAAAAGCTTCAGTGAAATATGTTTTGTTCTATCTCCTTTAATATATCCTCATTTTATTTGGGTTATGCAAGCTGTGTCGTCTTCGTATAATATTGTTGGAAAATTTTTATTAGAAGACAAGTCACACGTTTCACGAATATGCTAAGTCATTGACCTTAGCCATACACATTTTCGACTACCTCGTGAATTGCAAGAATTTCAGCATGATAAGAGAAAATGGTCGTTATGGTCTATTTCACCAATCGCCATGATATAGTAGTTCCTTCACATGTGAACAAATAACCTGTTTGAGATCTAACTTTGTATGGATCAGATAAATATCCAGAATCTGCGTAACCAACTAAATCAAATTTTTATTTATTTGAATAAAACAAACTCATATCGATTATTCCTCGGAGATAACGGAGTATATGCTTAATTTCATTCCAATATCTTTTTGTAGGAAAAGAACTATATCTAGCTAATAAATGTATTGAAAATGCAATATATGGTCTTATATTATTAGCAAGAT
Source organism: Benincasa hispida (assembly GCF_009727055.1). Classification (NCBI taxonomy): domain Eukaryota; kingdom Viridiplantae; phylum Streptophyta; class Magnoliopsida; order Cucurbitales; family Cucurbitaceae; genus Benincasa; species Benincasa hispida. The sequence continues at coordinate 8,023,988 of NC_052349.1, read as the reverse complement.
ACATAAGTGCACCAATTGCACAAAGATATGGTACTTCAGGACCAAGAAGTTCGGAATATTTAATGGATGTGTTTTGTCCATATAAAATCTTTCAAAATTTTTACTGTATAAGTTGAATGATGAATAAATATTCTATTTGCTAAAGGCTCAATTTGCAAACCAAGGCAAAATTTGGTTTTTCCGAGATCTTTTATCTCAAATTCTTTCTTAAAATATTTTATTGCCTTTGAAAGCTCTTTAAGAGTTCCAATTATATTCAACTCATCAACATATACAATTACAATAGAAATTTCTGATTGTGATTTCTTTATAAAAACATACGAACATATTTGATTATTTTAATATCTTTCTTTCAATAAATATTCACTCAGGTGATTGTACTACATATGTCTTAATTGTTTCAATTTATATAGTGATCTTTGTAACTTTATTGAATACCCTTCCCGAAAATTTGATGTATGTGTTTCAGGTACTTTAAATCCTTTTAGGATTCTAATATAAATATCATTATCAAGAGATCCATATAAATAAGTTGTGTCTACATCCATAAGATGCATATCCGGACTTTAATACACAGTCAAGCCAATTAAATATTTTAATGTAATTGCATCCACCACCGGAGAATACATTTCCTAAAAATCAATACCAGGTTTTTGTTAAAAACCTTGCTCAACTAGTCTTGTTTTATATCTTGTGACCTCATTATTTTCATTTCTTTTCCTCATAAATACTCATTTGTATCCCACAGGTTTGACACCTTCTTTCCACTAAAGCTAATCTTTTCTATGTCGGCATTCTTCAATAGATTTTGTTCAGAATACTCATTTTCAGATATAATATCAAGAGCACTATTATACGCAAAAATATTGTCAATAATTACATTAATTCGATTCCATCTTTTTCCTAACATGACATAGTTTATTGAAATATCATTATTATCTTTAGGTATTTCACCATCCTCACTAGTCATGTCTATGATTTCTACATGGGTATTTATATCCTCAACCAAGTCTTTTTCACTATTAATTATTTTTCAATTTCGAGGATTTTTATCTTTGGAATCCACTGGTCTACCACACTTCTAACATGCTCTAGACTCATTAGTGACAACTTATTATGTTGGGATATCAATTTTTCATGGAACATTTGCAACTGGTATATGTGACTTAGTTACTTTCTTTGCATCTAAAAATGCATCTAGTAACTGATTTACTATATTTTGCAAATGAATTATTTTTTGAACTTCAAGTTCACAATGATCTGTACGAGGATCTAAATGAGACAATAACGATGCATTCCATGTAATTTCCTTTTCCAATTTCTTAATTTCCTCCCTTAATATTGAAAAATTTGTCTCATTAAAATGAAAATCAACAAATCGTGCAGTAAATACATCACCCTTCAGGGGTTCAAGATATTTAATAATTGATGGAGAATCATATCCCACATATATTCCTAACCTCCTTTGAGGACCCATCTTAGTGTATTGTAGTGGAGCAATTGGAACATATACTGCACATCCAAAAATTCTCAGATAGGAAATATTTAGCTAATGACCATAAGCTAATGGAAATGGAGAGTACTTATGATAAGCTACTGGTATAATGCGTACAAGTGACGTTGCATGCAAAATAGCATGTCCCCATATAGATAAATTAAACTTAGCTCTCATAAGTAATAGTCTTGCAATTAATTGTAAATGTTTTATAAATGATATTGCTAAATCATTTTGTGTATGAATATGAGCTACAGTATATTTAACACTTATCTCTATTGACATACAACAATTATCAAGAACTTGAGATGTAAATTCACCAGCATTAACAAGACGAATGGTCCTAATTGTATAATCAGAAAATTGTGCTCTTAACTTAATTATTTGAGCAAGTAATCTTGCAAATACAAGATTTAAACTTGACAATAAGCACATGTGTGACTATCTACTGGATGCATCTATTAACGCCATAATATATCTAAATGATCCACTTGGTGGGTTAATAGGTTCACATATATCACCATGAATTCATTCTAAAAATGCAGGTGATTCAATCCCCACTTTAGTTTGTGATGGTCTAATTATCAATTTTCCTTGAGAGCAACCATCATATGATAATTCATTAAATTGAAGAATCTTCTGGTTTTTTAATGGGTGTCCATTTGAATTCTAAATAATTCTCAATTGTAAATATGCCTGGATTCATGAACTTCAGGTTCATTGTTGCATATGTTTCGATTACTCGTATATAAGTATAATATAATCCAGAAGATAAAGCAAATAATTCTTCCAATATACGTTTTTCATTTGAGACAGTGGATATGATATATAATATTCTACATTATTCTTACTATCAGTCTCAATATGATAACTATTGTAACATATATCTTTAAAACTTAGAAGATTTCTCTTTAATTGACTAGAAAACAAGATTTCTCTTTAATTGACTAGAAAACAATGTATTGTCAATTGTAAATTTTGTTCCTTTAGGCAAAATAATATTTGTTTTCCAAAACCTTCGATCAAGTTTGCAGAACCTGATATTGTATTTACTTTTGCTTTCAGTATTGTCAATTTGAAAAAGTATTTTTTTTATTTATAAGTATTGTGCGTGTAGTTGCACTGTCTGCAAGACATAGATCTTTTTTGCTCATTTTTTAAACACCTAACATATGAAAATGATTTATGTTTCTTTAGTACCTACTTTTAGCGGGAAAAACGAGAGGAGCTTGTGCTGATAACGTATTGTGAATTTCAGAGCACGACGGGAACACAGATATGAAGAAAATATTATATAATAATATATTTATATAATAACAATAAATAAATAAATATAATATAATATAAAATAACTAAAATTATAAAATTGGATAATTGAAAATTAATAGAATTTTAAAGTATATTTCTCACCAATGTGCATTCTTTTGATATTCACCAAATGCCACTATTTATAAGCAAAGGGGCAAGTTGTAGATTCCATAGACCCCAAGCATGAATTATTACAATGCATATGGACAATATGAAAAATGACACATGGCTTTTAGGACACTAAGCATTAGACATCTATTTTTATGATATTTATAATAGTAGAAGAAATTTAGGAAAAATATATTTTTGGTACTGGTTTAGTTTTCATCTGACGTTTTAAAATTTTACACATTTAGTTTTTAAATTTTGAATTTGGTTTTAATTTAGTCACTAAATTTTAAAATGTTATAACTTTAATCGAGATTTGAGTTTTGTTTTCATTTGGTCCCTAACTTTAAATGGTTTATATTTTTAACTTTGATTTTTTTTTTATTAAATACTCATTATTTTTAATGATCATAGTGTTGAACGTAAAAGTATTGACCAAAATATGATAGTTTTTGGTGGAAGAGAAAATCGTGTTCCCGGTACACGATTATGTTTCAATCTAGTCAACGTCCATGTCAGCCATTTAGACTTGGTCAAAGGACCAAATTCGTGGATGGGGTCCTCAATTTTATTATTTTTATTTTTTTCGATTTCAATATTTTTTTTAATTTCTAACTATCAATTTTTGCTTTCTAGTATTAAAAAAATGATTATTTTTTTCATTTTTGTTATTGATCTTTTATATCATACTCATTTACTAGATTCAAGGTCTCATGATAAAATGTAATTGCATTAGTTCTTTAATTTCAAAATATGAGTTTGCATGAAGTTAAAAGTTTGAATTACAAGTCACTCAATTTTCCACATATGCGTCTTCGTGTACCTCTAGATTAGCTTTGCCTTGTTGTCGTTGTCATCTACGGCGAATACGTCTTCAATCAGTATCAGCAACATTGAGTCATCTTGTTTGTTGAATAATGCTTTCTACATTATCAAGGTTTGGTCATATATTGAATCCAACTTTAGTAAATTGTGTTGTACTAAATACTGTTGTACATCTTGGACAAAATTATTTTATATGATGAAAAAAAGTAATACTAAATAATGTTGATATCATATATTTGAGAAATCTAAGATAATCAAACTCTTACCATGCAGTAATAGTAAGTGTCGTCAAGTGTGATAAATCGTCTCATGATTATATCGTACAAGGAAAAAAAATCATCTGATACAGCTACTCCTTTATTATTTCTCCCTATGCACAACGATCATGACACTACAAGAATTTTAGACTTTAATGTCGGTTGGAAAAAATGAAATCGGATGTATAATGTCGGTTTTGTTTTTTTTTAAAAAAGTGGATCTTTAATGTCAGTTTTAAACCGACATAGTAGGTCCACTTTTTTTTTTTTTTTTTTAAAAAAAACTAACCCCCCCCCCCCCATGTTCGAATGCGCCGCATCATTTCTCCCCAAACCCTCGTCCAAGCTCGTGCAAAACCCTCCATCCGAAAGGCTCTCTCTTACCTTCGTCCAAGCTTGGCCATGCGAATTAGGTGGTTTTCGTCCGTCCTTGTCATGTTATACTTTTTGACAAAAAAAATGGATTCGACAACGGAATTTAAAAAAACGGACAGATTTGGGCTTTAATATCGGTTAAGAATTTTTTTAAAAAAAAACATAGGCTTTAATGTCGGTTGAAAATTTCACTGAAGGTCTTTAATGTCAGTTGCAACCGACATTGAAGGCTGTGCTATTTAAGCCCTTTAATGTCAATTTAAAACCGACATTAAAGGGCTTTAATAACACTATCTTTAATGTCGGTTTAAAACTGACATTAAAGCCTGAATTTCTTCTAGTGTGACATGCACACTAGTACGGTATATATTATGCGTGAATTTGGCGCTAGTCTTTCCAGGTTGAAGGATGACTAAATCTTTAGGACACATCAACATATTTACTCAAATCTTTACAACTATTATAGTTGACAAAAAAAATACATTAATACTAATAGCCCAAACCAACATCAGTCTAAAAGATAATCCAAACTCCATTTTATGACCAGTCTAAAATGTTTGTTTTTTTTCTTTTAAGCAGTCCAAACATTATTTTAAACCGTCCAAATAGACCAAAACTCCAAACAATCCAAATATATATTTTTTTCCATCCAAACAGTCCAAACTTGTAATATTAAAATAAAAATATCAACTACAACCAAAATGTTAAGTCCAACTTATAATATCAAATTACAAAAGACAATAAATAAATAAAACAATTCAAATCCTACCCAACAAATCAACTAAAATAGATCAAAACTCTAGTTTTTATGCATATGTTTAAATAAAATAGTAGATTTATGGAGTACAATATCATATATTGGGGGGTTGGGGGGAAAGACAAAATGTTACCTACAATCGGCAGCGGCAGAGAAAGCAGTGATGATGGTGGATGGCGGACGATTGTGGACAACGACAGTGGAACAGTGGACGACGACTGTGAAAGAGAGGCAAAACCGAAGAAAGATTGAGATGGGGAAGAGAGTGAAGAGAGGTCATGGAGCCCTTTTTGGGACCACTAAGTCGTGTACCTCGTACACGTTTTAGGATAGTCATGGACTTCATCCACGATTACCTAGTCAACGATGCATGCTTGTACATGTGGCAGTCTGTGTATGCCAAGTCACTGCTAGGTGTGGCAGATTCACGTGTTGCGAAGGAAGTCGTGGACCCAGTTCACGATTTAGGGATAATCGTGTACCAAGCCCACAATTATACAATCTACCCTATTTTTGTTAATAATTATTAAAATAGTATTAATTTTTTAAAAAAAAAGCTAGAAAGAAAATTATAACATATTGAAAGCAGGTAGAATGGTGTAATGAATATAAAAATATAAGAAAAGGAGGAGAAATGCCAACATAATCAGAGCAGATGCAAAGGACAATAAATATATCAAGGTCCATACACGTGTAACAAAATGATAGGGAAGGATATAACAACCAGCAAAGGTAAAAATACAAAGGTCAATAAACCAAACTCTAGAAAGGAAGTAATGGTATATATATTTTATCACTAGGAATTAAATTAAATTAAATATGTAACTTTTCGAAATTATGAACTAAATGAAAAATAAATCTAAAATCGAGGTCTAAAATATATTTTCTAAAATAAATTTTAGAATAAATATTTAATCAAAATTATGATTGTTGTTTTTATGACGTGGAACAATTGAACCTTTAAATTTAATATCAATAGTACGAGTAACCACTATACTTATTCCTTATTTTGATATTTAAACACAAATTTTTTTATTCAAATGGCTGTGATTTAATTGTACAATATTTTAACATTAAGGTTTAGAAAGTAAGTGGAGAATATGAATAACTAAAAAGCAGATTGTATAATTGCTAAAAGAAAAATATTTCATGTTAAAAAGTAGAAGAAGAAGAAAATTTTATCGGTCAATTCAAAATTAAATACAAATGTGAGAATTTGGCATCGCACCCACATGAACGCAACTTATTGCGTTGTCAGGTCAGCTTCAATTTTAAGTCTAAAAGAATAGATAAAATAAAATAAAGGGGTCAAATTCAATTTGCCAACGATCAAGCATTTGATTCCGTACAATCATTTAAGCTGGGGGAAAATGTATTTTTAGTTTTTTTTTTTTTAATTAAACATTCATTTTAGTCCATATATTTTAAAATATTAAACATTTAATTCATAACATAAATTTTGAGTTTAATTTTTAAATTTTAAAATATTAAAAATTTATCGATTAAATTTTAAAATATTAAAAATTTATCGATTAAATTTTAAAATATTATAAATTTATCTTTAAAATTTGAGTTTGGTTTAAATTTGATTTCTACGTTTCAAATTTTATATTAATTGCTTTACTACTGCTTACATTCAATCATTAGCATGTTTATTAATTAATTTAAAATAACTATGAAATGAATTTTAAAGTTAAAGTTTTAATGGGATGAGAAAAAGTTAAATTTAATTAATTATAATTCTTTTAAATCTTTTAAATTAATTAATAGACCTTGACACTGCTTTAATTTAGTTGGTTATAATTAATCTCTATAATTTTAAATTTATAGAAATTTAATTAGAGGTTAACAAATAACAATTTAGTCTTTCTACTTTATATTTTGAAATTTAATGAAATTTCTTTAAAATGGTAGATCAATAAATTGGTCGGAATCAAATTTATTTATAAACTATAAAGATTAAGTTATTACATAATAAAATTTAATACTGATGAGATTTTTCAAAATAGATATTAAATTGTTACCAATCTTAAAATATAAAACTAAATTGTTAGACATTGCAACATATAAGAACTAATTATTACTTATTAAAATTCAATGATTAAATTGTCACAAATTTAAAGGTAAATAAACTAAATCGTTATCAAATATAGTTTGAGGGACTTTGATGTATTTTTATCAAATTGTCAAAACATAATTTGTTATATAGCCAATTTCTTTTTATTTATTTAAAAATGTTATTATTATTATTATTATTATTATTATTATTATTATTATTATTATTATTATGTGTCGTTGTGGGTAAATTTGGATCTAATGAAATAGGCCAAAAATAGGTAAATATAAGGAAAGATAAATATAAGATAAAGTAGATTGTTAGCTAATCCATTATCTTATCATATCGAACCATAATTTATTAGGATCAAGAAATATTCTTCATCCTTATCATAAAAGGAAAAGGTAATCTCATCTCATTCTCCCTATAAATATATCATTCTCGTCTCATTCTTCTCTATTATTTAGTTCTCTGACTGACTTGGACATCGAGGTCATTTTTTTGTTTTGCAAGCCCCCTCTTCTCCAAATTACAAATTTAACGTTATTGTCACTTGAATCAGGTGTGTTGTCTCTTGGCCAAAATTTGACATTAATATTTAGCATCATCTGTGGGAATGAGAGTACTCTAGCTTTCTATTCTAAAATTAAGGAAATCGAGACCAGTTGAATTTATTTGCAATCTAGCCCAAGGAAAAAAGTTTTGTGGTAAAAGAGGTTGAGAATTTGTCAATGAACCCTATGCAGGAAAATCTCTTATAGTAAAATATATTGGAGAAATTCAATCCATAATAAAAAACCAATCAAAAGACAAACCATAGAGACTAGAACAAACAAGATCGTGAAAGAATACAAGACACTAGGAGCTTAAACTGAAAGAAACATATAGCACCTTTCAACTTTGAAGATTTCTACTAGATTATGGAATCTCATATGAGTTTAATTTTAAATTTGAAGTTTTCTAATGCAACATTCAAAATTAATAGCAAGTCTTGTTTAAATCTCATGTTATTAATAAAATATGCGTGACATATAGTTATTTTGTTATAATATTTCGTTTTCTTAATAAAATTTTGTGCTCTAGAAACTAGTTCTCCCAAGTTGAGCTCCAAGTGTCCAGCTTATAATGATTAAAAAGTTGAATTGTGAAATCTAATGTGGAAGTGGGAGTTAATGTTGTAGGTGAATTTGGACCTGACGAAATAGGCAAAAAATAAAGGAAAAAAAGAGAAGACAAATACAAGATATAGTGGACTTATTTGGTGCAAGTTAATCAATTATCTTATCATATCTAATCCTAATTTATTAGGATTAGTAAGATCTGTCTCATCCTCATCATAAGAGTAAAAGGTAAATATTATCTCATTCTCCTTATAATACATCATTATAATTTCATATGGGGGAACTTGATATGATATCTAGATTTTAATCTAGAATTTGAATTTCTGACTTCTTCTCTATTATTTAGTTCTCTCATTAATTTAGACATCATAATTCTTTTACTTTGTTTTGCCGTTATTGTCATACATATTTTTTCTTGATCAAAATTTTGACATCAACCAGCGAACTCCCCCAGCAAAATTATCCAATAGTATCTCTCTCAAAAGGTTTCTTTTGCCCCATTCTCTTATATGCTTGTTTTTTCCTTTTCTTTTTTCTTTTGGTAAGGGAACTTTTGTTTTTCTTATTAATATGATTTTTTGTTTTCAAAAAAATATCAACTTACGAAGAAAATCGTAGAGATTCGCCACAACAGCTACATTCGAGTTGACTTGATTCCCTTCAGAAATAAATTGGTATATATGTGCGTTTGATTTGATCCAATTTTTAAATTTATTTTATTTTGATCCTTAAAATTTTAAAGGATTTACTTTATTCTTTAAATTTTTAAAAACAATCATTCATTCTTACCTTTTTCTAAAGCAAATGAATGGTATAGTTTGAACTCTATGTGTACTAGCTTAATAGGTTAATATGTGCATAATTTCAATTAGCCAATATAGATTAGAGTGGACATTAAATATAAAAATAATATAACAAAAAATCAAATAATTAGTTTAAAAAATTTAGAAACGGTAATAAAGACCGGATCAAAATAGAACAAACTCATTTTGAAATTATAAATAAATCAAATCATAATTTTCTTAACAAGTAGTTTACTTTTATTTAGTAATAACTTAATTGAAAGATTTATCGTTCCAATTTTATCAGATGTCCTCAAAGGGACACTTAAACAAAGATTTAAGAAATTAGTCTATTACATAACTAATATTTTACAAATATCCTGTAATATTTCGTAATTAAGTTACAATATTTGGAGACATTTTTAACACTTGATTGATTGTCTCCAAGCTTTTAATTTCCTTATATTATAAAATAAAAAATATCTGTCATTTATAGATTTATTATTAATTTTATAAGGATTTATCCTTTGAAGTATCATTAATTACAATCAATAAATTATCAAAATATTAATTCTTTTCCTATTAACTTTATTTTTTAATTTTGACTTTTTTTTGTTATTTATTAATTTTGATCGATCATTTAAAACATAAGATACTTTGAATTAATGTTTTTTTTCATGGTAGGAGATTTCATTTATTTCTTCTATATTCCTAGCTGAGAATCAATCACATCTCAATTGAAATCTCAAGTGTATGTCAAATATATTGATAATATACTATGAAATATAGATATGCATCACATATAGCATGGTTTGTTTTAGTGTGTTTACAAATATATTGAAACTTGTACATATACATCGCATATATTATTAAGTATATGAGACAATATATTGCTCGAATTGTCTTTGTTCATACATATATCAAATATACTACTACTACAAATTTAGTCACTCTTAACGCACAAAATTTTTCTTTTCATGATAGTCATGACAAAAAACCATCAAGAAAAATATCTTTCTTGATACAATTAATTTTAATATTTACCTTGATGAGCAAGAATGTCAAGAAAATATCTTTCTTAGTATAATTAATTTTTAAATTTAACTTGACGTATAAGAACGTTGAGAAGAATATCTTTCTTGATACAAAAATACGTAAGTTTCGTCAAAATGAGGAATTTCCGATTTTTGAATCTGTTGATGGGAAATAAACATCAAGAAAACTCCTTGTTGATGGACATGAACTGTCAACAAAAAGATATATGTTGATGGGTATCGTCCATCAACAAATCGAAATGGAAAAAAAATAAGCACGCGCATATGGTTTTAGTTTTGCACGTAAATGAGTTTTCTTGATGTGCATTGCCCGTCAAGAAAATCCATAAACTTGATGAGCAAAAAAATACATACGTTGATTAGCAATTTGGTGAAATTTAGTAACATCCGGAGCCTTTGGCGAGTTTAATATTTTTATCCAAAATTGTGGGGGGTTTAATTTTATTTATTTATTTAACTTTAAAGTTTGAATCCCTAATTGAATTAATTTATGGTCAATTTAGTATATTTGGGCTCATTTTAGATTTGCTAAGCTAAAATTTGGAGGAATTTGGATTTAAGGATGTTGTGTTTTGGCCATCAGACGCTACTCTGCTTCCTTACCACCAGGGATTCGCGTTGTAGGCTTCTCCCATCTGCCACTGCCGGCCACCACTACCATCGTCGATCATCGGCCGCACACATCTCTATTCGATCGTTGATCGCCACCAGTAATCTCTCTCTAGCCCTTCGTTTCTCTCTCTAATCAATCTGAACTTCCTCAAAGTTGCACACCTCCATCACTGAACGGTCGTGCATCGCCAGAATCCTACAGACCAATGTTGTCGTCACTGTCATGCAGTGTCGCTACCATTGGCGAACACATCCAGATTCATACAGATGCTTATTTGATGTTGATGAGTATTTGCGAGAGATATTTGTCGATTGCAAACCGCAACTAATGAAATAATATTCATAATTCACGAACTAAATACCTATACTAACTAATAGTACAAGTGGCAAGTTCGGGTCGAACCACAGAAAAGCATATGGAAGATTAGTTCCTCGAAGCTTATTTTCAATTAAAGTGGTAAATGGGGGGTTTGGTGTGGATTGGAGTTTGAAGTTGTTGGAAACAGCAGGACCCTCAGAACGAAGAATAGTAAATTGTCAAGGCACGACGGTCAAGCGAAGAACAAAACCTGCAAAACAGAAACTCGTTATAGGCTGAGTCGTGAAGCTCGCTCTCTTTAAGACATTTCGCGGCTTTGCCCAAGTGTGCAAGCAGGTCTGAAAATTGCCACGTCGTCCCCAGGATAAAAAAGCCAAAAGAAACCTAATCGAAAATGCACTGTTACCGACCGAAACACACACTCTTTCTAAACTCACTGCTCGAAAACTAAAATAGAGGAGAAGAGGAAAAATGAAATGAGAAGTGAATAATGAATTGTGATTTCGAACTGATAGGCCTTCAGCGTCGAACCATAGGGAGCGAAAAAGACTCTCCGCCATAGAACGTACCCGGACAGAACGAAACAGACGGACGAAGTGCAAACTTCGTCAAATGAAGCGACGATTTCCTACTTTTTTGGTTAAAAAAATAAAAGAATATTTTTATTAAAATTAATAATCACATACACGCATGCCTCGCTTGACTGGACGGACGGCGGCGCACGTGTGGGACATCCACCGAATCCACATTAGTCTATTTCCTCACTCCCTCCAAAACATGGGTACCCCTTGGGGCTCAAACCCAAAATTCAAGATTGAAGTACATAAAGAAGACTTCCAACACCAAACTTTCCAATGTGGGATTCTCCAACCAAAAGGTTGGTTCCATCGTGTTTTGAAGTTACATTTTCACCCAACAATCCCCACTTGATTCAGAGGAGAAGAACTTGCACCAGTATCTCAATTTCAATTCAAACATGGGTTTAATCAAAAAGAGAAAGAGAGAGGATTTTCATCGAGCAGTTTCAGTCTAAACAACACTGTGCATAAGCAAAGGTGTCTTACGACTTGAACCTTTACATAGTGTAGATGATTCAGAATATACTAGAGTAACCCTTGGTTTTGAACTCTATCTCTAACAACATCTCACACAGAGTGTTATTAGGGTGTAGTACGAAAGCCCGTGCTTTAAGGCCTAGTATGTGAATCCCGGTTTAGTGAATGCTCTAGAGAGTTTGCCTAAAAACTCCATAGGAAGCGGCCCTCACTTCCACATTCACACAGGTGAGTCTATCAAGAGTATACCTGTAGCTAGGTACCCCACTTGTCATCAAGTATATATCTCATTAAGAACTGAGTTCAACCTTTCTTACGCTTCAGGATATCATGCTCGGACTTTAAGTCATAGAAATGGAACTATGTGTTTGGTTTAGCATAATTCACTATATATCACTCGTGATCAGTTATTACCCATTAAACCTATTTCTTGAGATCTCCAGTCTACAGGTTGGTTTTTCCTCACTGTGTTCATCTTTTTATAATCATGAGTCCCATCCTTTTTGAGGTTCTAAAAACCTTTTCTCTGGCCAGTCCTTTCGTCAAAGGATTTGCCAAATTTTCATCAGTACATATGTGATCCACTCTAACTGCACCAATAGTAAGAACCCTCTAATGGTAGTGTGCTTACGACGTATTTGATGTCTCTTTCCATTGTAGTAACAATTCTGAACTTTTGTGATTGCTACAGTACTATCGCAATGGATCAATATGGCTAGTACCGACTTTTCCCATAAAGGAACGGTCATCACAGAGAAGTTACGGCCTTAGAGCGAATGCGGTCATCGCAAAGAGATTGCGGCTACATAATGATGACTATAATAGAAGGGCGACCGCAAGGTTGGTGGAATGCAACATGAACGCATACCTCGGGAGTATCAAAAGATGATGTTGACATTTCACTACTACGTCGTTACTAGTAGAGATTCAGAAAAGGACCATCGCGCCGCGAGTGTTAGATTCGGTGCAGGTCCATTATTGCTGTCGGCGATCAAGCTATATAAATAGAGGCCGTTGAGCAGAATTTCAATTGATCCAAGGTTTTTTGCCGGAGGGCGGATCCTTTTAATCCAGACCAAAGCGTGAGAAGATAGCTAGAGAGTTTTTCATCTCCTTCATCCATTTCGTGTGACGATTGGAGCCTTCGCCGATGTTAGAGCTCAAAAGAGTCTGCTCCACCGCCCATCCATGGCACCACTGGCAGCCTTGACACACATCTGCTGGGAGCAAGACATTGCTTCCAGCTGGTCCTTCCATTTCACTTCTTTCCTTGTATTTTATTACATTTTTATTTAAGAAATTAATACATTTTGTGATCAATGCTTCTATATTTCCTTCGATTCCGTTTCCATCTTCATTTACTTAATATCCTTTACTTTCATTGCATCACTTAGTGAGACTATTAGAGTATTGCATACTTAATCATGCGAATTAGGGATATGAAGCATGTAACAAACCACCGGGAGGTGTGCGTCGCGTGAATCTTGTGAGAAAACCTTATTTTCTTAGTGTGAAGCTGTAGCAACGCTTGTCTATAGTCAGACGCAATGCATGCCTATGAGTAAAATCAACAACAACCAACTGCCCGGGAGGGTAAGTAGTTGATTGCATTGAGCAATGTAAGCAAGTATTCACTAGAGATAGGAATAATATTACGTCAGCCAAGTTTATGTGATTACCTTGTCTTATGAGTGCATCATTCATCATTTAGGCATACTTGGGAAAGTAATCTAAAACCCAAATCTAAGACTCAAGAGAGCGGATTGGATCGCATAAACAAGAATGGAGAACTTAGGAATAAGCTCCATTTGCTATTACATAGCGTATGCACCTTACGGATAGGATATTGAATGTGTCTAGAAGTAGGATACGGTGGTATGTGGTCATCTTATTTATGTGTGGGAGCACATGAGCAGGAATAGAGACTTAGGAATAAAGCCTCTCGACACTATCGCATATACATCGCATGCATCCTAGAATTAGGCATAAGTGTGGTAGCATGATCGCATAGCTTGCGTTGGCTGGGGTTGCCCTTGCGATCAAGCTTAGGGTTACGATGAAGACATCCTCACATTTTATCTACTTTTCCATGCATTTTACTACGCGTCAACAGTTATCGTGTCTCTACCTCTCATTCATACTTCCACTGCTTTGTCTGTTAGTTAGGAGTAGGAGTAGTGCTTAGCTTATCACCCCCATCATTCTTTTATTTATCCACTGCAAACACATTACCGCATCCTCTTTAGCTATAAGTCCCTGAGTACGACCTCGGATCACCCGAGAAACTTGTGTTCTCGTTATACTTGGCGAGAGCGTAAGAAAAATTGTGACAGGAACGCATGGTCATTGCATATGAGATCAACGTATATTTTTCATCCCAACGCATGACCACCGACACATGATAACCAACGCATAACCTAAGACATGCATCGCATATTGCGTCCCCATAATTTACGTCATCAACTACCTGGTTTAATTTAAAGCATATTTCACAAACTCTGTAACTAGCATGCATTTATAAACTTTAGAGAAATGCGTTGCTTGGAACTTCTTTTAAAATAACTAGCATAAAAGTAACTGTCAATAAAGCATGGATTATTAAAATATTTATAAACCATTTATGAATCATTTATAGTCACTCACAGGTCCTTCAAGTTTGCTTCCTTAAGGCTTGATAGGCTTCTCCAATGGGTGTTGAACCTTCACGTATAAGCATACTACTTAGTGTTTACATTAGCCTTCCTTTTAGGCCTACTCAATAAATCAAGCTCACATGCCACACCATCACATTGTGCCTCCTACCATTCACTTTAAGGGTCGGATACTTAGCCAATTTGGAAGGATTGAGTGTCAAAAGAAAGTACCCTTTGATCGCCCACACTCCCCACACTTAGAAAAAATTTGGAGCATCAAACTCTAGATTCAATTTCAACAATTCATAACTAAATTTCCAGAACTCATCTTAAGGAACTTCCTTCTAAAAACTTTCTTAGAATCAAGTTAGCAACATTACATTAAAATTTTAGTTCAAAATTCCCCGTTGTTTGATCTAGAGATTCAAACCTTCATCATTGGCTCCAATTCAAGCAGCTGCGTGCTTGTTCAACAACTTCCAGTTCAAATTTGAAAAATATATAACTCAAATTCTAGGCCTCATCTTAAAAAGTTTCATTCTACAAAGTTGTTTATAACTGAGTTAACAATATTACCTCAAATTTTTAGCTCAAAATTCTTCATGATTCGTCCTGGAGCTTCAATTCTTCACTGATGGCCTAGATTCACCTGAGAAACAAACCCTTCGTCTTTATTTTGCTCTTCTGGCCTTATTCCGATGAGTTTTCCCCCCAGCAGCATAACCACAAAATATTCTATGGCATGTTTAAGTTACAAGTATTTGTATTATATTTTAAAGCATATGTGCTCTTAATGTTGTTGAGCATGCATTAGCAAATGATATTCTTATGAAAACTATGTTTTATGAGATCAAGCTTTCAGTAAGCTTGTTTTATGAAAATATTTTCCTATCAGGTATTTTTAGCTCAATACTAAAGTACAAGGAGAAGGTATCTGAGTTATACTACTTGGTTTCAGTTATGTTATGATTTTGAAACTGAAGTACATAAAGAAAGTATCAGAGTAATTCACTCAATTCAGTAATAAACAGTGGTACCCTGCTTCAGTTATGATCCTTGACGTCAGGATCTAGTTTGCTCTACGTACACATATGACAATTAATCAATTCAGTAGGATTGAACTACGAGGGTTCTTTCCTAGCATTGGCTAAAAGGTACGAACAAAAGGGTTCTCACCCTAGTCCAGGCTTATGTTTGAGAGATTGAGCAAAATGGTTCTCTCTTAAACAAGGATATCCGACATTAAGAGATCGAGCAAAAGGGTTCTCTCTCAACCGGGAATCAGTTCTGCTATGTTTTTAGATACAATGGTTTTAAAAGTTTTATGTACACGTTTGCTTGGCATGTTTTTAGTTCCAGTATTATGTTTTCTAGTTTTTAGTTTAAACATGAGATTTATGTTTTATTAAGTCACTCACGGGGCTAGTAGCTCACCTTGTTTTTAAATGTTTTCCCTCCCCAGGTAGCAGTCAACTCCCCAGAAGCTAATTTTGTTGCTGCTCTGCCACTCAAAGACTCAAGACTAAAGTCATTTCTGACTCCATCGTAGATTGGGCTAAAATAGTCTGTTTCTTGGACATCCAAGAGACAGCTGTGCCAGCTATATTAAAGATATAGCCACCTGTAGCCTTTGAATCATCCAAAAGAGAGTTCCAATCAGCATCGCTGAACCCTTCCAAGACAGCGGGAAACTTTTGATAATGTAATCCTAGGTTTTGGATTTTCTTCAAGTATCTCATTACCCTTTTTATAGCATTCCAATGCACTATACTAGGTCTGCTTGTAAACCTGCAAAGTAATCCTACAGCATAAGCTATGTCAGGCCTAGTGCAGTCGGCAAAGTATCTAAGACTGCCTATGATGCTCGCCTACTCAGATTGATTAACAATGTCACTAGTATTCTTGAACAACTTGACACTAGGGTTATAAGGAGTACAGATTGGTTTACACTCAAAGTAATTATATTTCTTTAGAATCTTTTCTATATAGTGAGATTGATCCAAAGAAATTTCCTTTTTCAGATCTATTTACTTTTATGCCTAAGATTACACTAGCTTCTCCTAAGTCTTTCATGTCGAAGTTTTCACTCAATATTGATTTTACATCATTTATGACGTGCAAGTTCGACTTAAAGATCAATAAATCATTTACATATAGAACAAGATAGTGCAGAGGTTATTATCAAACCTATAGTAGATGTATTTCTCACTTTCATTGACCTTGAAACCTTTAGATAGGATAAAGTTGTTAATTTTTTCATGCCATTTCTTAGGAGCTTGTTTTAGTCCACAAAGAGATTTGTCTAATTTACACACCTTATTTTCTTGACCATGGACGACAAAACCCTCAGGTTGTTCCATGTAAATCTCTTTTTCAAGTTCACCATTTAAGAAAGCGGTTTTTATATCCATCTGATGTACTACGAGGTTATAAAGGGCAGCGAAAGAGACCAGGACACGGATAGAGGTAATTTTAATGATAGGGGAAAAGATGTCAAAGAAATCTATGTTTTCTCTTTGTCTAAAGCCCTCTGCTACTAACCTGGCTTTAAATTTGTTGACAGTCCCATCATATCTAAGTTTCCTCCTTAAGATCCATTTGCACATTATTGCCTTACATCCTAGGGGTAGATCTACTAAGTGCCAAGTCTTATTTGACTCAAGTGAGTCCATCTCACCATTTATGGCTTCTTGCCATAGATTGACATCTACTGAGGATAGAGCAGCTCTCAGATGTTTAGAGTCTTCTTATACATTGTAGGTCAAGAAGTCATTTTCGAAATCTTTGGCGGTTCTAGCTCTTTTGTTTCTTCTAGGTTCTGGGTCAGTTTCCTTTCTAGGGTTAGGATTTCTAACTAGGGTTATACTACTTGATCCAGAACCCCACTATTCCTTGATTTACAAGGAAATCTATCTCCAAAGAAGTCGGCATCATTTGACTCAATGATCACTTGGTTCCCTAGATCATAGAACCTGTAGGCTTTACTATTTAAGACATATCCTATAAAGACACACTTGTAAGCTCTAATAGCCAACTTTCTTCTTTTTGGGTCTAGAATCCTTACAAAGCTAGACAACCCCAAGTTTTAAGGTAGGACAAATTTGGTTTCTTATTCTTGAGAATTTCGTAAGGTGAAGTTTTGTTTTTAGATTTTGGGATTCTATTTAGAACATAACACCTGGTAAGGATGATTTCATCCCACCAATAAGACGCAGCTCCTGAACTAAGTAAAATAGCAACTACTAGCTCAGCTAAAGTTATATTTTTCCTTTCAGCTATTACGTTCATTTTAGGAGAATAATGTACGGTCTTTTCGTGTATTATTTCATGTGAGTTAAAGAACTCATTAAAACTTTCCTAGTCGTACTCGGTTCCCCTATCACTACGACGTCTTTTAACTTTTCTATTAAATTGATTCTCTATTTCAGAAACAAAAAGTTTGAAAGCATCAAAAGCATCACTTTTGTTTTTCAGCAAGTATACAAAAGTAAATCAGAGCAGCCGTCAATAAAAATAATGAAATATCTTTTACTGTTCCTAGTCAAGATGTCATCAAATTCACAAACATTAGAATAAATAAAATGTAGAGGCTCAGAATTCCTAAGTATAGATTTATGAAGAGTTTTAGTAATTTTAGCCTGACTACAATACTCGTATTTATCAAAATCATTCGTGGATAACTTAGATATCATTTCCAGCCTAATCATGTTACTAATTAAATTCTAATTCACATGACAGAGTCTAGCATGCCAAATATTCATAGAACACAGCATATACACAGAAGATTTCATTTTATTAAGGTCAAATTTAATTTAAACATTCCTTCAGTTGCATACCCTTTCCCTACAAAGACATTATTTTTTGTAAGGGTATATAGGTCTGCCCCTATAGTTTGAGTAAACCTGGCTTTATTGAGGAGATAGCCCAAAATCAAATTCTTTCTTATTTTCAGAATGTGCAGAACATCCTCCAATGTGAGGGTCTTCCCAGAGGTAAACTTCAGTTCCACCTTGCCGGTTCCAGCAACTTTCGTGGAGTGGTAATCTTCCAACAGAATATTTTTATCATTAGTTTCAGTATAAGTTTTAAATAAACTAAGGTCGTGACTGTAAAACTCGAATTTCCATTTTTTCCTACTTAAGCAGGTGATTAAGGGAATTAACTAAGTGGAAGTTAAATCTTATGTTAAAGAGTAAGAAAATTCTAAGTGTTTAAATAAAGATTAAGAAAATTCTAAGTGTTTAAATAAAGATTGTTTAGTAGCTTTGAGATAAGCCTTAACTAGTAGAAAATTGGCTAAGTATAACCCATGCGTTGGAAGCTAGAAAATTGACTAAATGTTGTTCCATGCGTTGGCCTTGCTCATTTAGAGGTTATTTGGGCGTTGGCCTTGCTCATTTAGAGGTTATTTGGGCGTTGAAGGAAGCCAAAGTGTGGCCAAGAGAAATGCATGTGGCAGCCTCAAGTTGCGTGGACAAGGGCACTGGGCATTGGAGTTGCGCGCGCTGGTTGATCGTGTAGTAAAAGGAGCAGTGCTACGTGATGGATGCGACGATGCTACGCGAGGGTATGCAGCGATAATATGCGATGGTATGCGCCCGCATTGATCGTGTATGCGGTGATGCTACACGATGGATGCGGTGATGCTACGCAATGGCATGCAGCAGCACTATGCGATTGTGCTACGCAGCGGCTTTGCTAAAGGATGAGCTAGGCGATGAAACAAGCTATGGTGGATGCATGGTGAATTGTCTTTGCATTGCTAAGGCTTTCCGTAATAAGGTTTATGAGGTAGGTTGTGTTGGTTTTGAGCAAGAGACTACAGATGTTGACAAGCAATAAGGATATACATGCGTTGGTCATAAGGGATGCGTTAGCAAGAGCCTAGGTGATGGTGAGCAATACCATAAAGTGTTGAGTTGAGAATCAAGTCGACCCAAAGGTTGTTATGTGTTGGTGATGTGCTATATGCCGAGGACATCCAAGGCATGTGGACAAGGCTTGAGCAAATAGTATGTGGTGGAAGAAGGTTGGTCATAATCCTAGTTCAGCGCATAAGGCAATGGTAAGCCATGTAGTAAAGGGCATGCAGCCAAGGGGGAGCCTTGCGAGCATCTAAGCATATGCTACCAAGTTATGTTGATGGGATGCACAAGGTAAGGATTGCATTAATTGGAAATGGCACAACCGAGGTTAGTAGGTCGCATATGGGGGAAAGGTGCTAGGCGGCAATGGCTTGAAGGCTGTTATGTTGAGATTTAAAGACACCGCAAGGGCGCAAAAATGGGATGGACGCATACGCCAATAGGTTGTGTCCGGACATAAGTGTGTTGCACCAGTTAGATAAACGCATATGAAGTTAGATGGATGCAATTGCGGTAGATAAATGCATATGAAGTTAGATGGACGCATTCAAGGTCGTCATCCGGACATGTGGCTTATTAGGAAGAAATTTTAAGCCTTAAGCAAATGAGGTGGATGCATAAGAAGACATGCAAATGTGAGGGCTATGTGTTGGCTAAAGGAAGAGGAAGACACTTTGAGTTGCGATGATGTAAAGGTTGCGTTAATAGTGTAAGGAAAGGACACTTGGACATGCGGCAAGTAGGAGGTGTCGGCCTTAGAGAGATTTTCGACGCCTATAAATAGGGCCAAGGACTTCAGACCATAACTCAAATTCTCTTCAAAGGACATTCAGAAGAGTGTATGAAGGCTGATTTAGAGGAGACTATGTGCTGATGAAGAAACGCAAGTGTTGGTAGCAAAATGATGCGTCGGTCATGAAGTTTCAAGAGAAGGAGATGTTGTCAGATAGGAAGGTCTGTAAGTAGCATCAACTTGGGACAAAGAGTTCTCCTAGAATAATCGTGCGTTTGGAGTGATTCCAAAGACACCTGAAAGCTTTTAGAGTCTAGTTTCAGGGTAGAACTTCTGAAGAAGAAACTCCAAGGAATCAAGCTGGAGAATGAGGACAAGACAAAAGGGTCGAACTATCAGGTAAGCTTGGGCAGCCTTGATGTTTTGAAGATTCCGGCAAAACTACGAAGATTTATGAGCTAATATTTTGAGGTAAGCTTTCGGAGAAATTTAGAGCATATTTATAGAAGGAAGTATCTCGAGATAAAGCTTGGAACTAGGATTAATCTGAGCTTTAAGTTGAATCTGGAATTTAGGGTTCAAAAGAGGAGCTCGAGAAGATCAAGGAACTTCTAAGAGAAAGATTCCTATCCTTACCAAGGTGAGTGGTAATTTCCTTTAAGCCTTAAAGCATCTTTTATAGTAAATTGTATATGCTTATGTTATGAATGAGTATTTAGCATGAGAATGAGATTATGTGATCGGGATGGTCAGAGGGTCAATAGACCTAGTTCCTGAGCCTAAAAGCAAAACCTCACGGGATGGTCAGGGGACTGAGAGGTCTAGTTCCTAAGCCTGTGGGAGGATCCTTGTATGGGATCGTCAGAGGGTCAACGAGCCTAGCTTCTGAGCTCATGAGCAAGGAGCTATGTGCACATAAGAGACATTAGAAACAAAAGGGAACGCAAAAGAGTAAGCGTTTATGTTTAGTAACAATTAACTATCTACCGTGTGTGTGTAGGTAGGTATCAAACTCATTCTAATTAATTATCAGTTTAGCTATCTACCATGTGTTTAGATAGAGTTGATAACAGACTCATTCGAAGCTGAGGTTTGAATGTAACTTCGTATTTATGATATGCTTGTTATTTATGAGTTGAAATAGACTCTAGAAATTACTTACCACTCACTGAGCTTTGTGAAGCTCATTCTTTTCTTTCATGTTTTTCTTCCCAGATAGCGAAAGGTGAGGAGTTCCAGGGTGCTGCTAAGGTCAAGGTCTGCCACATGCCACAGTTGCACTTCAGAGGATTTTAAGAGTGGTTTTGTGAACTTTTGTAGTTAAGTCTTGGAGTTGTATAAACGTTACATTGTTGTTATAAAATGGGCCTACTTAATCAGTTGTTGTTATCTCCTTGATTTAAAGTTCACTAAGTGTAGTAAAGAGGTTCAGATGGACAGTGGATATCACAAAAGGGTGGTATCTACAGTCCCTCATGCCTCTCCTCGGGCTCGGGGCGGGGTGTGACAGTGACAGACATGGCGCGTAGCGCCAGTGTCTATCCACTACCTTATAGTTCCTAGCCATGTGCCCAGGTTTATTACAATTAAAGCAGAGGAACTGTACCGTTTCTCCTGAAGGGGGCTTTTGTTTTTCTGTTGGTTCTAGTTGTTGGAGCCACGGTTCTGACCTTTCCTCTTTGTCTCCTTAGATTTTTGGTCAGGTTTTACCATGGCAAAGGCGGGTTTTCCAGGTACTGCATCCACCTCCTCCCTCTAGTCCTACTTCCGAGCTTCCTCCTCGATCCTTAGCCGGGTTATAAGACTCTCAATGAGAACTCCTTGGTCTTATACCTCAAAGTGTTCTTAAAGTCCTTCCACAAAGGGGGCAGTTTATCAATAATAACAGCAACTTGGAATTGTCTGTCTAGAGGCATACCTTCAGTAATTATCTCTAGGCTATCTTCTAGAGTTCATGGGATTGGGCCTCCACGGATTTGTCATCCGTCATCTGGAAATTGAGATAACAGCTAACAACATATTTCTTCGACCCAGCCTCATCAGTGTCATACTTCTTTTGCAAGGCATCCCAGGCCTCCTTTGCTGTCTTCATTGTACTGTAGTAGTCATACAGATCATCAGTCAAACCATTTAAAATGAAATTTTTACAAAGAAAGTCTTTCTCCTCCTAGTCAACAACTTCTTTTACCTGTTGTTCAGTTAGTTCTTCTAAATGGATGATCGGCTTAACTCTGGTACAAGTTTCAGCAACTTTCTTGACGATGAGAAAGAACAACATCTTTTGCTTCCACCGCTTGAAGTTCGCTCCTTCGAATCGAAATGGACAGTTGAGGTCAGATATCAAAACATCATTGTTGCTAGTGAGGGCCATTGATGATGTGGCGTATCATCTTAAAATTGTTGAAAATGGCAGGACCCTCAGAACGACGAACAGTAAACTGTTAAGACACGGCGGTCAAGCGAAGAGCAAAACTTGCAAAACAGAAACTCGTTATAGGCTGAGTCGCGGAGCTCGCTCTTTTTAAGACGTTTCACAGCCAAGTGTGCAAGTAGGTCTGAAAATTGCCATGTCATCCACAGGATAAAACAATCAAAAGAAACCTGATTGGAAATGCATCGTTACCGAACGGAACACACACTCTTTCTAACCTCACTACTTGGAAAACTAAAATGGAGGAGGAGAGGAAAAATAAAATGAGAAGTGAAGAATGAATTGTGATTTTGAACTGCTGAAGGTCATGCCTTTTAAAATAAAATGAGAAGTGAAGAATGAATTGTGATTTTGAACTGCTGAAGGTCATGCCTTTTATAGGCCTTCAGCGTCGAACCATAGGGAGCGAAAAAGGCTCTCCGCCACAGAATGTCCTCACCCTGCCCAACTGGACAGCACGCGTGTGGGATGTCCACCAAACCCATATTGGTCTATCTCCTAACTCCCTCCAAAACATGAGTACCCTTTAGGACCCAAACCTAAAACTCAAGATTGGAGTACATAAAGGAGACTTTCAACACCAAATTTTCTAATGTGGGATTCTCCAACCAAAAGGTTGGTTCCCTCTTGTTTTGAAAGTTAAATTTTCACCCAATAGAAGTGCATAGAAAATAAAGTGCAAGAAAGTAAATGATAGAAATGCAATCAATAAAGACATTCTAGTTTAGAGGATAAGAAGGACTCAATGCAAATTTGTTCATTGAATTACTTAAATGTAATTTTAGCTTCTTAACTATATCTAACCCAATTTATTGGAAATGGTCCTAATTACCGAATTAGCTAAAACATGCATAGACAAATCCATACTAAACATATTTAACCATACTACAACAAGTATGACTTTCTATTGCATTTTATTATAGCCTTTCATAAAAAATGTTACAAAAGATGAGGAGGAAAAAAAAGGCGGAAATATTCGTGCTCAGTTTTCACAAATATTTTCTCTGCTTCTCTTTCATTTCATTCAGGCGGTAACATCATCTTAGGGCTCATTCTTTCTCCTACCATTCTCTACGTATTCTTTTTCTTCCTCCGCTCAAGAGATTTAATATGCAATTTAACCTTTTGTTTATTATGTGTTCTTTGTCCTCACAGGATGGAAGGCACTATGTTTCATACATTTGAGGTGTTAGTTTTCTAATAGGTTTTGAAGTAAATCTTTAATGCGTTATAGGATGAAAAACATCATTGGTTTTGGCTCTAATTGATTCTCTATTTCTAGTAACATTGGATATCATATTTAGTAAAGTCTTTTTTCTTGGAGTTTTTTCTACAAAAAAACATATTTTAGATTGGAGTTATCAATATGGGTGATAGAAGAGAGAACAAGCTCATAGAATGAGAAGAGAGAGGAGAGGTTGACGCAAGTTTTTTGTTAGCTTGAGAAGGAACATAACCTCAGATTTTGCTTTTTTGCCACTTCAATTAGCATGTTACATGGTGTACTAACCATAGGAGAATTACATTATATTGTGAAATTAATTTGTACTCACGTAACAATCATTACTATATCATAAAATTTGTTCCTTGAGGCTATATTTTGTGGAATATTAATTGTATTGATCAATTGTCAAATGATGTGTGATTCAATGAGATTGCTCTCTTGATGTTATTTCAAAAAACATCACGTGTTGTATCAAAAAATGTTGAAGATCTAATTAATTCCTTAAAAAAAAAAATTGTCTAAAATGAGTTCAAGCTCATTCAAATAGGTTGAAGGTAAATACCCATTCAAAGGTAGTGTTCTTATTTTGATGCACAGTAAATTAGACACAAAATTCAGTAAGGCCAAACTAGGATACAATTGAAATATTGGATATGGAATCTACAATTTATAAATATAGAATCTGCAAAATATACTTAACTACACCATTAAAGGGAAACAAATAAACATATTAAAAAAACAGGATCATTGTTTTATTCTTCTAGTGCAATATGATTTATTATAGTTGATTCCCTATCAACTTTAGGGAGATAATATGATTCTTTCTTATTTTATTGTATTGTGTTTGTGTAGCTCTTATTAGAGATAGTATCATCATCCTTTGCATGCTATTTTATTTTTTGTAAACTTTCCTTTTATGTTTATATGCTATATTTGCTCATCACTGAAACTTACATCAATGTTTTGCAGGGTTCATCCATCTTGCATTGCAAATTTGGAATGACCATTGTAGAAGCAAAGAAGTTATACTTGAATGCATTTCCAGTATTACTTTATGGTCAAACTAAGTTAAAAAAATTGAAAATAAAAATATATAAATATATATTAACTAATTTAATATATATAAATATTAAAAAATATGTTATATCAAATATATACAAATCACATCCATATAACTTATATTTGAATCACATTCAAATAACAACCTCTCTCAACAAACTATATAAATTTAATATGAATCATATTCAACATATAGTTTTTATATGAATCATATTCATATAATTAATATTTGAATCATATTCAAATTTTATTTTTCTCATAAAATTATATAATGTATCAACATACATTATATATATANATCATATTTAAATATTTATTTCTCTCATAAAAAATGTATCAACATACATTATATTATATAATGTATCAATATACATTATATAATGTATCTTATACAATTAATTTGATTCTCATTAATCCTCATTAAGCTAACGAGAGACCTTATGGGCTTATAGATTGAAGCTCCAATGATACGAGATTAATTGATTAAACTCTTTTAATCAAATTAATCGACATTCATTAACTGTCGGTCACTCCACTAAAGACCAACAACTGAACTCTTCGCACTATAGATATATTTTTGTATCCATTAGATATATAACCAATTAGCAATGTGTTGACCCTTCACAAATTGCTCATAAGTACATTTAGGTCAAACTACCATTTTATCACTGTAGTTACATCTAACTCTTTAAGTACCACTGATTTCTTTAATGAACAATTAGTCATGAACCCCTCTCAGGCCAGGAAAGGGTGAGGCACCTCATTGTTCAAGCCCCGGAATCAGCCTTTAAGGGAGTAATTTATCTTCTTACCCTAACTATAGATAAGGAGTGAATTCTTTCTTGTGTAGCTATGTTCCCAACTCCCCAATGAGACGGATTTCCAAAATGGTAGGCTTATTGAGTCGGTGAATCTGGCCACTCTTACCTATATAAATCAAAGGATCACCCTCATAGGCAGGAGTTCACAACTCACTCAGGATTAAGATTAAGTCACCTATGGTCATCCTGGTGAAATGTAAGTCTCTTCTAGCAACAAAGTTATAAAGAGAGACTGAACATTTCATGGTTTGGTCTTTATACAAACTCTTTAATATAAGATACCCTCATTCACATGTCTCTACAAGAATGATCAGGATCAGATCATTTGTAGTACTTTACAACAATTGTAACAACTACAAAACAGGTTGTATTAGTAGTGTTACCAAGATAAAACACCCAACTTTATCCATATACTATAGACCATTTAGGTTATCACTTAAACATGATCAACCTATATGTCTCTCCACATACATGTTTAAGTTACATCAGATAACTTTGGATCTTAGGTTAATGAACTATTGCACAAGTAATACAAAATTAATCAATCATTGATTCAACTAACATAAAACAATGAGGCTTTGGGACTTACACCCCAACAGAACCATCATTCACCATCTTAATCCAATTGTCATCTTAATCCTAAGGTAATATGGTGTTTTTCTTTTTCTTGTTTGGTTAATTTCGCTCCTGGCTCGAATTTTATAAATTCTCTTGTATAGGGTAGTTGAATTCTTATTATGTGTTGTTTACCCATTTTTCTCTGCTTGCAGGAAGTCCTGTTTTCAGATTTAGATCAAATCTATGGTGGATGATGGAGAGAACATAATGAAGGAACAATTGAAAGACTATGTTCGAAAAACACTATATAATAACAACCAGTGTGTATATGCACTTTTGTTTGTATCTAACAAAATTTTAATTTTGCTATGTAACCCTTATGTGTTTTGGTAGTTTGTTGATTACCTTGGTTTTAAAGTTACTTATCATCCAAT
Source organism: Benincasa hispida (assembly GCF_009727055.1). NCBI lineage: Eukaryota > Viridiplantae > Streptophyta > Magnoliopsida > Cucurbitales > Cucurbitaceae > Benincasa > Benincasa hispida. The sequence continues at coordinate 7,997,104 of NC_052349.1, read as the reverse complement.
TCCTCTTTCGTGACTTATTATTAACAATTAAGATTTTATTTTGTACATGTATAAGTAAAAGTATTGATTTGCACGTCCCATAGGACAATATATATAATATATATATATATATATTATATATTATAATATATATGTAATGATAAAACAATAATAGACATTTAATATTGTACAATTACTGACAAAAAGTAGGTGAAAAAACGACATTGAAGATAATGTTCAATGTCGGTTGAAAAGCGACATTGAAAATAGTATTCAATGTCGCTTAAAAACTGACATTGAAGATAACTAGTATTGAAATCTTGGTCATCTATAATGTCAGTTTAAAACCGACATGAAAGACCTTTTATAACATGATCTTCAACGTCGGTTTTCAATCGATATTATACCCCTATAATGTCAATTTTAAACCGACATAAAGCCTAGTTTTATAGTAGTGAACCTAAATAAAAATTCACAAAAATGTATATCAAAATATCATAATACCCTTTAAATTGACCTTTAAATCCAAAATTTAAGAATGAAATGATTTACATATCTTTTACGTATATAAATTAAAAGAAAAAATAACTTTACCTTTTTAAAAATTAGAGCGAGAACTTGGAGGATTGCATAAATATCAATGAGGAGTAACATATATTTGCAACCAAGATACAAAATAGAAATCTACATATATGGACGAATAAAAAGAAAAGGCATGGTATAAAAGGAAAATGTGAGATATTCTCTAACATAAGCTCTTATAAATATATATAAAAAAAAAAATTAAACAACTATATAAAAGTTTAATTTTTTTTTTAAAAAAATAATCTTATTAAAACGAGAAATTTTCACAGATAAGAAAAATGTCAAACTATTTACAGAAATAGAAAAAAAAATACTTATATACACTGATAGACTTTTATCAACCTCTATCAGCGGTAGACTTGTATCAGTTTCTACCATTGATAATATCAATGATATACGTCTATTAGTTTTTATCATTAGTAGACACTGATAGACTTCTATCAGCGTCTATCGATGATAGACTTTTATCAGTTTCTATCACTGATAGACACTGATAGATTTTTATCAACCTCTATCAGCGGTAGACTTGTATCAGTTTCTACCATTGATAATATCAATGATATACGTCTATTAGTTTTTATCATTAGTAGACACTGATAGACTTCTATCAGCGTCTATCGATGATAGACTTTTATCAGTTTCTATCACTGATAGAAGTTGATAGACTTCTATCAGTGTCAACTATAATTAAGTTTTGCTATTTCTGTAAATATTTTTCCTTATTTTTCTATTTTTACATATCCCCTATTAAAAATCTACATTTCAATAAATACAAACCAATCAAATCAAACCCCAACCTAATCTTTATAAAACAATCACAAATTTCAAATGATTTGTTCATCATTTACTTTCGCCAAAAAAAAAAAAAAAAAAAAGATCAAATCACGAAAATCCTCAATTTACAAAAATTCTAAGACTCGTAAAATTTGCGACGTAATGATAGAGTAAGAAAATTTGAATGAATCATGGTAATGGATGAATGATATGAGAATCCAATGGTCATTCATTTAAGTCCATCATCAAAATTTTCAAAATTATGAAATTGAGTGTAACAGCCACTAACCTTTCAGAAATCTTGAACATTGTTTTTTAGATTTGATAACTTTTAAAGAAGAAATCATCATGCAACAAACTAATTTTATGAAAGTTCTTGTTCATAAAATTTTTTTATCGTGTTATAAAGAATTGGTTATCCTAGAAAGAATTTAAAATGAAGGGGTTGAAAGGCTTTAAAATGAAAGGGTACGAGCTTTTTAAAAAAGCAATTATTTGAAGAGAAAAAAGTGAGGGTTTAAAAAATTTTACGTGAAGAGCAAAAAGGAAAATTATAAGGACAAAAGGGGAATTTTGAAAAGATGTAAGCGCAAAATGAAGAGTCAAAGATTCTCGCCATTTTGCCCCTTTTAATATGGTATAGATATAGATATTGAACAAATCTTGCCAAGTTAAAATCTGATTATTTGGTAGAATAAACTTAGTAAAAATACATTTTTGTCCTTAGGTGTTGATCTAGTTTTGATTTCATCCCTTAGGTTTTAAAATATTAGTAAGTTTTGAGTTTGGTTTCAATTTACTCCTTAAATTTCAATATATTACAAGTTTACTAGATATTTGAGTTTTGTTTCCATTTCTTTTTTTGTTTGATTCATTTTTTTTGTTCCTAAGTTTAACAAATATTTGAGTTTTATTTCAATTTGATCCTTAATTTCAAAATTTTGCATTTTTAACATCGATTTTTCATTAAATACTTATTTTTAATCATTAACGTCAATGTCTATTAATTAATTTAAAATAATTATGAAGTTAAATTTTAAATTTAATTTTAATGAGACTTAATTAATTTTAATTATTTTACATTAATTAAAAGATATTAATATAAAAAATGAGTGTTAAATGAGAAATTTCGGCTAAACACAAGTTGTCATGTCATCTTATCGAAAGCTCATTTTATTGAATTTAGGGCCAATCAAGAATTATTATGTCCTAAATTAAAAATTTGGACATTGAAATAAATGGCAAACTAAAAACGCCACATGTGTCCTTTCTAGTCATTTGATCACAATGATAGGCTTTTCAAGTTCAATGGTGATTAAGCCTAAACAACGATCAATTAATTTGGTTAGTAGCCCAATAGGGTATAAAATTATAAATTGGATCGGGTCGAGTAATTGAAGATGTTTGACTCCAAAGTCGAACTCAATTCAAGCCCATGGTAGAATTTTGGGCTAAAGAAAAGACTGGGTGCAAGCCCATATATGACCCATGGGAAACCTCTATAAATAGACGTCGTACCCTTTCATTTGTAGAGGAGGTTGGAAGAATTGAATACCAAAACTCTTTGAAGATCTGAAGTTCCAAAGATTGAAGCCCTGAAGATATGAAGGATATAACTTCTCTGAGGGTTTGAAGATCTGCAAAATATAACTCGAAGTTCTGAAGATCATCCAAGAAGATCAACAAACCTGAGACTGATCATCCAAGATGATTAACAAGTTTAAGGATTAAAGTTTACCTTTAAGGGATCAAACATTTAAGATTATTCCACTATATTAAAATTAATACAAATACAAAGTTCAATTTCAATGAATTAAATTTCTCAACAAATCTCGTCAAAAGTGAGTATTTAGTGAAAAATGAAGTTGAAATATAAGAATCAAATTGAAACAAAACTCAAATCTCGGAGTAAAAGTGTAATATCTTGAAACCTAAAGACTAAATTGAAACCAAATTTAAAAATTAAGAACTAAATATGTAATATTTTGAAACTTAGGGAGTAAATGAAAACTAGATCCAAAATCGAGGGTCCAAAAATATATTTTCTAAAATAAATTTCAAAATAATTATTTAATCAAAATTATGATTGTTACTTTTTACGTGAGAGAGGAGAATTGAACCTCTAAATTCAGAAGCAATCACCACCATCCATGTTCCTTATTTTGGCATTTAATTTTAAACAGAATTATTTTTATTCGCATGGCTCTGATTTAATTGTACAATATTTTAACATTAACGTTTAGAAAGTAAGTGGAGAATATGAATAAGTAAAAGGTATTTTGTATTATTGCTAAAAGAAAATTATTCTGTTAGAAAGAAGAAGAAAAAATTGGAACCACAGCCACACAAACGTAGGCTTATTGTGTTAAGTCTAATTCATTCAATTTTCCAACCACCACTCATTTCATTTCGTACAATCATTTAAGTTTGGGGGAAATGTATTTTTGGTACTTTCAATTTAATTTTCATACTAAATACAAATTTATCGACCTTTTAAAAGTAAGAAAATTAAGCAAGACATAACACTTGAACTTTCCATAACTAATTTTATCATTGTTAAGTTATGGATAATATAGTATAATATACATATTTTTTTAAGAAAAAAATCGATCCATTTATATTTTCAAACTTTCGTAAGTATATCAATAGAAAAAGAAAGCTTATGAAATCATTTCCTTATGAAAAGGATTTATAAATCACAAAAGGGTTAGATACATGTCACTAAAGAGACAAAATCTAGAAAAGAAAATACAAAAGATATTTTTTTTGCATGAAAGCAAGAGCGATGACTTTTTTTGTAAAGATGGTAAGAATATCTATGAGGGTTTTTTTTTAGTCTAAAAGAGAACAAAGTAGACAACATTGTTGTACTATACGTATAAATTTATAAAAAACATTTGTACTATATAATTATAAGTCTAAGTGGTAAGCATAGATTATTAAGACAATCATTAATTGAGCATGAAAAAAACCAAGTAAACACTGAAATAGTGAAATCATATTTCTCATTAGTAAAGAACCTCTCAGACTATTTTTAAAAGTGAGAACTAAATAATTAGGAGGTGTACGAGGATAATAGGGTAAGAGTCTATTTTAACTCTAATTTTGCTTCAATAACACTACTTACAATGTAATGGTCAAAATAACAAATCCTCCATCTCTTTGATGTTTAAAATTACTCCACTCAACAACCAACTCCGATGACCACCTCCGACGTCCAAATAGACACAAACCTAGAAAATCTATAAACTAAACTTATGATTTTTAATCCATTTATAAACGTAATGATGATCCTTAATAGTTAAATTCGGAAGGAAGTTCAATCTCTTATAAGAGGTTAGGAAATTGAATTCCCAATTTCGATCCTTCATTATAAAATAATAAACCACAGGCACAGGAAGTATTAAAGATGAAATTTATGGTTTTATTAGTGAGGAGGCAAAACAAGGGGGTTTGTTTTGTACCAACACAAAGTAGTGACGAAAATTCACATAGCAGGCAATTTCTAAGAGCAAACAAAATGAAAAGAGTATTTTCATTTTCTAAGCTGAAATTTTGGCCTTCCATTTGTTCACGAAATCATTCAATATCTTACTAGACAATCCATCTTCTCCAACCACTTTTTCTGCTGCTTCTTTCAATTCCTTCATTTTCAGACGCAGTTTCATCCCTTCTTCCCCTTTCAACAACGATGTCACCACTTTCGATATCTCTTCCTTCTCCACTAACCCATTTTTCTCATTCATTTTTGGCCTTAACGCCACTTTAATCTCCTCTGTTAACATCAGAGCGTTCATTTTCTGTTCTGCGTACAGCGGCCAAGCAATCAGAGGAATCCCATTCACCACGCTCTCTAACGTTGAATTCCATCCACAGTGCGTTAAAAACCCACCCGTGGAGCTGTGGCTCAGGATTTGAGCCTGTGGCGCCCACGTTGGCACCACCATTCCCCTGTTTTTCGTCCTTTCTACAAACCCTTCCGGTAAGCAATCCAATGGGTCACTCTGACTGTGGACGCTGAAATAGGTGCCGTCTGCGACCTTATCGGAAGGACTTTTAACCACCCATATGAATCTCTCTCCACTCATCTCCAATCCCAACGCCAATTCGTTGATTTGATCACTCGGCAGAGTTCCCCCACTTCCAAATGACACAAACAGAACAGACCCATGTGGTTGTTCATCTAGCCATTTCAAACACTCTGCCCTTTCTTCCTTCTCATTTGCGTCGATTTTCACCAATGGCCCAATTGGGTAAACGGGGGGCTTCCCTGCTTCCTCCTCTCGCAGATACTTTATAGTTCCGGGCTCCAATTCCGGGAAGCCGTTGAGAAAAATCCCATCTGCTAAAACATACCTCTTCGCGTTATGAAGCACCCATTTATAGGCTTCGTTCTTCCGATCTTGAACTGGGTCCAATAAATGTTTGCCTGGAATCGGAATACATCCCGGGATTTCGATTGGCTCGGGGAGATCGCGGAACTCGCCGACGACGGATTCATCGAGTTTGGGTAAAAACAGAACAAAGGAGAGAAGCATGGCGGTGGAGGGGAAGAACAAATAAGAGGAAATGTTGAATTCTCTGGCTAAATCGAAGGCGTCGGTGCCGAAAAGATCAACGACCAAGCCGACGAGGTTGGATTGAGTGACCATGGATTTCAGTACGTTCCGAAGGGATGGGAGTGAGCGAGAAATGGTGAGAGTGATGAAGGTTTCAATTTTGGAGTCGGCGGGCAGATCGTCGAAGCTGACCGGGGGAAGGAAGAGGTGATCAATGCCGGAAGGGAGGGAATTGAGGAGGGCTCGATGAGGTTGAGACGGTGGACCATCGGAAGAGATTATGATAGTGAAGGTTAAACGGTGGTGGGAGAGGAGGCGCTTGGCGAATTCAATGAGTGGAATCAAATGACCGATTCCGGGGCTTGGTAAAATGGCCAAGTGAGGGATTGACGGGGGAGCTTCCATGGCGGTGGAGGTTCCGGTTAATGATTGGAAATGCAAGCAAGCAAAAGTAGAGAAGAGAAAGTGAAGTTGAAAATGTGATAGAATGAAGAGAAGGGAAAACAGGGTAAATTTATAAGAGAAGCTGTACCTAACCCCATGTTTCGGGAAAAAGAAAAATCTACTACTATCATAATACCTAATCCCATGTTTGGAAAAAAATCTAGTATTATAATAATACCAATTTATTATTGAATTTCCTTTGTTAAAAATAAAAAATTGTCACTCGGATTCTATTTCACAACTATTTAGACTACATTAAAATAGATACAGTTTAGACATCAGTTTGATAATTTGATAAAGTGGATAATTTAATTAAAACGGAATCTTAGGAAATTTGAAAGGGATACATATTGAAAGGAACACAACACAACATAAACATGTCTAGGTTTCTTAAATCGTGGGTATAAGTAATTACTTGGATGTATTTGAAGAAAATAAATCATAAGTATTTAAAAAAACAAAAATTATGATCCAGAGGAGGCCTTACCTTTATTTACACACATGAGCATGCAATGAATTCTACAATTATTTGACCTACTTTTTGACTAATCCGTACATCAATAATAATAACTAGTTTCCTTGCATGTAAAAGAGTAAATTACCTTAATTTTTATATATATAAAAGAAGCCAACGACTTTGTGAAATAGAAAATCGAAATTAAGATTGTTGTAACTTGATTTTTTGAAATATAATGGTTCACAATCGTGATTTTAAAAAAATCAACTATCAAATAAAGTTAATGTTTGGTAAATTACAGCTTAAAAATTGTTTAGTGCATTTTTTTTAGCAAAAGAAATTCTATCATTAATCGTAAAGGGAGAGTTTAGGGATATTAAACATTTCATTTCTTATAATATGTGATTTTAATCGTTATATCATTCTTTCGTTAAAAATTTAAAGAAAAAGAAAACTGTTAGATCATTCCATGAGTCCCTTTTCACTTAGACCATATAATTAGCTTCGGCAAATTTATGATTAAAAAAACAACGGCATGAACAACATGTAAAACCTAACATTAAATTTATTTTAAATCATTAAAGACATATTTGAGAATAATGTTAAACATGACAAAAGTAGTTGTTACATATTACTTCAATAAATAACTTTTAGTCCTATATATACTAAATCTAATTAAAATTATACTTGATGTTTAATTTTACATTAATTTTTCATGGGATTATCGATGAATGCATTAAGGGGTCCCTTCGGCCTTCCAACTGATTAAGTTGGTGTAAACAATCCAACTTCAATAGTAAGAACTTGTACATTCATCAAATAATTACAAGCCTATTTGGTAGGTGATCCAAATTCTATTTTATGTCTTCAGATTCATAGAGTACAACGAATATGTGTTTGGTTGGCCGTATGGTCTGTTTCCAAAAACTGTTTTCAGATTTTATGATCCAAACAATACAAATTCTGAAAACAACTTTTGTATGTTTTTAATGTATCCATATTTTGAATTCAAAATTTTAAAATGCATAATTATATTAAAAATGATTTTAAAAAATTACACTATTCATGTTATAAACTCAATTATTTTTGTTAAATTTAAAATATGTATATATTATATGATACTACAAAATAATAGTTATACAAAAAATTCAACATAAAACAAGTTCATAAATTAATTAGTAATTATTTATATTCAACCTAGTATTTAGTGAATAACTAAATATATTTGCAATCACATTTTGAAATTTGTTTAAATTGGAATTTCATTCCTGAATCTCTACCAATTATTGATATAAATCGTGACCAATTTCCTTTTTATACTTTTCACATTTACCAAGAAACTTTGTCTTCCCCTCTATCTCTATTTTTCACAACACACTAAGTGATTCTATCTTACTTTCTTAATCTATTTTTCATAATTATCAAGAAACTCAATCTTATGACTTTACATCGCAATCACAAACTTACTAACTCCAACATATTAATCCGAGATTTATTAACTCTGAGCCAAACACCCCACAAGTAGATTATTATGATTGTTATTATTATTTTTAAAAGAAATTCTGGAGATTTTAAGGTAAAAAAAAGATTCAAATAAGTTATTAATGTTGTGATCGAATTAGACTTTAGGTTGATAGCATACCCTTATAAAATAAATTAGATATGAATTATCTTGATGTCAACCAAATTAATAATAATTAGCAGGAATTATAGGTGGATCTCATTCAAAACGACTCATTGATTTTAAAAATTGCACAAGTGATTAATGCAAAAAAAAAGGAAGAAAAAAAAAACTGATCCAAATCGTTATAAGAAATATGTCATTTTATATAAAGAAAAAAAAAGGACAAATGTTCCTAATAAAGTAAGGTTTAATATATTCATTGGGAGAATGAGCTTAGTTGGATAACATAATTAAAATATCAAGTATGAAGCCTCATATTCGTAGGGAGCATTAGAATTAGCTTATATTTTGTGTATTATGAGACAAATGTGTGATCAAATGGTCAAATGAGGTCACTTTAATCTATATCTATTTTAATCTTTGAACTTTTAAAATATAGGTAAATTTGATTATTAAGTTTTAAATTATTTTAAATTTAAAATTTACAATTAACAAATCAATTATTTTTTAAAAAAATGAATTTGTCATAGATCAATTAGATACAAAATCTAAACTTCGAAAACCTGTTTAAACACTTATGAAAGTCTAGGTACCAAATCGATACAAACTTCCAAATTTATTGGGACTAAATTTGTCATTTAATTAAAAAATAAGAAAGAAAAATGTCTCACATAATAAAATGTGATGAACAATTAAATGTGCCATAAACGTATGAGTGCAATACAAAATGGGCGTTTTTATTCTAAAATTGGTCCATTAAAATTTTGAACTATTTGAAAATGTGATAAAAATGAAATGCATTATTACGAAAGAAAAAAAATAGGTCTAGAATGAAAGAGTTAATTAAGAAAAATAATTGATTAATTCTCTAATAATATTTTGTCATTGTAACAAATTTTTTAAAAAAAAATTTCTTACTGAATTAGAGTAAAAAAGACAAATATTTGTATCGCTTATTAATCAAATTTGGGGTGTGAATGGAAACAATGGAAAGGGGATAATGTTAGGTCAAATGTAAGGCTGATGTTTTTTCCCTTTTTTTTTTTTTCTCTCTCTCTCTCTCTCTCTCTCCACGGTCTCCAATATTGTATTGATTTACTTTAACTCCTTACACACATAGCCAATGAATTAGCTACTGTAAATCAAACTTTTCCTTTCTAAAGAGAAAAATCATGTTAATTATAGTTGAGATAAATCTTATTTTAAAATAAATGTTATGTTATTAATTTTTAAAAAAGTTTGTTATATTTTTTTGTGTAGAAGATAAATCCAACGGTTACTTTTTTACATTGCACTTTTCTGTTTTAAATCACGTATGTAACTGATCTCTCTTACAAATATAAAACAGAAGAATTAGAAGACATCAATATAAAAAAAAAGTAGACAAAAACTAAAATTTGTACTGATCTAAAAAAATTCTTCAAGATTTTGATCTTCCGTGGATGTAGGTTTTTTCTTTGGCCAAATCACGTAAACTCTTGTGTTCTTCTTACTTTCCTTCTTCTTTTTCATTTCATGCAAAATCAAAACCTCCATTAAAGAACTGAGAAAGGGAGAATTCGTTTGAAGCTTAGAGAGTAGAGAGAGAACTTATAGAGTAATTCTTTTGCTTCTGTCAAAGTTCAACATCAGATTTG